>NC_088384.1:77211923-77528076 GCF_037993035.2 Macaca fascicularis
CAGAAGGTTATTTAATACAGGGAAATAGATGCTTATAAAACGGCGAGAAGAGTATGGAAGTCAGAGGCACCAGTGGAACTTTGGTATCCATGTCAATGGGAAGAAACTACAGTTTTCATGTTTTCCACTCTTGCTGGCATCATAACTGCCTCAGTCAACTAGAATAGAACCATGAGTCTGACTCCTGCGTGTGCTCAAATCTCTCAAAGCTTATTAATCAGCTGCCACTACTGCAGCAAGGCTCCTTTCACTTTCGTTCTGCCTTACAAAACTTATGCAACTGCATCTAATTGGCACAACAGAATTCATCCAGAACCTTAACCACAAGGATGTCTGGAAAGTATAATTCTAAGACATCCAACCTCTTGGAAAGAAAAGGGGAGGTTGAAAAAAGTAATCCAAGAATGTACCACCTGTACTAACTTTACAAATTAAAGTTATTTTAAAAGGAAACTTTATATTTATACTGTAAATGAAAATCCAGGATCATTTGCCATTAACAGATGGTACTTGTCAAAGTAAATGCAAAAAAATTGTTTGCCTCAAGTTTCCCAAAGATGTTCTTCCTCCCGGAGAGAACAGAGTGATTATGAAAAGGCTCTTCTCCTAGACTCTCCTTGTTACTGAGGATTCTGTCCTTTCTGCACCCTTCCTCTGTGCTACTCCCATCTATCCACTCGGTGGGAGCCAAACAACAATATTTGTAATTAAATTAGAGGTCATATCTTGAATTATGGCAGAATTCTATGCAAATCATATTCAAGATTCTTTTAGTTTCCTGGTGGGGAGATAAGAAGACCACTCAGAACCTCTCAGTCCCACCAACAGTACCCTTCAATGCAATTTACTCATGTGAAATCTTTTATTAGTATGTAAGCATCTTATAGATACTTTGACCTCCTCTGTCTTAAGTTCTAGAACAAAACTCAGTTTTTAAAACTTCGACCTGAATTTCAAATTTTAATAAGAAAATCAAGAACAATGACTTTCAGAGAGTTTCAGGAAGTGAAGAAACCCCAACAATCAGTTTAAAAGCAGGGTCTTTGTTGCCTTTGGGGTGGGGGCTGCATTCCTGGGGACACTCATGCAGGTTGAGCCACCAACCCTGGGCAAGAGTTGTCTATTTAATCCAATTCCTTTCCTGGTGCTTTGAGTTGATCCTTCTTGTTATCAGCTGAACAAATCCTTCTCTGCCATGGTGACTATAGCTTTCTCCTCTCTTTCCTTTACTTCACCTTGGTCATCATGCCCCTTAACCTCCTATCCCCAACTCTGTTTTATTTGTTTTCAGAGCAGGTACCACTCCCAACTTCATTTGTATTACTGTCTGCCTTTCAAAGAGCTCCATGATTGTCTGTTTTGTTTACAGTGGAAGCCCTAGCTTTAAAAACACTGCTTGTTATAAACACTCAGTTCATGTTGGTTGAATGAAAAATAAATGGGTGAATGAGCAGTCAGCCTGCCTAACTCAGCCAGGCCAGTCTCAGAAAGAAGCCCAAACCCAGCTGAAACTCCCCGTGGCCCTTACTGTGTTTCACAAAATGTCAGATTAACCAAAACAATTTACAACAAAACGTGCTTCGAACTCCAGACAACTCTAATCAAATATAGGCCTCATGTTGCTGTAAACTTAATTTTGAGATAATGTTGGAATTTTTGTCTTTTGTTTTAGAGAGTAGAGAATTGGGCTTGAGGCTTGAGTCTGCCACCCCTGAATGAAAAGTCATTTAGACGCTTTCTCCTCTGTAAAATGAAGATATTTTTAGTTAATCCACTAATTGTTGCATGGGTCATATGAAATAAGGTATTTATCCGTAGATTTCATTTTTAAGGAAGTAGTTTTATGAGTGCCTACTATCTACAAGGCTTTTAAATAGGTATCACAGAAAGACATGTGTAAGTGCTTTCTAACCCGCAAAAGTGTATAGAGATTCAAGGCAGGACTACAGTATAATGAAAGACTGGATGATTGGTCTTGTTTCTTCACTCCTTTACTATCGTGAAATTATACTTCCACATCGTTTGCTGTAGGTTTGCAGTGCCTCCCCCTAGGGCATGTGGAATATAATTCTCCATCTATGTGATGTAGGCCTCGGTCATGTGATTTGCTTTGACTAATGGCACGTGAGTGAGCAGGGGCTTTAAAAGTGCTTCATGGTTTGGCTGGGCCTCTTCTTCTGAGATCACCAAAGGATGTGTCTTTCGGTTCAGGAAAAACTCAGAAGCAAGGTGGGCAGACATGAGCCCAACCTACAGCCTGCAGTCAATCCACCCTGAGCCCAGCCAAGATCACCCAACTCACAGATCCATAAGTGAGAAAAGCAAATGCTTGGAGTTGTAAGTAACTAAGATTTAAAGTTGTTTGCTGCACAGCAGAAACTGACTAGGACACATATTATTTAAGTGGATTGTTCTGACAATGGATGTGCCAGGCTGACACTTTCTCAGAGATACCGGGGAAAGCCAAAAACATTAGATTTCAGTGCTGGCCTTCTTTCTAGGTACTGTTGCAACTATTGGCAATGGGATGCTATGCAAGCTGGCTACTGTCACTTTTCTCACTTTACAGCCACATCGGTCTCTTTTGCTACTTCTTCCACTTGACAAGTGCACTCTTACTCAGGGCCTTTGTACTTGCTGTTCCCCACCCAGAATCCTGCTGCTCCAGGTTATCCACATAGCTCACTCCTTTCCCGCTTGTGGTCTCTAAATGTCATCTTCTTCAGATCCTGCCTAGCATTTCAGCACTCCCCTACTCCTAATTCCCCGTTTTGATTTGCTTTTCTCAAAAGCACTTTCCACTTTCTCACTTAATATATATTATACTGATTTATTAGATTGGTGCAAAAGTAATTACAGGTTTTGCCATTACTTTCAATGGCAAAAAAACACAATTACTTTTGCAACAAACTAATATATTATTCATTATAGGTATCTATTTAATTTTATATTGTGTACCTCTCCCTACTAAGTTTTAAGCTCCATGAGAATGAGTTTAAAGAAAATATTTGTTGCTATTGTATTGCCAAGGCCAGGCTCATAATAGGCACTAAATAAATAATGTGGGATAAATAAACAAATGTCCCACGCTCAGAGTACAAGTACTGATATAAATCAGACTACTGTATAAAACTTGAATTTATTCATTATTAGAGGAGCTCTCTGAGGAATTTGTGGGCCAGGCATGGTGGCATATACCTGTAGTTCCAACTACTCAAGAGGATGAGGTGGGAAGATGGCTTGAGGCCAAGAGTTTGAGACTAGCCTAGGATACATAATAAGACCCCATCCCTTTAAAAACAAAAAGAAGACAAAATTGTGTGTTCTATACTGCAAGATGGCTTGCAGTCATGTGGAGAATGGTTTAGGGATGGAGGGCAGAAGGACTGAGGTTGGGTTTGGGGAATGGTTAGGAAGGCAGTGCACAGTTGCAGGTAAGAAATGACAAGATGTGACTGAACTCAGACACTGTCTGCAAATGAAGCGAAGGGGATAATTAGGAAATACCAAGTCTGTAGAATTGCAGAGCTTGTGACTGCTTAGATGTGAGGCGTGGTGGGAATAGTGGAATCTCCATTGAGTCCTGAGTTTCTGGATTAGGTATCTGGGTAGATGCTGTTGCTCCCTGAGCGGAGAGATGCTGGAGTAAGAGAAGGTGTTTGAGGGGCAGGCACAGGGAGACATGAATGTGGTGTCAGGTCCCCATGGGCCAACAGATATGTACCAGGAGGTTGAGAATGTGGCTATGGGACTTAAAAGACAATTTGGGCTGGGGTGAAAATTTGAGAGCCATGATTCTAGACTCTAAGGACAGCATGTGAAATGAGGAAAGGGAAGGGTCAAAGGGAACACCATTAATTAGGATAAATCCAGAAAAAGAAGAACTGCAAAAATAATGAACAAACAGCCATCAGAGAAGTGGGATCAGAAAAATTCCCAGGGAATTTGTCTAAGAAGAGGAAGCCAACAGTGTCAGATGTCAGAAAGCTAGAAAGCAGCACAGGAACGAAAATTCTCCACTGCACTTGGCAGACAGAGGTTCAGGTGACAGGGCGGACATTCTGTCAGGAAGGCTGAAGATCCTTACTTTCATTCTCATCCCACATCTCCATGAATGGGACCACAGGGGAGTGTTCCATTGTTCTCAAAATAAGCCTTTTGCCTGCCCCATTTGAGACCCCAGAGTTCTGTATCCAGATGGAAGATACAGAACTTTCCAGTAAAGATCTTTTAAGTAAAGATCATTTACTTAAAATCTCAAACGACTATTGTCTCCCTTAGGCCAAATACCTGCAATTCCTTTACTTTATTAAGCAAACATGGTATGCTGGAAGGTTCTGGAATTAGGAGCTAAAAAGCCTGAGCTGATCTAGCTTAGGGTTTGTTATTGCTAAAGGGAAAACTTGAGCAATATATGAATTTTTTTTAAATTCAGTGTTTTTCATCTGTAAAATTTTGAGGTTGACCTCAGTCAGGTCTCTGGGAAGATGTGTCAAGAATATTTGAACTATCTTTTAACTTTCACATTTATGAGTTAATGAAATCAATGGTAGATATTTACTGAAGATTCAACTAGTGGGCAATTTCTATTCCCTTCTAATAATAATTTTGCTGTTGGACCCACTCCATTCCTCTATATACTTTCTGAAAAACACAGAAGCCTAAACAGTCCACAGAATTCTCTACCATGGCCATGACTAATGCAGAGTACATAAGAAGGCGGAACAAAAGTACAGATTCTATACCGCTGCTGTAGGCTGCTGCTGTTGTCAAGCTGCTAGTGATTTATTTAGTATTCTAGTCACAAGGAAGGAGAATATGAAATACATATCAGATCATTTGCATTGATACTTGAGGTTCCCTTTAAAAGTAATTAACCTGAATTAAGACGATGTTTACCAAGGGTCCTGAAAACATAACAAAACAAATAAAACCACCAGCCTACTGATTCAATAGTCAGATTTCTTAAATGTAGCTAAGGAAATTTTGTTCTCTGTGTTGTGTATTTTCCCACTGGGATCTTAATATGTTTGGCAAATGTGACTCAAATGCCAGTGAAACCTCCCCATCTTTGTCTCTTAAAGAAATGGAACCAGTGAGAACTGAAGACCCATGACACCATCTCAGTGGTTGTATTGAAAATGTCATCTTTAGCGTTCATGCATTCCTTTGCCCCAGTCTTCAAGGGAAGTGTGTACTTTCCTGTCCTACTGATGTTGGCCTTGACCATGTGTCTTGCTTAGGCTAGTGGCAGTGGATGGACATGACAGTTTGTGCCAAGTGCCTTCTTAGACCTCAGGAGACAGTGCATTTTCCTGCTAGTGCTTCTGGAAGCTTCTTCCTCCATCCTGAGAAGAGCTTCTGCCAAGTAGCTGCTACCTTTGTGGCCTGGGTCTAAAAATAATATTCATGGAACAAAATTGCCCCAGTCAACCTACAGACCCTGAGTGGCTCCAGCCAATCTGTAAACCCAGAAGCATAAGAATGACTATTGTTTTAAATCACTGAATTCCAGAGTGGTTTATTAACAATAGGACTACGTAAATAGCTAACTGAAATGATTTCATTTGGCATAACAGCTTATCTTATAGACACATTTTGAGATCTCTGGTCTTTATCACTATCTTGTTCAGGGCCTAATTGAATACAAGGCAAATACCATGGCAGAGCTGTGCTTAGAGAAAAGTTAGTTTACAACTTGAAAAAGCCCAGAAATCAAATTTGTCTAACAGTTGCCCATTTTTGAGGCCTGAGTCTGTAATTCTCAACCAGAGGCAATTTTGCCTCCTAGGGATATTTGGTGATGTCTGGATACATTTTTAATTGTTATCACCTGGGGTGGGAGTGCCGCTGGCATCTAGTGGGTAGAGGCCAGGGATGCTGCTAAACATCTTACAATGCATGACTCCTCACAGCAAAGAATTATCCAGTCCCAAATGTCTACAGTTTCAAAGTTTAGAAGCCAAGAGCTAAATGTGTATTTCTTTGTATAATTGACTCTAAGGGCATATCAGATGTTATCTTTGGGCAGCACAGCATTAAAACTGATATCATTTGTTAGGAACAAACAGGAAAATGTGGCCAAGTAAACGACAGCCTCCAGAGAAGATACCGGAATTCTTCTATTATTTATTAATCCCTTGAAAAACATAAAGCAAAAGTAATTATCTGCTCCCTTTTTGAGACTTAAAATCTTTCATTGGATTTATATGTTTCACTGAGGATTACGTTTTTTATGAACACTTCCGTATTACTCAAATATCAGAGGCTCCATGCTCTACCTAGTTATTTACTCTCTCATCCATTCAGCTTATTTATGGAGCACCCTTAGAATTTCTCATTCTCAAGATGTCAGGTTTAATTTTATGTTTGTTTTGTTTTGTTTCAAATGGAGTATGTAAGAGTGCATAAACATTCACATTCATTTTGAGACACCTAGCAGTGAACACCATCTTTCTCTTTACCCTGCACCTTTGAACACCCCTTCCTGTGTTATGAGTCTTGAAAGTGGTAGAACCTGCCTCCCACTGGAGATATCTGAGACCTGAGATGCTTTTTCCCCACCCTACTTTATAAATTACCAGATACGGCTATGTAGGACTTTATATTAGAAGCTAGCAGAACCCATTCTGGTGATAGCTAGAGGTAGGTGCAAATGTTTAATGGTAGCAATAGAAGCACACAGATTCACTGTACAAGCATATTTCTTGGTATATTCTATAATTTAATATCACATTTTATAAACACATATTTGACGTGTTTTGTTAGTAAGAGGTATGCCAACAGAATTTGATACCACTAGGTCAGTGAGGATGATATTAAGCTTAGAACAATGGTGATCTCAAGAGAGAACTCATTAGGTTCAACCTAAAACTGCTGAGCAGCAGGCTTTTGTCCCTCAAATCAGAAGGACTTTTCTGGCAAATCCACAGACCCAGCAAGGTCCTCAAAATGGTGGGGCCTAGCAAAATTGTCCCCACTTTCCATTGTAGATTCCAAGTGAGGATGTGGCCAGGGCAGGCTCTCATCATGCCAGCTCCACCGTTCTCTTAGTTTTGCCCCTTTGAAGCCACAGGAGTGGCTTCCCAAGCAGCCAGGATGTGAAGCAGGCAGAGGTTTCAAGGTCTGACCTGAAAGCCTGACCTCAGGAGTGCAAACAATGAGTGAATACAGCACTTCCCTGGCCACAATGTACTGGAATGCCCTTGTCTTTCTGCTAATTCAATTTAGCTGTTTTGGATTCCACACCAATAACTCCTTCAGACAACGCTTCTTCCTGCACCCAGCTACAAACAGACTACAAGGCGTCTAGACAGAAAACAATGCTCTGGCAGTAGAAGAGAAAATCAATGGCAGATGTCCCCTTCAAATGTTTTTTTTATCTAATCCTTACAAAAACCATGTGAGAAGGGTTAGTTTCTATTTTTCAGGTAGGAAAATGGAGATTCGAAGTGGTAACCTAAATTCCAACTCAAGTTAGTCTGATTTTCAAGTCCATACTCTTTTTTATTAACTGCAAAAGTCAATGTGGATTTCATTTTATAACCTGTTTATATTCAAATGAACAAGATTTTTGTCATGGAAAAATCCAAGCCTTATCGGGAGAGAGAAAACAAGGAACATAAATTCAGCTCCTTTGGTGAAAGGGTAACATTGCATATGGCTTCAAATCACTTGGAGAGGCAAGAAATCTGCTCTGAGTTTGCAAATTTGATTTTGAGGACTCCAGGCACGGGAGCTATGTCAGAGTCAATATATCTGCCCAGGGATAGATTAGGACCAGGTGACTGCCAAGCTGTTCTCTGTCCCTTTCTGACTCACCTGCTCTATTCAGCAAGTCACTGTGCAGTCAGACCATTGAGGCAAAAGGTAACTTTGTGCCCTCTGCCTTTTGCCTTCTACCTCTCTCCCTGGGCCTTTTAAAACACCATGTTGGTGGCAACCAGTGACCACCTGCTTACAGGCACAAGTCGTTCAAAGTCATAAAACAAGAGCCAGCACCAGCCACTGAATTATCAAGGGTGTCTCAGCTTTTCTTTGAGAATACATGTTTTAATCAAAGGGTCAAATGGGGTACAGATGCTCCTTAAGTTACAAAGGGGCTATGTCCCGAGAAACCCATCATAAGTTGAAAATATTGTAAAATACATTTAACACACCTAACCCACCTTTCATAGCATAGCCTAGCCTACTTTATATATCTCAGAACACTTAAATCAGCCTATATTTGGGCAAAATCATCTAACATAAAGCCTATTTATAATAAAGTGTTGCATATCTCATGTAATTTATTGAATACTGTACTAAAAGTGAAAAACAGAATGGTTGTGTGGGTACTTGAAGTATGGTTTCTTTTGAATGCATGTTATTTCTGCGCCATCGTAAAGCCGAAAACCGTGAAGCTGAACGGTTATAAGTAGGGGGTTGTTGTCTGTACATGTGTGAACTCTGGAGTCAAATTGCTCGCAACCTGGTGCTTCTCTTTACTTACTGTGTGGCCCTGGGATGTTGCTTTACCTGTTTAATGCCTAGGTTTCCTCATCTGTAAAACTGACTTATTTATTCCTTCCACACATATGTCCTGAGCACCTACCCTATGTCAGGCCTTGATTCTCTATGCTGCAATGCAGCACTGAGCAAAACCAACCAAGTCCTTCTGTTCTCCCAGAGGAGACAGATCACAAACAGATATAATTGCAGCATTATTTTGGGCAGTGCTAAATGCCATAAAGACAAATCAAACAGGGTAAGGGTTGGAGAGATGGGGGAGGGGTGGTTATATTATCCCCTCTTTGGGAAGAGACGGAAGGACCAGGGAGGAAATAATACCCTGAGAAGACCAGAATAATGGGAAAGGAGGGAGATATTTGAGGCAAGAGCATTTCAAGCAGAAGTGAGGACAAAAAGAGACAAAACAAAACATAACAATTGTACCTAGCTTATTGGACTGCTGTGGGCGTTAAGTAGGATGATACCAGTAAAGTGAGACCATAGGAGCTACTCTGTGAAGGTTAGCTTTACTTGTGTCGTAGACTTTCAGAGTTAAAAGAATGCTGAGTTCTATTCCAACTTTTGCTTATAATGAAGGTGACTCCTATACATAGTCGTGGAGCTTCAGCTTAAGTACCTGTCATCATGGGGGGCTCCTACTTCAGGAAGCAGGGCCTGGCCTCCCATTGTTGGGTGGTTTTTCTTTGTGAGAAAGTGCCTCCTTCCACCAAACCTATATCCCACCTGCGGGAACCACAAAGAACACACCTGCTGCCTCTTCCCACGACAACGCCTCCAACGTTTGAAATAACGTTTCATCTCAGCTTCATCAGTTCCTTCAACCACTCCTTACCTATATGGCTTTCAGATTCCTTACGGTTTCACTTCATCATTTCAAAAACACAGCACAATATGTTCCATCTCTGAAAGGCACGGGAAAAATGACGAGATGAGCCTTTGAGGCTCGAACCTCCTCACACAAAAGCCCTTTCCTAAATAGCAGAGCCCTTAGATAAAGGGCAGTATGTCTACGCTTCTCAGTGTGTGCCTGCCCCTTCTCACCATCCTGCTCAGGCACACCCCCAGTGTGCACCAAGTTGCAAACACATTTTTGGTAATAATTGAGAGACTAAGTTGGCTGATCAGTGGGTCAAGCTTCCTGGAGACTGGGGTAGAGAGGAGAAGGCAGGAAGGGTTGGGAGGGTGATGAGTAGTGGTATGTTCACAGCAGATGTAAATGCCTTGTTATTAATTAAGTATCAAATTAACAGGACTAAGAGAGCTGATGAGTCAAAATCATAGGTTCCACTTCACGTGAGCCAGCCAGCTAGGTTCTGCTACTTAGCTTCAGCCCAACCTCCCTATCCCTGCCAGCTGCCATATAAACATGAGCCATGGCCACAGAGGTTAGAGAGTATATAGATGGCTCATCATAAACCCATCCCTGCTTCTGGAAAACAATGCCCCAACGGTAAATGAGTTGGGCCATGTTGTCTTTAGAGCTTACCTGACAAATCCTCCCTGGCATGACTTCTGAAACAATGGGCAGATTTTATCACCATAGACCACAGACCTGAATTGTAAGCAGTTCATTCAATGGTGAATGAGAATTTCTATATATGCAATTGTGAAGTTCTGTATAATCTTTTTTGGATTCAATTGTTGGACAAACAGACATTGTGGGTGATAGTTAGAAACAAGAGATAACAGTAAAGAGAGTCATGTTTTGATCTCTTTATTCATTTATTTCAGTTTTCATTTGGAAAACAAAAATCTTAATTCTTAAATGGAATGCAGGAAGGATGAGTGCAAGAAAACTGAAACACCTGTTCAGTCTGATCTAATATGAAACAATAGTCATGGTGCCAACAACCTCTAATCACAACTTCTCGGTGTTTTATCTGCTCTGCTGGGCTGGCTTGATAAAGCAGTCACCACATTGATGTTCACCTGATGCCACTCCAGAATTCAATTTGCTGGGAGCTGCCAATTGGCTCAGGAACTGCTGGAAAATAATGAGCCAGTTTCTCATTGGCTGATCTATTTGACTGACAGGTGGGTTGGACAAGGCCAGGAATCTTTCTTGGGCTGGTCCACTTCAGGACAGCAGGCAATCTGACCTTGAAGCTGTCCAAACTGGGCGAGCTGCCATTTGGGAATCCTGATAGCATCAGCCACAAGAATTTGCAGACTCATCCTACCTGAGTCAAAGCTTTTGCTGTTGTGGAAAATGTGTCTGTAAAAAGTCACTGCCTTCTGCAGTTTGCAGACATATTTTTTTTTAACTCAGTGGAGGTGGGAAATTACTATTCCTTGAGATCTCTATACTCAGCCGAAGCCCAGACATCCTTTAAAGGCAAACTCCTGCATGGATTTTTTTTTTTTTTGACCACTGATGTGCACAATAATCTCTCTCTCCCCTGAATTTTTAGAACTTCTCTTGTCTAGATCAGTAGATTTCAAACTTTAATGTGCGTGGAAGCTCCTGGGGAATATCCTTAAAAGGCAGGTTTGGATTCAGTGGGTCTCAGGTGGGGTGTGAGACTCTGTATCTCTAACAGGCTCTCGGGAGATCCACAGTTCTGTAGTAAGGGTCCATTTCTTTGACAGTAGAAATGGGCTGTGTTGTGGCCTCGCACGTTTTCCACATGTATCTGAAGCTTCTTGAGGGCTTGTCTGCTGTCTTCCTTTGTACCCTCCCTAGCACCTCGGACAGTGCTACGTAAGCAGGTGGTGCTCGATAAATATTTGTAGAATAAGTGAAGGCCTATACGGTAGATGGTGTACTGATTTCTCACTAGCACAGTGACTCAAGCATGACAGGTACTCAATAATTATTATCGAATAAATGAGTGAACTGTCAGTATCTAGGTGACTAGTGAGAGAAGACTAAAATCTGAGTGAGATTGTTAAGCCCTGGCTGCTTCAGTTAAACAGGTGGGAAAAATAAGGATGGAATTTCAGATAGCATGGTGTCTGAATTAACTCTTTTATACCCTTGCCATATGATATTCAACACTGAACCTTTTCTGCCACGAAGATTTTTAAAAATTTCCACTGCCGTGATAGGGTTTGGATTGAATTCCCTGATGTGTCCTGCTTTGGGTATTGCGTACACACAGCAGGGAGCAGGGAAGAAGGTGAGTAGCATCCATTCTGGAAAACCTCATGGGAAGGACGTCCCAGGCTGCTTGAAAAGCTGCTAATTCCTAAACAGTGGTTTGGGCTGATGCTTTTCAGGGACCTCCACCTCCTTTCCCCATCTCTGATAACCTGCCAACATACACCCGACACTCACAATTTTTAACCCGGGCCTGGAAAATTGACCCTCCTTCTTGCATGGCTCTGTCTGCTGGGAGGTTGGATTCAGTGCCCTTGCCACACAGCTAGGCCCTGACTGAATACAGTCTGGAGCGGTTCATAGACAAAGGCATCCGTCTCCTCTCTCTATGAACACTGGGGAAGGGTAACATTTAACATGGACAGCAGAAGGGTAACATTTATGGAGGCAAACCAGGCAGCTGGGAGCACTGAGGAGGCTGCACAAGGCAGAGGCAGGTGTTCTACTCTTTAGACTGAGACTGAGGGGGTTGACTGGGGACACTCCATGAGGACAGCTCACACTCCATGGGGACAGCTCACTACACATTGTAGCTTTACCTCCCCACAAGCTTCTTTACCTGCCTTGAACAGCTCCCTCACCAACCAGTGGTACTCCCTTCCCTTTACCTGTCCCAGAACCTCTGCCGTTAGAGCCATCCTTTTAGGTTAGGAAACAAATCAGACATTGGCTTTGGAAGGCCACTGCTAACTATACCTTTGATGTCTGGCGCCTGTGGAGGTAGTGTGGGGGAGGCTGTACATTTTCTTGGAGTCTTCCCATACCAGTACACAGGCAGGCAGAGCCCTGGGGGTATTTTTCAGCCTCCTCCAGCTGGATTTGAAAGGAGGCCATAGAATCTGGTTTCACTAATCTGAACCACGAGCCTTGCTGAGCCACAGTCTTCCTGGCTGTGGGACTGTCGTGGGGCTCAGGGTCAATGGGGAGCATCCAGACATCTTCAGAGTAGGCAGAGCAACTCTGCAACCTGGAGCTGCTTCCTGGAGGGGGATGCAGAAAGAGATGGTGAAAACCCAGGGTCCTCAGACCCTGCAGGTGTGCAAGGGCATGGTGTTACACCCATCTCAGGTTACTGTAGTCTACACCCATCTCGGGTTACTGCAGTCTAACTGGCTTTACTGCAGAGCTGTGTTCCCTCTGGTGCAGGTGGCATGGATACTCTGCAGTACCCAGCAAAGGTGAGCTAGGCAGCCTCCTCTCTCCCTGCGTAGCTGAGAGCTCTGCAGTGGGGGTGCAGGCCAACTCTGGGCTGGCTGCCAACAGGCTCTAACAGACTGCGTCACAGCACAGACCTCCTGCCTGCAGGCAAGGGAGGAGCAGACAGCAAGGCCAGGAACTTGAAATGCGTCTCTGGAGCCCCTTCATTCCTCTTTCCCAAGCCCCTCTGGGCCATTTCACATGGTGGCTGAGATTCCTCATTCCTTTTCCTTTCCTCTACCCTGCCCCTTTTACCCCCACTTACCACACTGCAACATGTATGTCCTTGGTGGCTCCTTATGCCAACTTCCAAGCAAAGTTACACAGTGCATGCCCTTAGGACACTGCTCTCTAGGGAGAGGCAGGCTGGTTGGCCTGATGAAGTGTTAGGAGTGCCAACGGGTATCCGTATGAAATAACGGAAATGTCTGTGTTCAGAAAATCAACAGAGCTTCCATCTAGAGACCTTCCCCTGGCACAGAACCAGCAAGGTGCCCTTGGGACATCAAGTTCACCTTTCCACGTCATAGTTCCCCATCTGTAAAATGAGAACAATTATTCCTCCTCTCTCTGTTTAGAGAGTCTTGTGTAAAGTATCAGTGGGATAATACAGGGCTTCATAAACTTTAATATGCGTGGGAATTATCTGGGGATCTTTTAAAAATGCAGATCCTGATTCCAGGGGCCTGAGATTCTGCATTTCTTACAAACTCCTAGGGTAATGGATGCAACTAGTTGGGAGGCCACTCTGGGTAGTGGGGTAACTAATAAATAAAGGATAATTTGAACATTTTGAAGGACCAGCAAAGGTAACATTTAAATTATTTTATGTGTTTACCCTTCTAAAAAGCATATTTGGATCTCAAAAGGAATCTTCACATCTTTACTTCAAATGAATGTCATTTTAGGAACTTCGGATAGCCACTAGAGACAACACATGAAGTTAGGAAGAACTGATTATCATTTCTGCAGTCACTGGAGCTGACTTCTTCTTTCTCTCCCTTTTCCTCTTCTTGTCCTTCCTCCTAGAGTGGGCTTTGAATTCAGGGGCAGATTCTTACTGAACCTGTGGGAACGGGTGACGAAGAGTGTCGGGTCATTACTCAAGCCAATTGATGAACAAAGGAGGGACTGATTAAAAGCCACTGGTTTAGCAAGAGAAAGAAAATGTGTGTGCACCAGAAGACATGTACAAGAATGTTCATAACAGCCCTATTCATAAAGTCAAAATGTCTAATAACAGTAGACCAGAATAAATTGTGGTATATTCATAAAATGGAGTATTACAGAACGATAAAAAAGAATATCTTACTATAACATGCACCTCCACATAAGAATTTTACAGGCAAAATGATGAGCAAAAAAAAAACAGAGTTAAGGGCACATACTGCATGATTTCATTTATATGAAGTTGAAAAGCAGGCAAAACTAATCTACAGTGGTAGAAGTTAGAAGATGGGTTGCCTCTGAAGAAGAAGAGTTGACCAAGAATGGGCAAGAGGGAGCCTTCTGGGTGCTACATAGCCTTTTCATGTTGATCTGGGAGCTTATACCACCAATTCCCCAGGCTGGACTCTTAAGATCTGTGCAATGTACTTTTTTGTGTTTTCATTTGTTTTGTTTTATTTAGTTTTGCTTTTTTGAGACAGGGTCTCACTCTGTTGTCCAGGTTGGAGTGCAGTGGCATGATCACAGCTCACTGCAGCCTCGAACTCCTGGACTCAAGGGATCCTCCCACCTCAGCCACCTGAGTAGCTGGGTCCACAGGCATGTGCATGTCCAGCTAATTTTAAAATTTTTTGTAGACACAGGGTCTTCATACATTGCCCAGGTTTGCCTTGAACTTCCGGCCTCAAGCAGTCCTCTCACTTTGGCCTTCCAAAGTATTGGGTTACAGGCATGAGCCACTGCACTCAGCCAATTTACTGTATTTTTGTTAGACCTCAATAAAGAAAAAATTTAAAGCTACAAAAAAAACCTAGTTCTAATTTTACCCCCAAATTTCACACTTCTGGGCCCTTCTCTCTTTCTCTTCCACATCTTTCATAAAACGGAAGCCCATGTTGGCCCCATCAGTCAAGTTCCCTGATTGGCTCCCTGCTGGCTTCCCAGGTACTTTTTCTAGATCACATAACAAAAATAGAACCTGCCTTCTCATCACTTCCTCCCCGTGTGACTTCACAGAAGGCTCCAGGCTGTGCTGTTCACAGCTCACGAGCCCCTCTGAGCTCTAAGCCTGCTCCGTCTCAAGTGCTGTGTTCTCTGACCACCAGTGCCTCCACCTTCTCCGTGGTCCATTTCCTCATGCCCAGAGTCAGGTGTGCAGAGCTGTCTGTAGTTTGTAGTTTAATGCTTCTGTCCCATATTTGGGTTTCTCCAGGAAAGGTCTGAAAGTTGTGAGGTGTCACTGAACTGTTGTCACAATAATTCTGCCTAACAAGGCACCCCAAAAGTCAGCATCTTCAAACAGCAGCCATTATTAGTTCTCAAGGTTACGGGTCAATGTGTGACCCTTTTGCCCTGGGCCCTTCTCTGTTGTTCTCAGTTGGGGTCATGTGGGAGTCGTTGGTCAACATGACTGCAGCACAAGTCTCTCAGTCTAGTTTGTCTGGGTGTCATCACTTGGTGCTGGCTAAGAGTCTGAGAGAAAGAGGAGAGTGTTCAAGCCTGTGGAGGCCAGGCTTGGAACTGGCAAACCATCCTTTCCACCACATTCGATGACTAATTCAAGTCATAGAGCAGATTCAACGGGTGGGGAAACAGAGTCTATTTCTGGATTGGAAGAATCACAAAATCACATTGCAAAGAGTGTGCATACAAGGAGGAATGGGAAATCAGGACTATTTTTTTTTCTGTAATTAATCTACTACCTGTGGCAGGGGTGCCAAAACAATGGTGTTGAGAATCAGGTCTTCTGTCCTCCACAACCTGTCTATATAGAAAGCAGCATTTATCCAGGCTTCCTAGGCTGCAGCCCCTGATACTGACCCTACAAACCAGTCAAATGTATTCTTTAGCCCACTTCTATGCTTTATTCCTTTGGGGCTCAGCAGGCTGTTTTCATCTTGCCTGGTGAAACAAATGTGTGGCAATGTGGGTGAGCTCATAAGGAACAGTCTGAAATGTGGGTTCTTGTTAAGAGTTATGTAGACAGAGGAAGAAGAAGAGCGGGGTTAGACATAGATGTGGTCTTCCCTGGTGCTCTTCTGGGAAATTTGACTTAAAATACTCCTCCTATGAGCAGAAACATTTAAGATAGGAGACAGCTGTAATGTTTAAATACCCTAGGTGATTTCTTTGTATAAGTAAGGTAGACTACCGTTGTTATAGGGAAGTTCTCAGATTTCAGCTTACGTCAGAATTACCTAGAAGGCTTGATGAAACACAGATTACTGGGATCCACCCCTAAAGTGTCAAATTCAACAGGGCTAGGATGGGCCTGAGATTTTGCATTTCTCACACTTTCCCAGAAGATTATTATGATCCATGTCTAGAGCAATATTTTAAGAACCACTGCTTTAGGCCAATGCTCTTCAAACTAATATGCACAACCACCACTGGAGATCGTTTTAAAATGTGGGTTCAGATTTAGCAGATTTAGGATGACTGGGACTCTGCATGGCCAACAAGGGTCCAGGAAATGCTGATGCTACTGTTGGGAAGACCCTACTCTGAGTAACAAGTTTCTAGATTTTGCTCCCCCCATCATTTTATTTTGCCTGTGTGAATTGGGTGTTTTAACATTCTGCTTGCTAGGTCCTCGGATGGGGGTTGAAGGAGAGGAGCAATAATCCATTAGGATGTTTGACAGGCAGTAGTGAGCATCAGATGGCTTTTTTGGGACTAGAGGCAGAGCTGGGTAGGAGGGTGCCTACTCTAAGTGCAAAAAGGATATTTTCTTGATTAAATGTAAACCTTTGCTGCCAATAAGAAAAACGTAGCTGATGAAAGATGTATATTTCAAAGTAAATAGACTGAAGAGTACTTCTCAGTAATAAAGATATTACTGTTTGGACTTGTTTGCAAAATAAAAATTTCTGGCCAGGAAGTAGCACTAAGATATGAGCAAAATTCCATAATTAAGTGGAATGAAGTCAGTCAAGAAAAGGCAACATGAGCCATCTTACTCAACTGCAGTGGCCCAGCATTACACACTGATATTACAGTTGGTGCTAGCAATTCAACTTCCAAACTTTTATCAAGAGTTAAAATCATCCAGTGATGAAGAAATCATAAAGAAAGGTGGCAAATGTTGCATTTTCAATCTTAAGAAGGATAATTTCCAAAATAAAATCAAGCACACTTTACCAGAATTTGACCTTGGGTTAATATTTTCAAGGCAACCTAGGTATCCCAGCATTGGGTAGGAACAATTAATTATTGAGTCAAATTGCTTCATGAAACCTTATCTTTCCTTGAAGGTACTAGGGTTTTTCTTGGAATCCAGTACACATATGTAGTAAGTTTTAGGCACCTAAATGCCCAGGCAGAAGTTTGCTATAGAGGCAGCACCCTCATGGAGAACCTCTGCTAGGGCAGTACAGAAGGAAAATGTGGGGTCAGAGCCCCCACACAGAGTCCCTATGGGGGCTCTGCCGAGTAGAGTTGTGACTTCCTTTTGCTACCTCTGCCTGCCAGGACAACTCCTCTCCAAAGTTTGTTTGAGGGAACAGTTTTTCTCTTCTCTAATAGCAGTGAGTTTGGAAGAAACTCAAGGTGACATTGTCTTACCCATTCCTCCTTTAAAGGCTCTTTCACATCGTCTACTAATAATTGTTAACTTTTCAAAGGAGCCACGGTAGATTAATATTCTGCAAAAGTGGATTTATAGCCAGCCACCTCTGAGAACATGGCCTGAGTCACTCTCCCTGACTCATGCTCACTCCAGAATATTAATGATAAAAATCTTCTTTCTAAACACAGAAAATTTATGAGCAAACTTCAAGGTCCTCCGTCTAAGTTTAGCAATTAATCTTGAAGCCAGACAGGAAAAGCAAATGAAGGCTATTTGTAGAGCAGCACAAAGGGATGCCCCAAATTTGGGTTTTCAGGCTGTCTACAGGTTGTGACTCCATTGACCCTTTGTCCTTCATGCTTCCTGCATTCTCCCAATTCAGGATAAGGCGGAATCTTCCCCAGTTATAAGGCTTAAGTGGTGTAAAATATAAGCTACTTTTGAGAATTCACAGAACAGAGTGATAAGTATTAAAATAATAATACATTTATTGGGCATATGTCCCTGTTTTAATGACTGAAATTGAATTAAAAAAATTTTTTACATTTTTAATTTTTTAAATTGTATTATGTTTTATTTTAAGTTCCAGGATACATGTGCAGAGCATGCAGGCTTGTTACTGATATGGTTTGGCTCTGTGTCTCAATCCAAATCTCTTCCTGTAGCTCCCATAATTTCCATGTGTTGTGTGAGGGACCCGGTGGGAGATGATCAAACCATGGGGGCAGGTCTTTCTTGTGCTATTCTCGCAATTGGGAATGAGTCTCACAAGATCTGAAGGTTTTAAAAACAGGAATTTCCCTGCACTAGCTCTCCTTTTGCCTGCTGCCATCCATGTAAGATGTAACTTGCTCCTACTTGCCTTCCATCATGATTGCGAGGCCTCCCCAGCATGTGGAAATGTAAGTCCAATAAACTTCTTTCCTTTATAAATTACCCAGTCTCAGGTATATCTTTATCAGCAGCATGAAAATGGACTAATACAATAAATTGGTACCAGGAGTGGGGTGCTACTGAAAAGATACCTGAAAATGTGGAAGCAACTTTGGAACTGGGTAATAGGCAGAGGTTGGAACAGTTTGGAGGGCTCAGAAGAAGATAAGAAAATGTGGGAAAGTTTGGAACTTCCTAGAGACTTGTTGAATGGCTTTGCCCAAAATACTAATAGTGATATGGACAATAAAGTCCAGGCTGAAATGGTCTCAGATGGAAATGAGGAATTTGTTGGAAACTGTAGCAAAGGTGAGTCTGATTATTTTTTAGCAAAGAGACCATTGTTATTTTGCCCCTGCCCTAGAGATTTTTGGAACTTTGAGGTTGAGAGAAATGATTTAGGCTATCTGGCAGAAGAAATTTCTAAGCAGCAAAGCATTCAAAAGGTGACTTGGGTGCTGTTAAAGGAATTCAGTTCTAAAAGGGAAACAGAGTATAAAAGTTTGGAAAGTTTGCAGCCTGACAATGCATTAGAAAAGAAAATCCCATTTTCTGAGAAGAAATTCAAGCCTGCTGCAGAAATTTGCATAAGTAGTGAGGAGCCGAATGTTAATCCCCAAGACAATGGGGAAAATACCTCCAGGGCATGTCAGAGGTCTTCATGGCAGCCCCTTCCATCACAAGCCGAGAGGCCCAGGAGGAAAAAGTGGTTTCGTGGGCCTGACCCAGGGTCCCCATGCTGTGTCCAGCCTAGGGACTTGGTGCCCTGCATTCCAGTTGCTCCAGCCATGGCTGAAAGGAGCCAATGTAGAGCTCAGACTGTGGCTTCAGAGGGTGCAAGCCCCAAGCCTTGGCAGCTTCCATGTGGTGTTAAGCCTGCGAGTACACAGAAGTCAAGAATTGGGGTTTGGGAACCTCTGCCTAGATTTCAGAGGATGTATGGAAATGCCTGGATGCCCAGGCAGAAGTTTGCTATAGGGGCAACACCTTCATGGAGAACCTCTGCTAGGGAAGTGCAGAAGGGAAATGTGGGGTCAGAGACCCCACACAGAGTCCCTACGGGGGCTCTACCTAGTGGAGCTGTAAGAAAAGGGCCACCATCCTCCAGACCCTGGAATGGTAGATCCACTGACAGCTTGCACCATGCACCTAGAAAAGCTGCACACACTCAATGCCAGCGTGCGAAGGCAGCTGGGAGGGAGTCTGTATCCTGCAAAGCTACGGGGTGGAGCTGCCCAAGACCATGGAAGCCCACTTCTTGCATCAGCATGACCTGGATGTGAGACATGGAGTCAAAGGAGATCATTTGGAGCTTTAACATTGACTGTCTTGCTGGATTTTGAACTTGTATGGGGACTGTAGTAACCCCTTTGTTTTGACCAATTTCTTCCACTGGAAACGGCTGTATTTACCCAATGCCTGTACCCCCATTGTATCTAGGAAGTAACTAACTTGCTTTTGATTTTACAGGCTCATAGGCCGAAGAGACTTGCCTTGTCTCAGATGAGACTTTTGACTGTGGACTTTTGAGTTAATGCTGAAATAAGTTAAGACTTTGGGGGACTGTTGGGAAGGCACGATTACTTTTGAAATGTGAGAACAGGAGATTTGGGAGGGGGCAGGGGCAGAATGATAGGGTTTGGCTCTGTGTCCCAACCCAAATCTTATCTGGTAGCACCCATAATTCCCACGTGTTGTGGGAGGGAACCCGTGGGAGATAATTGAATTGTGGAGGTGGGTCTTTCCCATGCTTTTCTCATGATAGTGAATGGGTCTCATGAGATCTGATGGTTTTAAAAACAGGAGTTTCCCTGCACAAGCTCTCTTTTTCCCTGCTGCCATCCATGTAAGGTGTGACTTGCTCCTCCTTGCCTCCCACTATGATTGTGAGGCCTCCCCAGCCATGTGGAACTATAATTCCAATAAACCTCTTTCTTTTATAAATCGCCCCATCTTGGATGTGTCTTTATCATCAGCATGAAAACAGACTAACACAGTTACATATGTAAATGTGTGCCATGGTGGTTTGCTGTGCCTATCAACCCATCACCTCTGCATTAAGCCCTGCATGCATTAGCTATTTATCCTGATACTCTCCCTCCTGCTGGCCCCCTGACAGGCCCCAGTGTGTGTTGTTCCCCTCCCTGTATTCATGTGTTCTGATTGTTCAGTTCCCACTTATAAGTGAGAATATGCGATGTTTGGTTTTCTGTTTCTGTGTTAGTTTGCTGAGGATAATGGCTTCCAGTTGCATCCATGTGCTTGCAAAGGACATGATCTCATTTCTTTTTGTGGCTGCATAGTATTCCATGGTGTATATGTACCACATTTTTTTTATCCTGTCTATCATTGATGGGCATTTAGGTTGATTCCCTATCTTTGCTATTGTGAATGGTGCTGCAATAAACATACATGGGCACATATCTTTATAATAGAATGATTTATATTCCTTTGGATGTATACCCAGTAATGGGATTGGTGGGTCAAATGGTATTTCTGGTACTAGGTCTTTGAGGAATCACCATACTGTCTTCTACAATGGTTGAACTAATTTACATTCCCATATTTTCATATAAACATATGAAAAAATAAATAAATGTCTTCTTCGAAGAAGTGTCTGTTAATGTCCTTTGCCCACTTTTTAATGGAGTCGTTTGTGTTTTTCTTGTAAATTTGTTTGGAGTTCCTTGTGGATTCTGGATATTAGGCCTTTGTCAGGTGGATAGATTGCAAAATTTTTCTCCCATTCTATAGGTTGTCTTGAACGCTGAATTTTTAAGAGGTCATTTAGTCCTTCTACTGACATTTTGTGATAGCCTCAAAAATTTTCCTATTTTATAGTTGGGTAACCGGGGCAAAGAGAGGGACTTAACTTTCCCTATATCATAGCTACTAGTGCTGATGGTCAGTACTAGAAACCCAGCAGAAGCTCTTAACCACATAATGTACAAACCAATCTGATCCCAACCCAAAGAAAACATACAAATAAGAAAACAACTTGACTCAGGGATAAACTAGTCAGAAGGAAGTTTTTGATTGGTATTGTTTTGTTTTAATTCTCAGACATTTAAAGGATGTTATGGCAGCATATATAAGTAAGAAGGAAATTTTGTCAGGTGTCAAACGCATTCAGGGACTCCCAGCTTTAAGCTACAACAGGAGAGATATAGGGCTCATAACAATTATAACATGTCCAATTCTTATAATTTTATACTATATAATAATATATATATATTTATATAATATAATACACAATAATAAATATGTATTATATAGATTATAATGGGTTATATAATATGATATTTAGCATATATTATATAAAGTTTTTGGAACAGCTTTATCAAGATGTACTTCATATGTTATAAAATATATTAAGGTGTATAATTCAATACTGTTTAATATAGTCACAGAGTTGTGCAACCATCACCACTAATTCCAGAACATTTTCATTACCCCCAAAATAAACTCTGTATCCACTAACAGGCGCTTGCTATCTCCTTCCTCTCCCCTCCCATTGCCTGGCAACCACTAATCTACTTGCTGTCTCTATGACGTTGCCTATTCTGGATATTGCACATAAATGGAATCATGGAATCATAAAATATAAGGTCTTTTGTGATGGGCTTCTTTCACTTAGCATAATGTTTTCAAGGTTTATTCATGTTTTAGAATGTATAAGCCAGTACTTCATTACTTTTTATGGCCAAATTATAATCCATTGTATGGAATACACCACATTTTGTGTATCTATAAATCAGTTGATGGACATTGGGGTTGTTTCCACTTTTTGGTGATTATTACCTAGATGTGGAATTGCTGAGTCAAACAGTAATTCTAAGGCTGAGGTGGGAGAATTGCTTGAACCTGGGAGGTGGAGGTTGCAGTGGGCCGAGATTGCACCACTGCACTCCAGACTGGGTAACAGAGTGAGACCGTGTCTCAAGTACACACACACACACACACACACACACAAATAGTAACTGTATTTTTAACTTTTAAAGAACTGCCAGACTGTTACACAGAAATGGCTACACCATTTTACAATACTGTCAATAATATGTGAGGGTTCCAATTCTCTACCCTTGCCAATGTTTGTTACTGTCTTTTATTTTAATCATGCTAAGGGATACAAAGTGATATATCATTGTAATTTTAATTTATAATTATGTAGTGGCTAATGATGTTGAAGATATTTTCATGTGCTTGTTAGCCATCTGAATATCTTCTCTGGAAAAATACCCATTTAGATCCTTTCCTCATTTGTTAATTGAGTTGTTTGTCATTTTGTTGTTGACTGTGAAGAGTTCTTTATATGGCAAATGTTTTATCAGATATATGACTTGCAAGTATTTTCTCCCATTCTGTGGTTTTTATTTTCACTTATTTCCTGATGTTCTCTGACACACAAAAGTTTTTGATTTGTGCTTTTGGTGTCATACATATGTAACTATCACCTAATATAAGATCACGAATGTTTATACCTAGGTTTTCTGTTAAGATTTTTATATTTTAGTTCTTACAATCAGATGTCTCGTACATTTTGAGTTAATTTTTATATATGATATGAGATAGGGTCCAACTTTATTCTTTTGCATAAGGATATCCAGTCACCCCAGGACCATTTGTTGAAAAGACTATTCTTTTCTCACTGAATTGTGTTGACATCTTTGTCCAAAATCAATTGATTATAAATGTAAGGGTTTATTTCTAGACTCTCAATTTTGTTCTATAGATCTATATAACTATCATTACGCCAGTACAAAGTATTCAAGATGATTACTGTAGCTACATAGTAAGTTTTGAAATGAGGAAGTGTAAGTCTTCCAACTTTATTCCTCTTTTTCAGGACTATTTTGGCTATTCTGAGTTTACTACAATTCCATGTGAATTTGAGGATAAGTTTGTCAAATTCTGTAAGCAAGGCAGTTGAGATTTTGATAAGGCTTGAGTTTAATCTGTAAATTAATTTAGGGAGTGTTGCTATCTTTTTTTTTTTTTTTTTTTTTTTTTTTTGAGACGGAGTCTCGCTTTGTCGCCCAGGCTGGAGTACAGTGGCCGGATCTCAGCTCACTGCAAGCTCCGCCTCCCGGGTTTACGCCATTCTCCTGCCTCAGCCTCCCGAGTAGCTGGGACTACAGGCGCCCACCACCTCGCCCGGCTAGTTTTTTGTATTTTTAGTAGAGACGGGGTTTCACCATATTAGCCAGGATGGTCTCGATCTCCTGACCTCGAGTGTTGCTATCTTAACAATATTAAGTCTTCCAATCCATGAACATAAAATATCTTTCAATTCATTTAGGTATTTTTAAAATTCTTTCAATAATGTAGTTTTAAGTAATCTTTCATTAGAGTTCTCTAGAGAAACAGAACTAGTAGTATACATGTGTGTGTGTGTGTGTGTGTGTGTGTGTATATATATGCCCCATATGTACCTGTGAAAGAGAGAGCAATTGATTATAAAGAATTGGCTCATGGAATTACGGAGGTTGAGAAGTTCCAAGATTTTCAGTCAGCAAGCTGGAGAACCCAGGAGAGCTGACATTTCAGTTTGAGTCCAAAAGCCAGAAAAGATGAGCTCAAGCAATCAGGCAGGAGTTTCCTTTTATTCAGCCTTTTTGTTCTGTTGAGGTCTTCAGTTGATGCGTTGAGGTCTTCTGTTGATGCACTGAAGCCAACACACATCAGGGAGAGCAATCTGCTTTACTCTGCCTACTGGTTCAAATGTTGATTTCCTCCAGAGACACTCTCACAAACATGCCTAGACCTGCCTAGAATAATGCTTGGACAAATGTCTGGGTAGCCCAAGGCCTAGCCCAGCGGACATAAAAAATAAATGACCACACACTTCTTTGTTTACATTTTTTCCTGAGTATTTTATTCTTTTTAATGTTATTTTAAATAAAATGTCTTTCTTAATTCCATTTTTGGGTTGTTCTTTGCTAGAGTACAAAGGGAGAATTGATTTTTGAAGTCTGATATTTTATCCTGTAGTCTTGCTGAATTCATTTATTAGTTATAATAGCTTTTTGTGTGTATGCATGGATTTTCTAGGATTTTCTATATACAAGATCATGCCATCTGCAAATAGAGATGATTTTACTTCTTCCTAGCCAATCTGGAGGTCATTTATTTATTTCCTTTTTTTCTTACTTCTTTTTGCTTAATTACCCCAGCTAGAAGCTCCAGTATAATGTTTATTAGAAACGGTAAGAGTGGCCCTCCTTGTCTTATTCCTGGTTTAGTAGGGAATCTTTTCAATTTTATGTAGTATGATGTTAGCTGTGAATTTTGTGTATTGACCTTTATTAGCTAAGAAAATTTCCTTCTTTACTATTTGTTATCATGAAAAGGTACTGAATTTTGCCAAATGTTTATTCTGTGTTTATGGGAATGATCATGTTTGTGGAGTAATTTTTGAAATGGGAAATAAATGAAATGGACTGATAGAAAAGGGTGTTCTCCACTCAAATGCCCATCAATCAACGAGTGGTTAAAAAACTGGTATAGTTTGGGCACTATGGTTCATGCCTGCAATCCCAGCACTTTGGGAGGCCAAGGCGGGTGGATCACCTGAAGGTCAGGAGTTCAAGATCAGCCTGGCCAACATGGTGAAACCCCATCTCTACTTAAAATATAAAAAAATTAGCTAGGCTTGGTGGCAGGCGCCTGTAATCCCAGCTACTTGAGAGACTGAGACAGCAGAATCACTTGAATCCAGGAGGCAGAGGTTGCAGTGAGCTGAGATCTCACCATTGCACTCCATCCTGGGCAGCAAGAGTGAAATTTCATCTCAAAAAAACAAAAAACAAACAAACAAACAAAACCAAAAAAACCAAGCCAGGCATGGTGGTTCACGCCTGTAATCTCAGCACTTTGGGAGGCCGGGGCAGGCAGATCACCTGAGGTCAGGAGTTCGAGACTAACCTGGCCAATATGGTGAAACCTCGTCTCTACTAAAAATACAAAAATTAGCCGGGAATGGTGGCAGGCACCTGTAATCCCAGCTACTCAGGAGGCTGAGGCAGGAGAATTGTTTGAACCCAGGGGGTGGAGATTGCAGTGAGCCAAGATCACACCATTGCACTCCAGCCTGGGGGACAAGAGCGAAACTTTGTCTCAAAAGACAAAACGAAACAAAGCAAAAAAACCCATATATATATATAAATACTACTTAGCTATAAAAAGGAATGAATTAATGACATTTGCAGCAACCTGGATGAGATTGGAGACTATTATTCTAAGTGAAGTACCTCAGGAATAGAAAACCAAACATCCGCTATGTTCTCACTGAGACGTGGGAGCTAAACTATGAGGACCCAAAGGCCTAAGAATGAGACAATGGGCCTGGCACAGTAACTCATGTCTGTAATCCAAGCATTTTGGGAGGCTGAGGTAGGTGGATCACCTGAGGTCAGGAGTTCAAGACCAGCCTGGCCAACATGGCAAAACCCTGTCTCTACTGAAAATACAAAAATTAGCCTGGTGTGGTGGCACATGCCTGTAATCCAAGCTACTCAGGAGGCTGAGGTAGGAGAATCATTTGAACCTGGGAGGCAGAGGTTGCAGTGAGCTGAGACTGCACCACCACACTCCAGTGTGGGTGACAGAGCGAGACTCTGTCTCAAAAACAAACAAACATACAAAAAACAAAATAAAGAATGACACAATGGACTTTGGAGACTTCAGCAGAAGGGTGGGAGGGGGATGAGGGATAAAAGGTTATAAATACAGTGTATACAGCTCAGGTGATGGGTGCACCAGGATCTCACAAATAACCACTAAAGAACTTACTCATGTAACCAAATACCACCTGTACCCCAATAACTTATGGAAAAAAATAATAAAATAAAGAAAAGAAAAGGGTGTTCTTAGGGAGCTCATCTGATCAAGAATTTGTCTGAGGCCAGAAGCAGTGGCTCATGCCTGTAATCCCAGCACTTTGGGAGGCCAAGGTGGGCGGGTCACGAGATCAGGAGATCGAGACCATCTTGGCCAACATGGTGAAACTCCATTTCTACTAAAATACTAAAATTCAAAAATTAGCTAGGCGTGGTAGTGCGTGCCTGTAATCCCAGCTATTTGGGAGTCTGAGGCAGGGGAATCGCTTGAACACGGGAGGCGGAGCTTGCAGTGAGCTGAGATCTTACTACTGTACTCCAGCCTGGCGACAGAGCGAGACTCCATCTCAAAAAAAAAAAAAAAAAGAATTTGTCTGATTATGTGATTTGATCAAAAATATGTTAATAGATGACAGGATATTAAAATGTCTTTCTTCCAAGCCTCAAGTCCATAGGCTAGGTGAGAACTAACTATTTTATTTTATTTTTGTAATAAAATTTTGGTTAACCAATGTTTCTCAATGCCAAACAAAAGGAACTGCACTAAACTGTTTATTAAATACCTTCAAAATTTTGGATAACATCTCACTCCGATTTATAGTTTTCAAGTTTTTCTTAAAAGCAAAATAAGGCAGGCTTGATAAATTCCTGGGCTGTTTTCTTTGACCACATCAGAGTCTGGTTTCTAAGTTCCTAATGGTTTCAATCAAGATCTCATTCTCTTTAAATTGTCGTTTCTCTGTTAAGAGGGCTATAATTTCCTCCACATTTATTTGAAATTGAATGGTCAATTAAAATACACACTAACCCTTAAATTGATTGGACTTCTAAGAGATTTTTCAAAAGGTATTTAGGGGGATATTAAAATAAATGATGCTTGAATGTTTAAAAGCCCCACAATTCTATTAAGGCCCACTCTAATTTAGGCAAAACCCATGCAATATGCAAAACGCTATAAAGAATGGAGCAGAGCAGTGAGGGGATCTGTGTTCTTCACTGAAAGGAAGGGATGGGCGAAAATAGCAAAGGCAGAGAGGTGGAGATTCATGGAGACAAAGAGAGGGATGGGGGTTTCCAATCTCACACCTTAGCATCTCCTTGGAATAGGATATATATAAGACCCATGAAGAGAAGCTTGACACCAGGCCCTGCGGAAACAGCCATATGACAAGGTGCCCTGTACCCAAAAATGACAGAGAACTGTCAGAGCCACCTTCTTTCCAGGGACTACACAAATCTGAACAATGATCATACAAGTTGACCAAATAATAGTGACATCACCCCCCTCAAATTCTATGCTGCGTACAACTTCCTGGGCCATTTTGGGAGCTGGGGTTGGGCAGGAACAAATCATACTCACTGAGATTGAATCTTCCTCCACCTAAGTAAAACAAGGAGTTGGAGTCAGCTACGATTTGACATTTTTCTTTTGAAGAATAAAGCATGGTGCCATACTTTTAAGCATGAAACTTTTTTGGAAGAAGAAGCAAGCTGACAACTTAAGTTAAAAATCTTCCTTCCCTTTGATCTCTGCGTTCCCTTACTCTTAGTAAAGAGTCAAAACCAAGCAGACATGAGTAAGTCATATACTTTGTGGTGAGAATAAAAACAGAAGATGGAGGCAGGTCCACAGTGATAGAAATTCTCTCACTTACATTGAATAGGAACCTTCTGGGTTGCATGCTTTAAAAATAGAGGCATCATGGAAAGACAGAGCCCAGAACCCAGGGGCCGATGAGAAGGCGTTCTACCTTGTCAGAGGGGTGTAGGGTATGGCTAAGAGAACAGCTGTGTTCAATCCTAACATCACAACTTACTAGTTGTGTGATCTTAGGTTGCTATTTACCCTCTTTGTACTTTAATTCCATCATTTGTAGATGGTGATAGTAATAGAATACCTCATAATGTTTTGGAGATGATTAAATGAGCTAATATATTCATAGCACTTAGAACAGTGTCTTGCCCAGGATTAGCACTTGGTGAACATTGATATCATTATCATCATCATCATCATCATCATCATCACTTGTGTCTATGTCAGGTAACAATGATTCTCATTCTGATTTTAGCATTTCCTTTTGCACAACAAAAAGGACTAGATCACTAGGACAAAGATCAGCTCTTTCCAAACATGTTTTTAACAGCAGAAATCGTTTTCTTCTACTGCTAAAACACAAACTCTTAGAGAAGCTAAGCATATATGTACTCATTGATTTTTAAAATTCTAGTTGCTTAAATCAACCAAAAAAATAAATTTGGGAGCTCACATAACAAAATAGTCCAGGGGAGATCAGCTTCAAGAACAACTGAATACCAGGTTCAAAGCTGTTAGGATCAATTTTTTTTGTCTGTCTCTTCTCAGATCTACTTCCTCTCTTTCCACTTCATTCCTAGGATTCTTTGCCACTTTCCCTATTTATCACAAGATGGCTGCTAGCAGCTCTCGAAGTACTATACTTCTAAATTCCAATCTAGTGAAAAAGGGTGAACATTGTTTTCCCAGAACTCCCTGGGAATGTCCTGATACTCACTTTGATCGACCTGATGTGGACTACATGCCCAGCCCTACACCAATCACAAAGGCAAGAAGAATGTGTTGCACTGATGGGCTCCTTGGGTCAGTACCACCCCTGAGGCTGGGAAGAATTCCTGCCTCTGAGGCCCGAGAGAGAGAATACTGTCTCTCTAGAAGGCTTGCTTTCACCCTACCTCCTTGGAAGTCCCTTCTCAAAACCTGAGTGTTGCTAGTTCGAAACCCACTGAACAAGGGGATCACTAACATTTAGCAAGTTTCCAAGATTGCAAATCCTATCAAGGCCATTACTGTGGAAGAGGTCAGGGACCTGAGCAGCCTCCTGAAGGAGGTTACTTTGAGTCATTCTCAAATCATAGCATGCAGATATCCACCCACTCTACTGTTTTGTGAGGCATGGCCTTGGCTCTGTGCACCCACAGCAGTGCCAACTATCAAAGACCTGTATCCAATGGTGGATAGGAGAGTCCTTTGGGTTGAATTGTACATTATATTATGTGTAATGCACCTCCTGTTCTCATTATGTATTGCAGTGGAACTAACATCTTCAAAACACAGTGGCTTAAATCAGTAACAATTTATTAGTATCTCTCTCAGTTCTGGGGTCCACTAGGCTCCTCTGGGCATTTCTGGCTTTGGGCTCTCTGTGATTACAGTTGAGCAGTAGCTAGGGCTAGTGCCATCTTGAAGGTTTTGTCACTCCCATGTAGGATGCCTGAATAGCTAGGGCTTGTTGGTCATCTCTCTCTCTTAGTGGCCCCTCCAGTTAGTATGTCCAGCAGGGCAGCCTCGGGACAGTAAAATTTCTTACATGGAGGCTGAAGATACAAAGAGTACGTGTTCCAGGAGAACAAGGAAGAACCTACATGACTTTTTTTCAGACCCAGCCTTGGAAATTACAGTGTCACTTCTGCTGCACTTTGTTATTGATCAAGGTAATAACAAAGCCCACCCAGGTTCAAGGGGTGGGAACATAGACCCTACTCTCAGGGGGAGAAGTATCAAAGAATGTGCAGTGCTCTTAAAACCATCCTACTTCTAGGCCGTGTGCAATGGCTCACACCTGTAATCCCAGCACTTTGGGAGGCCATGGTGGGCGGATCATGAGGTCAAGAGATCAAGACTATCCTGGCCAAGATGGTGAAACCCCATCTCTACTAAAAATACAAAAATTAGCTGGGTGTGGTGGCATGAGCCTGTAGTCCCAGCTACTCAGGAGGCTAACGCAGGAGAATCGCTTGAACCCAGGAGGCGGAGGTTGCAGTGAACTGAGATTGCGCCACTGCACTCCAGCCTGGCGACAGAGTGAGACTCTGTCATGAAAAAGAAAACAAAACAAACAAACCAAAAATAAAACACACCAAAAAACCCATTCTACTTCTTGAGGATGGCTTTGGGTCAACCTACTAAACAATGTGCACCTTCCAGGCCTCTGACAAACCATGTCACACTTTTCCATTTGAAATCACATTTTAGAGATTATCTTTGTTCATGCTGTTCTGGTTCTGTCCTGCTCTTGATGGAAATGAGTTATTCAAGAGGCGAGATTATCAAGGCATAGCAAGAAAAGTGGTTTCTTAAACGATTTTGTGCTGGAAAAGAAGCTTAGACATTATGTGAAAAAGCAATAGTCTCCATCTGGGCACATCAACCTATTAGGAACAGCAGTAATCCTTTTTAACACGTGTGAAAATATTACAACACGTCACCCTGGTGCAGCTTAGGCTTTTGCTAGGAAATACTACTAGAATCGAGAAAGACATTATCTTTGTCATGTGCTTATTAAAAGTAGTGAGGCACCCTGAAGGAGCTGTGATACAACCTGAGGTTACTACCTGGAGTTTGAGCAACTTCAGAAGAAAGATGGTGCTATTTTCAAGGTGAGCTCCAGTACTAACTGCAAACCTTAGCGTCGCTTTATATACAAGGTGAAGGGGGAAATACGCAAACATCTGACTGCACTAAAGCTCCATGCTCTGCTGTTTATGGCTACCCCATCCTTATGGTGATTACTAAGCTCGTGAGTAAAATCAGAAGGCAGGGAGAAAGCAAAATGAGAATGTTTCTTCATGGCGTTCCAGAAGAAGTGGATTATGAAATCTTGATTCTCACATATTTTCAAGAGTGTTTAAGAAAGCATGGCATGGGTATAAGTGTGAAGGTATTGTCAAAACATGCAAATTATGCCTTCATTTTAATTTCTGGCACCAATTCCAGGCCTAATCCCTTTCATTAGATCTTAAATGCCTTCAAAGTAGTGGAAGGATGAAATTCAGCATTTTGGAATTGGCTCGGGACTAGGAGCTAAGTTTTGCTGAACAAAGAACACGCTGACTATAAAGTCAGTGAAGATGGCCTTCAGCCTTCTATTCCTTAGTGTGCTAACATTTGTGTCCTAGTGACTGGCAGATGTCTAGATGGGCTGGACAGTTTTCTTCAGGGCTACATTAAAGTGTTATTTTCATACACTAGGAAGCATATAGACTTCGGCATGAGAAGATGTGAGCTTTAGAATAAGGAAACAATGGTACATAATGGCAGAGATTTTGCCAAGAGGTTGCTGGAGGTAGCATCAAGCAATTGGATCAAACGACTGGCCCGTGGGCTGTCACAGGCAGTAGAACAGCTTCAAAGTTCATTACTGCCTCAGCTTCCTGAGGCTCACATGGTGCAAAGGAACTGAACGTGTGGAGGAGCGCATATAAACAGACCAGCTTGGAAAGGGGGGATTCAAACTTGCAACTTCAGATGGGCCTTTGGCACCAGCAATGTACTGACGTTTGTGGGCATATACCCAGCTGTTTCCTTTGTGGTGAGTTTATCCCCAACAAATACACCAGCTGGTGGAGTTTTATTTCCTTGTTGACTTTTTGCTGCTATCTAGAGAGTCCTGGTAACTGTAAACAAAGATTTAGAACACTAATAAAGTGTCAGGCGCCAATGCAGTGGACTCTGAGCAGGTACTAAAATCCAGGAGCCTGTGGATAGGCACATGGCATGGCAGGGTGGGGGGCGCCCGGCCACACAGGATGGTGGGGAGTATGAGGAGGCCAGGAGCAGGAAGGTGGGATGAGAAAAGGAATCTGATTGCTGAAGTCACGCTTTCATTGTCCAAGGCCCAGGCACTTGTAGTAGATGCTGGTGGATGAGCAGGGTCTCCAGCCTCCAGCTGCTGTATTGACTGCTAAAAACTCACAGAGGTCCTCTTCTCCAAGGATCACCCTCAGTTAATGCCCAGAAAGTTATACTCCCTAAACGGTTTCATCAGCAGAAGTCTACGGCAATGACTGACTGATACAGGAGTACAAAAGGCAAACCGCCTTGTCTTAATGATGAGGACCATCATGCAGTGTGGTAATTTATGCTCCAGATCCTCTCTCAGATCAGGCCAGGTTTAGATTTTTCCTGAGCATGCATCTTTGCTTGGCTTCTTACCCCAGCCGTCCTGTCTGCTTTTCTTCTTTAGATGCTTCTTTTGAGAGCCCTTCCTCAAGAGGACTGAAGCCATGTGTGCCTGATTTTTCCTGTCTTGCGTTCTGCTTCTGGGGAACCCAACCTAAGACAGCATTAAGAGTTTTAGGCCCCATTGCCATGGTTCAGTCTGGCAGCAGGAGGACAGGGCATTGAAACAGAAAGTCCCTAGAGATGTGTATTTAGGGCAAATTCTCCATGTGTCTCTGTGAAAAATGGCAGGTAGAAGTTGGAGACGTACTTTGAGGAGCAGTGTCAGCTCCTAGGGAAAATGATTTGACAGAGGATGGGTGTCAGGGGCTCAACTAGGAAAGTACAACTAGAACACTCAGTAAGAAAACCAAGGATAAATCCAGTGCTAGAGCCTGGGATCAGCAAAGCCAGAGTAGGGAATACTATGACTTGGAGGATACATGGAGAGTCAGGCTCATGTCTGACTCACTAAATCCTTGGTTGGTTTGTGGCAAGGGTTGGCCACTTTTTAGCCATGTAAACCTGGGCAAGTTAATCTTCAAATCGAAATTCCCATTTCTTCATCTGTAAAGTGGCATATAGCGTGCATTCCATACACAGTAAATATTTTATTATATAAATATTATTCTAAGCCACAGTGGTTAATGAAACTTTTTGCCTGATGAAAGGTAGACATGGCTTTCTAGACAAGGCCCACCTATAAATCCAGACTTGGAAAGCAAAGAAATGTGAAGCTATAGGATACAAAGTAGAGACGGAAATAATGACTCAACCAACTGGAAAGCCCATGATGTTGCTTATATGGTTATCCATGGTCTTGCATCTTAAAGGCCAGAATCCCAGCGTTGCCTTCTTGTATATTCAGTCTTAAGGAAAGTAAACAACTGCACTGAGAGAGAGAGAGAGAGAGAGAGAGAGAGAGAGAGAGACCAGGAATCCTCCAGATTTGGAATTGGGCCATTATTAATCTGGAATTGCACCCAAGAGGGTATGCTTGGGACAGAAAGTTGGCCAGTCAATAGTAATTAACCTGAAGTCTGAAGTTGCAGCAGTGTTTTTCTAGCTTGGCAGACACTACATTCACCATGCCAGGTTCCTAGTGCCCAAATCAAACTGGAATTTCCCAGAGATAAAAGCAGCAGGAATCCTTAACCTCTCAAATATGCTTTCCCTAGAACTACTTTTTTTTTTTTTGGCATTATCACACTTTTACTTGTAATGTATATATACTTAGATAAATGACCAAAATAGCCTCACAAATAGTGGGATTATGGGTGATTTTCATTTACTTCAATTTTTTTTTAATAGAGAACATACTTTTATGGAATAATCCTGTTTGTTTGTTTGTTTTTAAGTTCAGGGGTACATGTATAGGTTTATTATGTAGGTAAACTTGTGTCACAAAGGTTTGTTGTATAGATTACTTCATCACCCATTTATTAAACGTAGTACCCATGAGTTATTTTGCCTGATCCTCTCCCTCCTCCCACCCTCCACCTTCCAATAGGCCCCAGTGTCTGTTGTTTCCCTCTTTGTGTCCATGTGTTCTCATCATTTAGCTCCCACTTATAAGAACATGCTGTATTTGGTTTTCTGTAGAACCACTTTCTACACTCTCTTTACTCCTAGTACAGAGTTGTATGGTCCTCATTTTAGGAAAGGGTTCCCAGAAGCAGACCTTGAGGTGAGAAATCACATGCAACTCAATTTATTGAGGAAGTTTTTCAAGGTAGAACTGGGTGTAAAAAGCAGGAAAGAGAAGGGAAGAAGCCAAGCCGAGATTCAGCCTCAGCCTGATCCCACGGGGGAACTTCGGAGTGAAAATTATACCTTAGATTTGTCTGAACTCCAAGGCAAAGGAGCTGGGCTTCCATTTTCCCACACCAGTCAGTCATTGAATAAGGGCCATGACTGAGGGTGTAAAATCCCAGGAACTTCTGTTTCACAGTAGCCACCCCAGTGGCCTAAGGGTGGTTCTCCATAGAGAATCACAGAGATGGATAATTAGAAACATAACATGTAAGAGGTAAGAAAAGGCACCCTGAAAAACTAAAAGAAATTCAAGGTAACCTGAGTGGAACACTGACAGATATGCTACCACACTAAGGATTCTCTTAAGGACATAGAAAAGGCTAATCATTTCTGCAGATATGCAGTTTATTCTACGTGTGCTAATGTTATAAAATGGGGAAGGCATAGGATTAGTATTTAGAAGGCATAGTATTAGTATTTAGCATTTAGAAAGTGTGAGTTTTAGTCCTGGCTTGAATTCATACAAACTTTGTGATCTTGCATGAATCACTCAAACTGCCTGGGCCCCAGTTTCTACATCTATAAAGTGGGTTTATTATTTTTCAGCTTTTTAATACAAATTGATATTTTCTGCTGGCTCCACTGGCTTTTGATATGTTTTAAAATCTCAGACAGAATAGTAGATTTTTCAATTTTGTCTTGTAATTTTGTCTTCATTTTTCTTTTATATTTTAAGCCATAATCTTGGCCATTCAAATACAGGACTGTTCTTTTTTTTTTTTTTTTGAGATGGAGTCTCACTCTGTCACTCAGGCTGGAGTGCAGTGGCACAATCTCAGCTCACTGCAAGCTCCGCCTCCCAGGTTCCCGCCGTTCTTTTGCCTCAGCCTCCCGAGTAGCTGGGACTACAGGCGCCTGCCACCATGCCTGGCTAATTTTTTGTATTTTTAGTCGAGACAGGGTTTATCACTACATAATGTCTCTTTTTATGCTTTTTGGCCTGGATCCAATGTCATCTGACATTCATATTGCCATATCAGCTTTCTTTTGGTTAGTGATTGCATTACTTGTTTTTTCCCATTTCTTTATTTTCAACCTTTCTGGACCATTATGTTTTAAGTGTGTTTATTATAAATCACATATGGTTGGATTTTTATATACCTGGCCTGATAATCTTGCTCTTATAAGTAAGTTGATTCCTTTATATTTATTTTGATTACTGCTCTATTTGGACTTAGTTATTATATATTTTATGTTTACCATGCTCTTTTTTTGCTTATTTTACCTCTTTTCTTTCTTCCTGTTTGATTGATAGTTTTAACATTTTAACATTTTTAAGTAAAAAAAAAATCTGAACAGAATTTAAATGATTTAATATCTCTGCTCTTCTCCCAAATAACCCAAGAACTAAGTATACTTTTAGTACATACATAATATCTTTCACATCTATGTCTTTCTTGGTGTTATTTGAATTTTATCTCATAATGTGAAAAATACCATTCTTTTAAAAAGTCAATAGTTAATTAAATTGATCATAATATTTTATGAAATTCTGTACTGTTGTTTCTGCACTCCACTCCATTCTTCTATGTCTCTTAGGGTGTTTTCTTCTGTCTGAAATACATTCTTCAGCAGTTATTTTAGTGAAGGCTAGTGGGTAATAGTCTCTTTTATTATTTCCATTTCATCTAGAGTGAACGCAGTCCTGTTAGTTTATTTCGTTGTTGTCTTTCCTAGCATTACTTCCTTATGTGTTTTGGAATTTTATTATTGAATGGAGGTCTCTCTCTCTCTCTCTCTCTGTCTCTTTCTCTCTCCCCCATTTTATGTCTCATAGTCTTGCAGATTTATATTAATCTCTTCTTCCACTATTTCTCAATAACATTTAGTCAAAAACCAGGTCTTATATTGGTAGCTCAAGGCTCCCAAACTGCATTGAAATTGAGGTTTTTGCACATTCAGCTACCAAGTCAGCAGTTAAGCCTAAGTTCAGGATAAAAGACTTTATTTTCTATGGCTTCCCTACTGTCCAGTTTTATAGTTCAGACAGTGGTTTTAAGAGTTTATTTCAGCCCCCTTTAATGCATGAGAGAACCTCAAACTTGTTACTAGTTCCAAGCAATGAATGTGAAGAGTGAATCTCTTACTTCCCATGGGATGCTTTTTAGCTTTGCTACCCCACAGGGCCCCAGATGTCTCCATTTGCTTCTGGATGTGGAGTCTATTGAATCTACAAATTCAATCCCAGTCTGAGTTCAATTTCATTTCTGGGTCTCAGAAATATTGATCTCTGTTTCAAGTTGGTTATGTTGTATTAAATTCTTTGCAGGTGTCATATTTTGTATCAGTCAGATACTGCTGAATTAAAAACTTCTAAAATAGAGTAGTTTAGTATAGCAGTTGTTAATTCTCACTAATTTTTCTGGGGTTTGGCTAATGTGGGCTGGGCTCAGCTGGGCAACTGTGCTTTATTCTGCAGGAAGTGAATTGGGGGAATAGAAACCGTGGCTTCTTTATCTCCATGCTATCGGTCTTCTGTTGGTATCCTTGATAGCTCAGCCTGATTATAGCCAAAGGACTAGGGTGACATTGATGCATACATAAGTGCCAGTCTCCTGGGCACAGAGTTGAGTAGAGAAGGTGACAGAAGGCAACGGAGAATATCCAGTGCATGACCCAAGGGGAGTCATGGGCAGTTGGAAAATCACTGGGAGACACAGGTCACGTGCAAACATGAAATGAAGAGGACTCACAAGTTTAAAAAGGATATGATCACCCAAGACATATTTTGGACACTTACTTTCTTGGGCTTTTGGACATTGGCAACTCTTGGCTCAGATGGAGGATACTGAGGCAGAGGGGACCACATTTCTCCAAGTGGGAAAATCCTGTCACCTTTGGAAGCTTGTCTTGCACTCAAAGAAATATAGCACCCCATGGACTTTTATGACTTAGGTCTCATTAATCTGGGGTTTTATACTAAAACTAATATAAAAAAAGGAACAAATTTTTCCATTCAGTGGATACTGCAGTGACAGAAAAGCTATTGAGTTCCAGCTCTGCTGCTGTCAAGCTCTGTGACCTTGAACAATTCACACGGCTTCCTTAGCCTCCAGTTTCCTGTTGCAGAAAGTGAGAAGGTTGAATCAAATGCCTTCACATCTCTAAAAACTCAGATAGCTACAGCTTATAGGTGGGATAAATGGCTTGCATTTAAACATTTTTATTCAAAAACCTTCAACAGTTTAACTGTCCATGTTCTGGTTTCCTTGCTGAATCCCTTGAGCCAAGGGGAATCTTAAAAAATAACTTTGTGTTTTCCATCTTCTCTACTGTAATTCTTAAGTCCATTATTTTCTTCTACACCCCCAAGCAAAGAAAAGCCATCTCTGACAGCTGCTCAAGGCAAACCATGGTTCGATAATGGCAAAAGGAGAAGCTAGCAGCCTACAAATTTAGATTTCCAGCATGTGTACTGATTTCCTGGCCTCATAGACATCTCAGTAATTATTTAGAATTATGCATAATTTACCTACTTTCATTTTCTAAGAAATTGTCAGTTTTAAGGTCAGAGTTTGACAGTTTATTGGTTTGTCCTGTAGAAATAAACTGGGGGCATTTGGAGCTAGAGTCTTTAATGTGTGCAGTTGGGGCCATAGATGTGAAGCTGCCTCCTATTTATAGCTGGGTAAGCTTAATCGTTGCTTTTCAATCTAAATAGAAAGGCTCTGTTTACTGCTGCTTTTAATTGTAGCAAGCTGGTGAAAAGGCATGCAGGGCCTCTTCAGTAAAGGCAACTCAATGAAAGCATTTTGTCAATAAATTATTACTGCCATCATGAAAACCATGCACAGCATTCAAATATAAAGCAAGAAACAGCTCAGATTCTCTCTTCAGTGGGAGAATCTTTGATGAACCCAGTGCATAGCTTTTAAATGTTCTTAATTCATTTTTTTCTCATTTTCTTAGAATATTAGAGCTGATAAGGGCATGTGGTTCTCCTTATTCTTCAGTTTTAATTTTAAGGATGAAAATCTGAGTTCCTTGTGCAGGTCTGAGACATGTTTATGTCCAAAATCATAAAAAGGAAAGATTATCTGGGAAATCAGAATGTCAACCCCCTTTCTGTATGTTCCTGTTTGAAAGAGAACTATGAGGCACATTGAACCTTTATTTAGAGAGTTCCCTCTTTGATAAAGATCTTCTCAAAAGTTTTCTGCCAAATGTGCCATTTTATCATCAAATCTCTGGAATTTGGGTAGCATAAGGATCCAATTCTGATCTGGAACAAAATCACAAACCCAAGTTTTTGAAAGAAAGCTCCAGAAGGAGAAGCTTCGTGTGGGAAGGTAGGTATGAATGGAGGATTATACTCTCCAAACATGACCACTGCAGTAAATGTAGTCACACATGCTCTTCCAGACCTTGACACTCTCCATCAAAAGGAGGAGTCTCTTTCCCCATCTCTTGAACTTTGACAGTCTTTATGAATGCCTCAAATGAGTAGAATGCAACCAAAGTAATTTTTAGTGACTTTTGAAGTTAGGTCATAAAAAGCACTACAATTTCCACTTTTTCTCTTTCAGGATGCTCACCCTTGGAGACCAGCAACAAAGTGTGCAGAAACCAAGGCCATGTGGAGAGGCCCCACGTACGGTCCAGCTGAGGTCCCAGCTGACAGCTGGCATTGACATGTGAGTGAGACTCTGAACTGTCCCAGCTGATGACAAGTGCAGTTTGAGCGAGCTATCCCTGTTGGACCTGTCAAAACTGCAGATTTCATGAAGAAAATAAGTGTTGTTGATTTAAGCCAGTAAGTTTTGACATACTATGTTAAACAGCCATAGTAATTGGAAGAGTGTGAAACAAATACTAGTCTCTTGAGTCTCATTTTTCTATAAAGTTTATCTTCCCCCTTCCTTGCATAAGGATTCTTTCTCTTTTTCTCTCAGACAGTTCTGTTATCCCTGCTAGTGATGCTATTACTACTTCAAATACTATTGTTTTTATATCTGTTGCTACTACTGAAAATAAGATAGTTTTATAACTAATGTTGAATATGCATCTACTCTACAGATTTACATCCTTAATATGTATTAAATCACTTAATTCTTATATCAAAAGCATTGAATTGTATTGCCCCATGATTCATATGCTGAAGTCCTCACCTTTAGTATTCACAATGTGACCTATTTGGAGATATGGTCTTTAAAGATATGAAATGAAGCCATTAAAGTAGTCCTTAATGCAATATGACTGGTGTCCTTATAAGAAGAGGAGATAGGACACACACAGAAGCAAGATCAGGTGAAGATATAGAGAAAAGATGCCCATCTACAAGCCAAGGACCTCAAATAAACCAACCCTGTCGAATCTTTGACCTTGACCTTTTAGCTTTCCAAATATGAGAAAACAAATTTCTGTTGTTTAAGCCACAAAGTCTGTGGTACTTTGTTATGGAAAACCTAGAAAACTAATACAACTTTATGAGTAAAGTACTATTAAACTTTAGATAAGGAATCCACAAATGAGAAAGCTGACACATTGTGAAGGTAAGTAACTTGCCCGAGGTTATACAGTTTTATTTCCTTTCAGAAATAAGAAAACAAGGGCCCAATAACTTGAGTTTCATGAAGTTTCACAGTCAGTTTAAAGAAAGATTCAAAACTAAAAAAGTCAAACTCTACCCTATGTTTACAACATTTAGTATCAGGGTCCTCAGAAATCTGTCACTTAGTCCTGTTAGCTAAATTAAGACAGGATGGCAGCATTATTGAGCAACAACTACTTACATAGAGCTTACAACCTCAGTTTTTCTTCCTAAAAGAACCTCAATTTTGTCCAAGTGCCCTGTCTTTATGTAGCCCATGTGAGTCCAAGGAATACCCTCAGCTTCGGGAGTAACTCTGATTGGGTTAAGGGTTAGCCCATACCCCCTTGTCTGTGATTTGTTTATAAAAAGTCCTGTGACCCAGTTCTGGCCAATGATATGTGAAGGGAGGTTTGTGGAAGACTTCTGGGAAAGTTCTGCCTTGCTCTAAAGAACAAGCTGTTCTCCTGCTCTTTCCCCAGATTTGAATGAAAATGGATGAATCCACAATTGTCCTATGGTGGGAACCAGCCTTAAAAATGAAGCCAACCATGTGTATAGCAAAGACAAGAAATGTAGAGAACCTAAGTCCTAGGTAATAACACTGGGGTACTGGATCAACCAGCTTTTATTAAACTTCCTGTTAAATGAGCTTATATATTCTCTCATTTAAAAAAGTCATTTTAGAATATATTGAAATCACTGAAAGTTAACGGCTGCAAAAGCATCTCAGTAGAGTTGACCCTCGTACAAGGTTAAGGTTAGGAGTGTAGACACCCTGTGCTGCCAAAAATCCATGTCTAACTTTTGACTCCCCCAAAACTTAACTAGTAGCAACCAATTGTGGACCAGAAGCCTTCCTGATAACATAAACAGTCAATTATCACATATTTTGTATGTTATATATATTACACACTGTATTCTTATAATAAAGCAACCTAGAGAAAAGGAAATGTTATTAAGAAAATCATTACTATTCATTAAGTAGAAGTGAATCATCATAAAGGTCTTCGTCCTCTTCTCACTTTGAGTAGGATGAGGAGGAAGAGGAGGGGGTGGTCTTGCTGTCTCAGGGGTGGCAGAGGTAGAAGAGGTGGAGCAGGTTGAAAGGGAGGCAAGAGAGATAGGTGCTTTTATTGTAAAAAGTCCACAGGTATGTGGACCCACACAATTCAAATTCATGTTGTTCAAGGGTCAACAGTAGTTCCAAATTTCTCCAACGGAGCAAATGATCTCTACCCTCTGTCCCCATAGCAGCCATAGCCAAGATTGGCTTTATCTCTTCTAGCTCTGTCTTCTTAGGCTATAAATGGCCAAATGGCTTCCTTCTCACATGAAGGATCATAGGATGAACTCTGTGCAATCTCCCCAAACCAGTCCTGAAATAGAAAATGTTGGAATCTCAGCATTAAGGTGGTCCATTCTGTACAACAGAGCTTAAATGAGGTTATTTCACAGCAACCCTTGCAGCAGAAAGAGAACACGTGGCATATTCCTGGCTTCTTGAGTGAGTCATAGGGCTGGAAAAGAGATCAGGCTCTTCTCTTCTCTAGTCCAAGATTGTTCTTTGCTTCTATTTCCGAGATTTACTGAATGATGATGAAAGTGAAATTAGTTGGTAGTCTTAGCCAGGTAATGATATTTTTAAACTACCAGGAGAAATAGGCTTTGAGGCATCATTTATAGAATGCAAGCTTTTAAATACCAAATATTTATATAGAGCCTTGGTTCTTATGTTTTTAAAGTTTTTCTCTTAATTAATATAATTTTCACCTATTATCAACTCTGGGAGATAACTGTAGCAGGTCTTGTCAATTGCATTATACAAATAATTTGAGACAAGAGGAGTTATTTACTTAAGTTGATTGAATCAAAACTTGAATCTAAAACTCCTGACCCGAAGTCCAGTGCTCTTTCCAATTATTTCTCCACTCGACCTCTTTCACGTTTAAAATTCACTTTAACCTTAACATTTTTTAAAAATAAACTTTTTGAGATAATTGTAGATTCACATGAAGTTATAAAAAATGATACAGAGGAATCTTGTGTACCAATTACCCAGTGTCCTCCAATGGTGACATCTTACAAAACTATAGTGTAATATCACAACAAGGATATTCATATTGATACAGCGAGGATACAGAACATTTCCATCATCACAAGGATCATTCATGCTATACTTTTATAGTCAAACCAACTTCCCTTTCACCCGTACGTGGTCCTTAGCCCCTGGCAACAAGCAATCTGTTTTTCATTTCTTTAATTTTGTGATTTTAAGAATGCTATATAAAGAGAGACTTATCATATGAAATCTTTGGGGATTGGCTTTTCTTTTCAGTCAGTATAATTCCCTGGAGATTTATTCAGATTATTGCATGTATCAGTATCTCCTTCCATTGTCTTGCTGAGTAGTATTTCATTGTACAGAATGGTTTGTTTAACTATGTATCACCTGAAGGACATCTGGGTGCCTTGTAGTTTGGGGCTATTATGAATAAATCTGCTATAAGTATTCATGTACAGGTTTTTGTGTGAACATAAATTTTTATTTATCTGAGATAAATGCTCAGGAGAGCAATTGCTGGGCCATATAGCAGGTGCATTTTTTTTTTTTTTTTTTTTTTTTTTTTGAGACCGAGTCTCACAGTGTTGCCCAGGCTGGAGTGCAGTGGCATGATCTTGGCTCACTGCAACCTCTGCCTCCCAGGTTCAAGTGATTCTCCTGCCTCAGCCTCCTGAGTAGCTGGGATTACAGGTGCCCACCCCCATGCCCTGCTAATTTACTGTATTTTCAGTAGAGATGGGGTTTCACCGTGTTGGCCAGGCTGGTCTCGAACTCCTGACCTCATGATCTTCCTGCCTCAACCTCCCAAAGTGCTGGGATTACAGGCATGAGCCACCACGCCTGGCCTCGCAGGTGCATGTTTATTCCTTTTTTAAGGAACTGTGGAACTCTTTCCAGAATAGCCACATCACTTTATATTCCCAGCAGCAATATATGAGTGATATGATATCTCTGCATCCTTTCCAATATTTGGTTTTGTTAATTCTTTTTTTTTATTTTAGCTATTCTGATAGATGTGTAATGATATCTCAATGTGGTTTTAATTTGCTTTTTCCAAGTGGCTAATGTTGTTGAACTTCCTTTTATGTGTTTATTTTCCATCAATATAACATCTTCAGTGAAATATCTCTTTCTTTTGCCTGTTTTCTAATTGAATTGTTTGTTTACTGTTGCATTTAAGAGCTTTTTATATATCCTAGGTACTAGTCCTTTGACATGTATGTGGTTTGCAAATATTTTCTTCTAGTTTGTACCCTGTCTTTTTATCTCCTTAATAGGTTATTTCACAGAACAAAATTTTCTAACTTTGGTGAAGTTCACTTTTTCAATTTTTCTTTTTATGGATCACATTTTTGGCGTCTAGGAACTCTTTGCCTAGTCTTATATACCAAAGAGTTTTTCTTGTGTTTTTTTTTTTTCTAAAGGTTTTATAGGTTTACAAGTTGTAGTAGCCCATTTTCATACTGCTATGAAAAAATACCCGAGACTGGGTGATTTATAAAGAAAAAAGAGGTTTAATAGACTCAACAGTTCCACATGGCTGGAGAGGCCTCACAGTCATGGCAGAAAATGAAGGAGGAGCAAAGGCATGTCTTACATGGTGGCAGGCAAAAGACCAATTGCAGGGGACCTGCCCTTTATAAAACCATCAGATCTTGTGAGACTTATTCACTGTCATGAGAACAGCATGGAAAAACCCACCCCTATAATTCAATTACCTCCCACTGGGTCCCTCCCACAACAACTGGGAATTATGGAAGCTACAATTCAAGATGAGATTTGGGTGGTGATACAGCCAAACCATATCGCAAGTGGATAATAAATTTTAGTTAATTTTTGTATAAGATGTGAAACTTAGAGTTCATTTTATAGTTTATGGATGTTTAATTGTGCCATCACCTTTTGTTGAAAACATCTGTAGTGATATTCCCTGTTTCATTCCTGATACTGACCTTTCTTCTTTTTGTCTGCTTTGATTGAGGTTTGTAAATATCATTGATGTTTTCAAGGAACCCGCTCTTTATTGATTTTAAGTTTTCAATTTCATTGACTTTTTTGCTCTTATTTTTGTTGTGCCCTCCCTTCTCTTTGAAGTGGGAGGTTAGATTTTTTATTTGAGACTTTTCTTCTTTTGCAATGTATGCACTTAGTGATATACATTTTACTCTCAGCACAATTTTAGCTGTGTCCTACACAATTTTTAATTGACACTTAATAGTTATACATATTTATGCAGTATAGTATATTTTGACACCTATGTGTAATGATCAAATCAAAGTCATTAGCATATCCATTTTCTCAAACATTTATCATTTCTTTCTGTTAGGAATGTTTAAACTTCTTCTATTTATTTCAAAACATAAAATATTGCTAACTATAGTAACTTTAGAGTGCTGAAAAACACTATAACTTATTTACCTTACCTAGCTGTAATTTTGTATCCTTTAACCAACCTCTCCCTATTTCCTCCTTCCCCCTTCCCTGACCAGCCTCTAGTAACCATTGTTCTACTCTTTACTTCCATACCTCAATTTTTTTAGCATCCACACATAAGTGAGAACATGCAGTATTTCACTTAACATAATGTCCTCCAGGCTCATCCATGTTGCCACAAATGGCAAGATTTTATTTTTTATGTGGCTGAATAGTATCCCATTGCATATATATGTGTCACATTTTCTTTATCCATTTGTCTTTTTTTTGTTACCAAACATTCATTTTCATTCATCTGTTGATGCATACTTAGGTTGATCTGTATCTTGGCCATTGTGAATAAATGAACATTGGAGTTCCTTTATAAATAAATAAATTATTTATTTACTTATAAATAATAAACATAGAAGTGCACATATCTCTTTGACATACCGATATTCTTTCCTTTAAATATATATTCGGTAGTGGCATTGCTGGATCATATGATAGTTGTATTTTTAGTTTTTTGAGAAAACTCCCTACTCTTTCTCATAAGGTCTGTACTAATTTATATTTCCACCAACGGTGTACAAGAGTTCCCTTTTTCTCTACATCTTTGCTAGCATTTGCTATTTTTTATCTTTTTTTTATAATTAGCCATCTTATGGATCAAATACTTAAATCTAAGCCTTGAAACTGTAAAAATTTTAGAGGGTAACATCCCCAAAACTCTGCTAGACATTGACTTAGGCAAAGAGTTCATGACCAAGAACCCAAAACCAAATGCAACAAAAACAAAGATAAATAGATGGGACTTAATTAAACTAAAAAGCTCTTGCACAGCAAAAGAAATAATCCACAGAGTTAACAGACAACCCACAGAGTGGGAGAAAATATTCACAAACTATGCATCCAACAAAGGACTAATATCCGTAATCTACAAGGAACTCAAACAAATCAGCAAGAACAAACAAATAATCTCATCAAAAAGTGGGCTAAGGACTTGAATAAACAATTCTCAAAAGAAGATAGACAAATGGCCAACAAACATATGAGAAAATGCTCAACATGACTAATCATTAGTGAAATGAAAATTAAAATCAAAATGTGTTACCGCCTTACTCCTGCTGGTGGGAATGTAAACTAGTCCAACCTCTATGGAAAACAGTATGGAGACTCAAAGAACTAAAAGTAGAACTGCTGTTTGATCAGCAATCCTACTACTAGCTATCTACCCAGAGGAAAAGAAATCATTATATGAAAAATGTACACTTTTTTATAGCAGCATACACGTTTATAGAAGCACAATTTACAACTGCAAAATATGGAACCAGCCTAAAGGCCCAATGACGAATGAGTGGATACAGAAAACGTGGTATATATATACCATGGAATACTACTCAGCCATAAAAAGGAATGAAATAATGGCATTCACAGCAACCTGGATGGAATTGGAGCCCATTATTCTAAGTGAAGTAACTCAGGAATGGAAAACTAAACATTGTATGTTCTCACTTATAAATGGGAGCTAAGCTATGAGGATGCAAAGGCATAAGAATGACATAATGAACTCTGGGGACTCGGGTCATACTACACACTGAGTACAGTGTACACTGCTCAGGTGATGGGTACATCAAAATCTCAGAAGTCACCACAGAAAAACTTATTCATGTAACCAAATACCACCTGTTCCCCCCACACTATTGAAATAATAAAAAAAAAAAGAAAAAAATTATTAGCTATCGTAACTGGGATGACATGATATCTCACTGTGGTTTCCTGGTTTTCCTGTGCATTTTCCTGATAATCAGTGGTGTTGAGCATTTTTTCTTATACTTGTTGGCCATTTGTATATCTCCTTTTGAGAAATCTCTATTCAGACCATTTGTCCATTTTAAAAACTGGATGATGATGATGATGATGATGATGACAATGATTTGCTGTTGAGTTACTAGTATATTCTGGTTGTTAGTTCCTTGTTAGATGAATACTTTGCAAATATTTTCTCTCATTCTTCAGGTTGTCTCTTTACTCTGTTGATTGTTTTCTTTGCTGTGCAGAAGCTTTTGAGCTTGATGTAATCCTATTTGCCTATTTTAACTTTTGTGGTCTGTGCTGTTGAGGTCTTATTTATAAAATCTTTGCCCAGGCCAATGTCCTGAAGCATTTCCCTTATGATTTTTTTCTAGTAGTTTTATGATTTCAGGTCTTACATTTAGGTCTTTAATTTGTTTTGAGTTGATCTTTGTATATGGTGAGAGATAGGGGTCTAGTTTTATTATTCTGTGTGTGGATATTCAGTTTTCCCAGCACTCTTTATTGAAGAGACTGTCCTTACTCTATTACACTCCATACCAAGACACCTAAGTCTGTTCTATAAATACATTAGCTGCTCCTTCAAGGTAGATTTTAAAGCCTTGGGAAAATTTGGGAGTATTTATTGTTAAATTCTAGAGTCCCTTTTTCTGTAAGAGGAGATGTCTCTTTTCCAAAAACTATTTTTCTTTTTTTATTTTCGTTCTTAGGTCAACTCTGTCTCTGGATTGAGAGGATTCAGGATAAGGCTTTATTTAAGATTTTTCTGTTTCTAATCACATCCAGACAACCAGCCAATCGTATGGTTTGACTCAGTGAAAAAGATGAGCCTAACTAATTCTTGTACTCACATTGGCGGCGGTGGCTGGTGAAGGTCCTGGGCAAGAAAGCATTTGTTGAGGGGCCCCCTTGCTTTGGGCACTGCTCCCACCTTGCCTTAAGCACTATGAGTACATTATTTTATTTGAGGTTTATGAAAATTCCCTGACATCGGCCAGGCGCGGCGGCTCAAGCCTGTAATCCCAGCACTTTGGGAGGCCGAGAAGGGCGGATCACGAGGTCAGGAGATCGAGACCATCCTGGCTAACACGGTGAAACCCCGTCTCTACTAAAAAATACAAAAAACTATTTGTTGGCGGGCGCCTATAGTCCCAGCTACTCGGGAGGCTGAGGCAGGAGAACGGCGTGAACCCGGGAGGCAGAGCTTGCAGTGAGCTGAGATCTGGCCACTGCACTCCAGCCTGGGCGACAGAGCAAGACTCTGTCTCAAAAAAAAAAAAAAAAAAAAAAAAAAAAGAAAATTCCCTGACATCACTACTCTCATTATCCTCATTTTATAAACGAGAAAATGGAAGCTCAGTAAAGGGAAATATTTGTCAACAGTTACTCAAGATCCATATCAGTGTCACCTCTTGAACCCTGTCAGCCCTTGCTGATTACAGGAGAACATTATATTCTTTCCTCTCCTTTTTTGAAATTTAAGATAAAGTAAAGATAATAAGATGACATCCACCTAATATCCATTATGAGGAATTGATCATTGTTGACATTTTATCTCACTTGTTTAAGGTATTTTAAAGAAAATGTTAAATTCCTTTGACCCTCACTTTCAACCTCATCCTATTGCCACTCTCATTTCCATTCCTACCCCCAAGAATAAATTCCTCTTTTTTTCCTGGTTTTTGTATTTTTAGTAGAGAAGGGTTTCACCATGTTGGCCAGCCTGGTCTTGAACTCCTGATCTCCTCAGGTGATCTGCCCACTTCAGCCTCCCAAAGTGCTACAATTACAGGCGTGAGCCACCACACCTGGCCCCTCTTTTTCTCATAGCATTTTGTGAAGGCCGGGTATGGGCTTTCTCTAAGTTTGCAAAAGACATCAAGAGTTCTCTCTCATTTACATTTAAGGGAGAAAGGCAGTATCTCTTTTCAGGCCACACCAAGACACCTAACTTATAGCAAAGAATAAATCGTTACTATTAGTATAGTAAGAATAAATCTTTACTATAAGTTTACTGTTTTTTTCTTCTTGTAGTCCATTTTTCTGTACCTCTGAAAGACTTTCTTGAGGCAGAAGGCTTCATTCTCCTTACTGCTTCTCCTCCCATGGGTTTTGCGAATCCTAGTCTTTAGAACATGCCTCCTGCCTTAGCCTGCTCCTTTGTGCTTTGGCCCCCATGGTTTGTGATGTTGCTGCCAAGGTGTGAGCTCAAGACAGAGTGGTGGCCTTGGTAGAGCTGAAGCGACCCATTGTCACTTTGGCTGGGGCAGATTTTTGCTCTCAACTCATGCTGATAATTGTTAAATTCCAAAGACAACTAGGAACATCCCTTTGCATTTTTTTCCTGAGTTATAGGACAACTTAATACAATGCCATCTAGTGTTCCAACCTTTGCCAGCAAGAGAACTGAGGCATCACCCAAAATATAGTAAACAGACTTAAAAAAAGAAAAAAGATGTTTTGACTAAAATAACATAAATCTGAAACTTGAGATTTTTTTTTTCTTTTTAATCACCATCGCACTGTAGGACATGCTCTAGGTGGTGCCCTACTCATATCCTCCTTCCCTTTCATCCTCTTTGCCTAACCGCTGCAGGGCACAATGTTCCAGCTAAGCTAGCTGCACCTGCTTTTTTAAAATTTTTAAATTTTTTTGCCAAGGTCTTGCTCTGACCTCTTAAGCCACATTGCCCAGAGTGGAAGGCTGAAATTACATGGAATTTCTGTGCTCTGAGAGCAGCCTCAGTAAATGACTGATATGGATTGTATTAGTCTGTTCGTGCATTGCGAAATACCTGAGACTGGGTAATTTGTAAAGAAAAGAGGCTTAATTGATTCACAGTTCTGCAGGCTATACAGGAAACATAGTGGCTTCTGCTTCTGGGGACGCCTCTGGAAGTTTCCAATCATGGCAGAAGAGGTAGAGAGTATAAGATGTCTCACATGGCAAGAACAGGAGCAAGAGAAAGTTGGGGTAAGGGAGGTGCTATACACTTTTAAACAACCAGATCTCATTAGAACTCACTCATTATCATGGGAGAAGTACCAAGGGGATGATGCTAAACCATTCATGAGGAATCCACCATCACAATCCAATCACAATCCACCAGGCTCCACCTCCAACATTGGGGATTGCAATTCAACATGAGTTCTGGGCAGGGGCCCAGATCCAAACCATATAATGGATTGATGTATAAACATTCTGGCGTCCTCCTTTAGGTAAGATAATGATGAGGTCTGTGTCTTGCACCAACTTCCAGAGTTCTCCAGTGGAATTATACTCCAACTGCCCAGAGTGCTAGCCGATTTGGCTTTGCACCCGTTAGTGGCTGCTGCTTCTCTGTGTTTCAATTTTTCTCTCCCCTACCAGTATTTCCTTTCCTTTCCAAGTAAACCATTTGCTTTGGAATCTTGGTCTCAGACTTTCCTAAACTAAGAAAATCTCTCTGTCGTAGATTGCAGAAATGGCCACGAACCTTTGGCCTCTCTACATCCTTATACTGTAAAGTTACAGTTCCTTTCATTAAGAAGTGGGCACACCTTGGGTCTTGCTTTGGCCTGTAGAGTATGGAGGAAGTGATGATATGCCAGATCCAAGTCTAGGCTTCAAGGGATCTTATACATTTCTCCCTTTTCTCAGAGACTTGTGAGCAAGAATACATGGTTGTCATTTAAAGCAACTAAGTTTTAGGTGATTTGTCATGCAACATGACTGATACAACTCCCACCCCGAGTACATTTTTGATCCTCTCTTGTGTGTTTATTCCCTTGAATGAGAGTATTGTTTTCCCTAAAGAAAAGCATCTTTTCAGGCACAGAAAGGTTGAAGGACCTTCTCAGATTTGCTCAGGAGAATCTGGGTGCCAGTTGTTGGCAGTATCCTGGCGTATTCCTTAGCCCCAGGGCCTCTATGCTGACTCACCTTGTCTGGGTTTGCTTGCTAGCTGCTGCATTTTCTCTCTGCTACAGTGGCCAGCACAGCTGCTGTTTTTTTCCAAAGCCCTCTTTCACAGAGCTGTTAGGTAGGAGGCCACTGCGTCTCCACGATTGTGCGGATGACATATGTGTCTGACAGGGATTCTAGCACCTCGATGCTGGCCTGGGATGGAGAGCTCACCAAAAATACTGCAGTTGCTGAATGCCAGGGAATTTATTGAGCTTTGGAGCCAGCAGAATGCAGAGTAAACAGCATAGAAATGGAGTGAGTCAGGATGCTTAATCCTGACTTTACCTCTTGGCTAATTGTATGGCCTTGAGTAGGACCCCTGATCCGCATTTCTTTCATTGGAGACAAGGTAGCCTCTGAAGTCCCTTTCAGCTCTAAAATGCTAGAATTCAAGGACTGAATCGGGCTTTATAAAAATGAAACACCAGAAAGCATGGAGTTAGTTGTCTATTTAGAGGAAGTTCTGATCAGCTAGAACACTGGTTCTCAAAGAGGTGTCCCTAAACCTTCAGTATCGCATCATCACCTAAGAAATTGTTAGATCATAGCTCACTGCAGCCTTGAACTTCTCAGCTGAAGGGATCTTCCTCCCATGTAGATGGGACAACAGGCTCACACCACAATGCCTGGCTAACTTTTAAAAAGTTTTTGTAGAGATGGGGATCTCACTATATTGCCCAGGCTGGTCTCAAACTCCTGGCCTCAAGTGATATTCCTGCCTTGGCTTCCCAAAGCACTGGGATTACAGGCATGAGCCACCATGCTGGGCTCAGAACTTGTTAGAAATGCACATTTTCAGGCTCCACTCCAGACTCTCTGAAGCGCTCTCTCAGCAGGTACTCATGTTCACATGAGAAAGAGGTAACCAGCTCTGTTAGCAAAGGTAGATAATTAATTAACCAATTTATTCATAGATAACCTGTTTCTGTGTGCAATAAACTGTTCTATTCTTGGGGTGAAAGCAAAGGTGAAGGTGCAGGGCTATTATAAGAGAGTCTTAGAGTAGGGCCCAACAATTTGTGTATTAACAAGCTCTCCAGGTGATTTGAATACAGGTTCAAGTTTGAGACTTACTGATCTAAAGCTGTGTTATTCCAAGTGTGGCTCACAGCATCAGCATCATCTGGGAACTGCTTGAAGAAGTAAAAGCTTAGCACTACCTCTTTAGAACCCCTGTGCCAGAATCTCCATTTAATAAGATTCCCAGGTGATTTGAGTGCACATAACAGCTGAGAAATCCTGGGTATAGCCTCCGTTCTTGGAGATTGTAATCCAATAGAAAGGGATTGGGGGGAGTGGCAGCAGGAGAGCAGCAATTTACATTTCTAAAAAGCTCCCAAATATGGCTGATGTTGCAGGTTCAGGGACCACTTTGAGTAACAAGGCTCTAGATTTCAGCCCAGGCTTAGAACCTTGAATATGGAAGGGTTTCAACCCTGAAGTTGGTTTCAGCTACACTGTACAGATGTGCAGGTTGTCCACTGCCAAATTCCAGAAGGCACCATTTGCATAGACTGAGTCAAGAACCTGAACCCCAAGGCTAAGAAGCAGGGGCTAGCTAAAGAGCGGGTTTTAGAGAGTGTCAGAATTGGGTTTGGATCCTAATCCTGCCACTTACTTAGTTGACCTTGGGAAATATATTTAACTCTGAGCCTCAGTTTTCTCATCTGTAAAATGGAGATGAACATACCTGTGTCCCAATATAAGATACTCAACAGTAAGCACCCAGTAGAAACCCAGTTATTTGCAAATAGCTATTCTCTCTGGCCCTTCCTTTCAGCCAAGGGGACAGCAGTTGTTATCAGACGGTATAGGTTCCTTTCCTCCTTCAGTCTCATCCTGGCCAGTGGCCTAATCGCCTGGTCAGGCTGAAGGCCAGGTGAGTATGATGGGCTTTTCTTCAGCGCTCCCAGGGGTCAGATGAAGGTGATACCACCATAATGCAGACTGTTTATATTAGGAAAGCTTCCCATGGGTTTGTACAAATCAATTCATAAAAACGAGCAACACAGCCAGTTTCAAACCATGCCCTAAGTTCACCTGCTTACCAAAGTCATTAAAAACAGCAATAGTTCCTGGTCCCACCAAGGCTTTGATGCCCCTGGTGCCTGGAATCACTCACAGGCTTTGCAGGGGAAAGCACTTTGGCCCACTGGGCCTGGAAATCTTCGCTCTTCTGCATAAAGAACCCACTTAGACCCCTTGTGTATTTCCGTGAGAAAAAGACCCTCAGGAATTCTCTGAAACGAAACTAAAGAGGCATTTGGGGTGACTGAGAGCCATTTGGGGGTACAAGCAGGCAAGCAGGATACTTTTGAAAATCAGTTGCTTATCTATGTGTAGGTCTGTGGCTGGAGTCTGTACTCTGTCCATTGATAATTATGTCTACCCTTATATCAATCCATGCTGTCTTGATTACTGTTAAGTCTTGAAATCTGGTATAATCTTTCAACTGAAAAATAAAAAGCTCATTAAAAACAAACCAGGGGAAGGCTATGAGACCAGATAAACCTTGATCAGAAACTAGACATAATTAAATTTTGTGGTTTTTTTTTTTTTTTTTTGCAGTTTATGAAAAGCTATACACACACACACACACACACATTTAAATTCAGGGGCTGGTTGAAATTTTAGCAGGAACTGAGAGGCTGAGTTCTGAGGGATTTCAGCCTAACAATAGCCACTAGAGGGCCTAGGAGATACAGAAACACTGCATGGTGTGGTAGGAGCCAGGCCCAGAGAGCTGCCAAGGCCTGAGTATCAAGGTGAACCTGATTCCTGAGAACCTTCTCTCACCAGGTGCTCACCTTCACGTGAGAAAGAAGTAACCAGTTCTGTTAGGGAAGCCAGATAATTCATTAAGCAATTTATTCACCAATAACCTATTTCTGCATGCAAGACACCATTCTACTCTTGGGGTTAAGGGTAGCTGAGGATGCAGGACTATTATAAGCAAGCCTCTCTTAGGGCTCAGTGGTGGCATCAAGGACCAGCTTGGGAGGTATGGGCTTTGGTGCCCGTTATTTCCATGTGCTGCACCAATACACTTAAAATCAAGATAAAAACAGCATATGTGCTAAGCAAATATAGCTTCAAGCCAAATTCCATTAGGTCACTAGACTGCCACACTTTAATCCCTCTATAGAAATTCTAGAGTTTTTGTGATTGGAGCTCTGTGATGTGTGTTGAAGCATGGATGAAGCTGATTTCTCTATTATTGTTTAAAAAGTCCTTGAAGTGTACAGTAAGACAGAATACCAAAAAAGTTTAGAAACTCACCTTTCCTAGAGAGACCTGTAAAACAGGAGGGGCTATCTAGTTATGGCATGTGCTAGAAAATGACCTACAAGGTATGTTCTAGCCTGAGGAATTGCTGGCATGTGAATCGTGAGGACAGATGCATGGGCAAAATGTGCCGTTTCCTCTGTCAGCATCTGCTAGGCAAGAGATGACTTCCCCTCGGCCCCCTGGCCCTGCAGGTTTCCCGCCTATGGGAGGCCTTTTAGCAACATGACCTATGCCACCCACCCTCACTCCCACACCACCACACCCGGAAGCAAATTTTGTGAGCCAGGAAGGTTGGGGGGTAGAAAAGAGGGTCTCCTTAAAGTGGGAGAAGGGTCTCCCAGTCCATGGATAGCTCTAAAAGAGCTGAGTCCTAGATGACTTGCAGACATGGTCTCCTCCATGGTCAGAGCTTCTAAAAGAGGAAAGAAACTGGTTGTTTCAGCATGTTTCCTTGGCCATAGGAGAGAGACAGATAAAACAAGCAAGATAAAACAGATGATATCAAGCAATGCAATGATGCTTCCCTTTATAGAAATTTCCTTTTCAGAGGCTAAAAACCCATATACCAATTTCCCCAGGATATAAGGAGGGTCTTCTCTGTAAGATTTGCTGTCTGGATTACTGAATCCAGCCCCTCTGACTTTTCTCTTTCCACCTGTTTATATTAGGAAAGCTTCCCATGGGTTTAGACAAATCAGTTCATAAAAATGACCAACACAGCCAGTTGCAAACCATGCCCTGGGTTCACCTACTTACCAAAGTCACAAGAAAACTATAATAGTTCCCGGTCCTGGAAAGAGAGAGGTCAGAGGAACTGGCCTCAGTAATCCACATCCATCCTCCTGTAAATACAGCTTTTGTCTGGTCACCCTTTACTCCATAGCTTCTACCGTGAGTTTAAACGTCCTTACTCAACTCCCAAAGACAGGCCATCCTTTCCACCCAGTACTCATCCTTTACTCTTGTAACTGCTCAACAGGTTCATTTTGCCAGCTGTCCAGACAGAACTGATTTATCAAGACAGATAAATTGCCATAAAGAGTTTAATTCTCACAGAGCCGGCAGAATGCGAGACCAGAGTTTTATTATTACTCAAGTCAATCTCACCAAAAATTTGGAGACTGGGGATTTTAAGGATAAATTGATGGGTAAGGGGGCAGGAAGTGGGGAGTGCTGATTGGTTGGGTCAGAGATGGAGTCATGAAAAGTCGAAGCTGTCCTCTTGTCCTCATTTCCAGATGGTTAGGCATTCTAAGTCACAGGATGAGATAGGAGGTCAGCACAAGATATAGGCCATAAATACGTTGCTGATAAAACAGTTTGCAGCAAAGAAGCTGGCCCAAACCCACCAAAACCAAGACAGCAATGAGAGTGACCTCTGGTCATCCTCACTGCTCATTATAGGTGATTTATAATGCATTAGTATGCTAAGAGACACTCCCACCAGCACCATGAGAATTTACAGGTGCCATGGCAACGTCAGGAATTTACCCTATGTGGTCTAAAAGGCTGAGGAACCCTTTGTTCCAGGAATTGCCCAGCCCTTTCCTGGAAAACTCATTATTAACCCACCCTTTGTTTAGCATATAATCAAGAAATAACCATAAAAATGGGCAACCAGCAGCCCTCCAGGCTGCTCTGCCTATGGAGTAGCCATTTTTTATTCCTTTACTTTCTAAATAAACTTGCTTTCACTTTACCCTATGGATTAACCTTGAAATTTTTCTTGTGTGAGATGCAAGAACACTCTCCTGGGGTCTGGATCAGGACGCTTTTCCAGTAACAGTTTCAACCTCTCATCTCACTCTCTCTTATATGAAGATTATTGACATTGACCCTTCTGGACTTTTGCTCATCCCTTTCCCCTTGCTAGGCAAGCCTTTCCTTCTGGCTGGCACAAAAGTGCACCTAAGTTACTTTTCCTCCGGCGTCTTTCCTGACTACTTTAGCCCTTATTGATTGCTCCTCCTTTGAGCTCCATCTTCTTATAGACATCAGGGGCCTTAATCTAATACCAGTGGGGATTTTTCTTTTATTTTAGGAAACCTGACTGTGGTTTGACAATCAGATGGCTAGATTCTTGAGGACAAAAGTTTGTGTCCCAAGACTCCAGCGTGGTGACCACTTGCACACATTAGAAGCCCAATTAACATTTGCATGGTTAACTCCCATGCATCCTTGGGACCTTAGGTTGACCCTCACTTCCTGAGGGCAGCCCACCCCATTAGATCCCAAATCTCCTCCTACAGATTCTAACACAGGCATCTCTCCTGCAGAGCACTACTCAAAGATGGACAGTTTTATTCATTTGCTTTTATTACTCAGTTCCCTCCATGAGGGCTGGAAATTATATTTGGTTTTATTTAGTGCCTGGCATACACTGGGTAATCTATCAACATTTATTAAATTAGTAAATACATGTTGTTTGGCTGAACTGAAATGTGACACAGACTTCTTGGGAAATGAGAGCAACGTTGAGGATGTTTATCTCCTGGGAGCCAGTGCCCTTGAGCACAGTCGTAAACAGAATCTAACAACAAAGGCTCAGATGGGCCAAGTTAGCAAAATTATTGCAGGACCATTACTGGCAATGAGTGGCATTATATATATATAATATATATAATGCGTATATATATTATATGTATATAATGTATATAATATATATAATATATATATATTTAGAGATTTTATAAAAATCTTTATAGTTATAAGTAATACATGTCCATGTGGAAAACATGTAAACTTTCAAAAACTATAAGGAAGCAGAGGAAAGTAAATACAATCCCACCACTCAAAAGCTTTAAAAAAGTTAGTATTTTCTTCCACTATTGGTTCAGTACATGTTTTTTACAGTGTGGAAATCTTACCAGATACAAAATTTTAGATCTTGCCTTTTAGAAAAAAACCACTTAACATTAAATGGTTAATGCCTTTTCTTTTTATTGAAACTATGAATCATAATTTTGAACAGATTCAGAATATTCTGCTCTATGGATGTACTCTATTGTTCTCTCAATACAGGACAGAAAGGTTGATAAATACAAGTTTTGGCCCTTATGATTTTGAAGGCATTCTAAATCTAAAGACAATTAAGATAAATAGGAGACATATTATATTATAGGCTTCCCCAGCAGTTTCAACAGAATGCCTACTTTTGTTAATTGAGACCTGGCTATACAGTTGTCAATCCTCCCCAAGTGAGTACTCCTCATTCCTTGCTCTCTCATCCCCCAACCCCTACTCTGCTACCCTCTACTTTTCCCCACATAGCAGACACGATTGATGCCCTATTTACATATCATCAATACTCAGTATTCCTGCACATGCCAATGGTTTCTTACTGCAAACACCTTGGATTCTCTGCTTAAGGACTTTCTTTGACTGCAGAAGCATGATCAGTTATGAGTGGGGCAGGCTAGGAGTGCCCAAGTGCAGATGGGAGTTAGTAAATAAATATCCCAGCTCCTCATCACACATGGGGAACAATTTGGAGCTGTGTTCTACATAAAGCTTTCCATGGGGACTGATTTCCAGTTACCCACTCATTAATGCACGTGTGTTAGCTTCCTTTCCTTCACTGCCTCATTTCTATTTTCCTACAGTGGTTCCCGGGGTCACCTCACAAATAAACCACTTGCACACAAACCCTTGTTTCAGTGTCTGCTTCTGGGTGACCATTGTAAGACACCCCTTCTTCTTAATTATGAGTTCTAGCACTCTCCAGCTTAGACTTTCCCTCTTTTTTTTTTTTTTTTTTTGACTAAAGTGGAAGCTAAAAAGTCTAAATGATTCAACGTATATTTTAAGGAACAGTGTAAATATGCAAAACGGTGCCAGATTGCTAACTCTCTTTTCATCAGAACTACTGATAGGAAATGCTCCCAAGAGGGAATAAATTATACAGAGGCTCTGGTCTCTTTGGAGGTGACTTTGAACTGTTCTTTGTTTCTCCTCTCTGTTGTCCTCTCTCGTTTCTCTCCTAATCTATTCCCTCTACAGTGGAAGAGAAATAGCTGACTGTTTTTGCTACCAACTCCTAATTCAGTTTCCAGATACACCCATAAGCAGGGGTGTGATGACAGGCATATTATAAAGCAAGTTTATATTCATTTTTTATAATTAATTGTTACTACTGGTTACCAAAGACCTGATATATGCTGAGTATTTACTAGGTTCTGTAAGACATTCTGCAGACATTAAGATGTTGTCTTTGTAGGGAAGATAAGATGCATTATACAGCTGGACTCATGCAGGGACAAGTGTGATGTATCAATTGAGGGGCACACATAGATCAAAACCAATAAACAACCCTAGATATTCAGAGAAAGCTGTGGTTCATTCTGGCTGGATTTTGAGAAAGCTTCATGGAAGCGGCTAGGAATGGATGGGTTGGATTTTAATAGGTAAACAGGTCAAGACACAGAGAAGAGAGTTGTTCCAAGCCTTCTCCATCTCAATTCCTAGGGGACTTCTATTTGATGTTAAAGGATGAGACTGCTGCTTCCCTGCTGTCCCCTCCTTCTGTCCTCAGGAGGCCATAAAACCTTCAGTTTCTTTCTATTTTAGTTTCTCCAATACCCAATGGGGGAAACTACACCATCTTTCTGATGCAAACAGACTAAGCCAGTTCCAAGCCAAACTGTAAATTAGGCATATCAGTTAGAAATTCATTTAATTTTAGATATTGCATTAGATATCACCCATCTAATAGGGGCTTAAACAAAATGGACACTAATTTTAGCTCTAAGAGAAAGAAGACTGAGGCATTTGTTATTGGTGGTTTAGCTAACTCAGCAACGTCATCAAAGATCCATGCATTTTCCATTTTGCTACTCTGCCCGCCTTAAGCTGTTGATTTTTCAACATCATGCTGCTCCCCTCCTGGCTGCACCTTGACTGCATTAGGTTCAGGCATCATGACTGCCTTCAAGGCAGGAAGAAGGGAGAAGAGCAGTAACAAAAGTCTGCTGTTTTCATGATGGCAAAAGTTTTCCCAGGAGTCCCCTAAAAAAATAAAAAAAGAAAAGAAAAGAAAAAGAAAAAACATGTATCACTGGCTAGAAATGCATCATATGGCCACTCTAGCTGTAAAAAATTCTAGGAACTTGAATATTTCACTCCTTCGATTCTATAATTATACAAAACAAGGAAAAAGGGCCAAGGAATGGCTACAATGAAGGCTACAAATTCTGCCTTGTTTTACAGGAAACTTTACTTGCTATAGTTAAGACACTCAGAGCATCTCTCTGTCTTAGCTGAATAACTAGTGTATTAGTCAACTATTACCTCGACCATACTGCACAGCAAACCACCCCAAATCTCAGTGGCATTTAATGGTAAGCATTGATGATCACACTCACAGACTTGCTGATTGGCCAGGATGCCTCTGTTCCATATGTCTCATATTCTTCTAGAATAGAAGAATGGGGTGGCAGAAACACAAGAGGAGTGAGCAGAAAGGGATAGCACTTCTTTGGGTGTAGGCTCAGAACAGTACATCCTCACTCTTTCCCATATGTCACTGGCCAATCAAGCCACATGGGGCAAAGCACACTTTCTAGTGGAAGGAACTGGAGAGTTCCTGGGCAAGGACATGGGTATGAGGAAGAGTGAAGAATGGGGAACATTCCCACACCCAGCTGAGTAATCTAGTACGTTACCTACAGGACAGTGCTAGAATGTTAATGCGTTTCCCTCCAGGTAGCAAATGTCCCTGTACCAGGTAAGGGCCTACTTGAGGCAATGCCAGATCAGAGAACTGACCCTAGGGCTGTAATTTTAGACTAATCTTTTTGGAAAGGCAGAGCATGTGGTCCCTTGAATTACCTTTTATAGGTGGCTTTTTCCTTTTAATTATTGAATGTATCCAACAATAAAGGGACTCTAAAACTCGGCTTCTCACTATATATCAATTTGGCATTTTCAGGAGCAGGCAATTCCTATTTTCAGTCTTCTTATGTGTCTGGGAGTTTTTATGTCCTAAGTAGGGACTGAATTCTGCCTTCCCCAGCAGTGGGGTCCAGAGATGTGACCTTCATATCACAAGGAGTATTTTTCCAGCCAAACTTCATTTGCTATAATTACTATCCTATATAACTTAATTAAACCAAATTGTGACAATAAGAATAGAATAGGGATGGAAACAATTCCTCGTGATACTTGTAATGCCCAGATTGTTCCTTGATGCCATTACATTAGGCAGAGCTTCCTTGACAGGAGGACTGCACTGGTGTTAATTTAATTACATTCTAATGCATGCTCACAGAAATTACAATACAGATGAGCCGCATTAAAGGACATCCGTGTGTCTTAAAAAGTGTCTATGTCCTTTCCTTTGAAAATGAGTCTCATTCATTCAGTAAACATTTACAGTAGCTTCTCATCTCTCTGGAGGCCACCTTGATGGGAAGAAGCCTAGATGAATTCATTTGAGAAGTCAGTGAATCTTCTTTTCTGAGAAAAATGTATAATACCACACTTTTGCGTATTTATTTAGTGTTTTTTTTTTGGCCCTTGTCATCTGCCAGACTTTATTGCAAGCACTTCACAAATAAGAACAAATAAAATAGGAATGACAATAGGACCTACCTCATACATTTATAAAAGATTAAATATAATCATCGTTATCTTAATATATGAGATTAAATGTAATCTTTATTATAAATGTATGAGGTAGGTCCTATTATCATTTCCATTTTATAGATGGAAAATCTGAATCATGGTGAGATTAAACAACTTTTTCAAGGTTAGGTAGCTTTAAAAAGGTATGAATTCCCACGTGACTGACTAATGGGGAAAGGAGATTAGGTGCTTGGCAGATGATATAATTTTCTTCATGAGACATCTAAAGTCTGAATAAATTGGTTTGGGGGAACTGACTAGCCTCCTCATTGTCAAAAGTCTTGATTTGACACACAAGAAATTTTTCCTGCCCAGCATCCATTCCCTCTTCTCCTAGCTATGGCAACCTGATTTTCCCTTGGAAAAACAAGCCACTCTCCCTTTTCTAATTCATGGGGTTGAGTGGTCAGATCCATCCCTCCATCTCCAAGGCTGGGAAATTCACCAGGCCTGGGAATTACTTGAGGAATGAGCATGAGATCTATGCCCAGAGCAGGGAGCATCAGCCCAGGACATTGGTTGGGGCTTTTCAGAAACAAGTACTCTCTTTTTGGTAGAGGTGTTAAGAATAGGACATAGGCTGGGGTAGCTGGTGGCCATGTTTTTACTATGGCAAAACTCTGATTGGATTTAAAGCAACACAGGGACACTGAAGCTGAGAGATTAAGAAAATAAATTTGTGATGACATTATTTGATCCTCTGGATTTAGTTATGCCTGAGCTTCTCACTACAGAGCATGTGGATGTTTTATTTACTTGACTTGATAGAGTACTTCCATTGTCAAAGCCAATTTGAATCAAGTTTCTGTCATTTGTAAACAAGAGCCCAGTCTGAAAGTGTGCTAGAACAATTTCCAGGACCATCCTACTGCCCTGGGAACCTCTATTCTTTCTGCCCAACAGATCTTGGAGAGTTAGGCTGATTTCCTTTCTCTGAAACTTCTGCCAATATCCTCCCATTCTTTCATAGGACTTCTCCCCTTTTCTAACCTTCTTCACTTCCTTATTGACACCACTGACAAGAACACAGGGGCTTCTCATTTAAAGGCTTCAGACTAAACATTATGAAGAAAAAAATGGGTCACATAGAAAATTAACACAACAAATTTCTGAAAGTGAAACAAATCTCACACATTCTTACAGTCATTGTCTATGATCTAGTGTTGTGATGTTCAGTGTGATAGCCATAAACTATAGGTGTCAACTAAGCATATAAAATGTGGCTACTGCAATTTTTTTTTTTTTTTTTTTTTTTTTTTTTTTTTTTTTTTTTGAGACAGAGTCTTGTTCTGTCATCACCAGGCTGGAGTGCAGTGGTACGATCTCGGCTCACTGCAACCTCCGCCTCCTGGGTTCAAGCGATTCCACTGCCTCAGTCTCCTGAGTAGATGGGACTACAGGCGCGTTCCACCATGCCAGACTAATTTTTTTTTTTTTGTATTTTATTAGAGACGGGGTTTCACCATGTTGGCTAGGAAGGTCTCAGTCTCCTGACCTCTTGATCCGCCCACCTCAGCCTCCCGAAGTGCTGGGATCACAGGGGTGAGCCACCATGCCCGGCCGGCTGCTGTGATTAAAGAATTGAATTTCTAATTTTATTTCAATATAATTAAAATTTTAAAGGAAAAAAACTGCGATTCAGCTATTGGAAACTTTTTAATGTATGCTTAGAACCACTTGAGTATGTGACTCTTGTCAATTATAAATTTCATGACATGTAAATGCAGATTAATTATTTCTGATAAATTTTACTATCTAAATTAAGATTTGGCATAAGTATAAATCATACATCGGATTTCAAGAATAGATTTGAAAAAGCAAAATATTTTGTTAATTTTTATATTGATTACATGTTGAAATAATATTTTTGCTATATCAAGTTAAATAAGATAGATTCTTACCAATAATTTCATATGTTTCCTTTAACTTCTTTGAACATGGTTCATGCTATATTTCCATTGGATATTGTTGGTCTATAGTTTCTGTCTAACCCATGATTTGAAGTACTCTGGAGGGTGTTTATCACACCTAAGATCATGTGTGGTCTTTTATTCTGAAAGCATTGAGGGTTTGAGCTTTTATTCTGGAAACACATTGAAGAAATGTGTCAGTAAATTTATATTAGTCTTCCTTATAAAAGTCTAAACAATCTAACCAAACAGTTTTTATTATTTTTCGTGTCATTAATTGATGTTTGAACAATCTTTTTGCTTGTTGTCTTGACCTATGTGATGCTTTTCTAGTTCAAGTGTACAAAACCTGAGTTTCTGAAAAATAAAGAAAAGTCATTGTATTTAGTGCAAAATATAAGATGTTATGGATTGTTTCCAGAAATCTTTCCATATTGCATTTTTGTTGCTATTTTGTCCATTTTTTTTTCTCACACATGTCTGATATTTTTGTTGAAATAATCTGGCAACTCTGGAAAGAACTCCATTTTGCTTCATTCCCCGCCCCCCTTTCCAGGAGCCAAGACTCTTCCTTCCAGCATCCCTTCTTCCCATTCAGAAACCTAGAGATACAGTTTCAGCAGAATGGTAAATGAGGGTGAGTGTCTACCCATGTACCCAAGACTCAATGGACCTGCCAACTGGAGGGGTCCAGTCCCAGTGGGCCCCATGCTGTATGAGGTAACATATTCAGTTTCCAAGGATTAGAATGTGGACATCTTTGGGGAGAAGGCCATTATGCTGCCTACCACAATAATTAACAGCAGGAAGACATCCTATATTTGTAAATTGAAGGCTCTTGTTAACCTCTCCTCCATCCAGCATGCTCTTTTGCTGGGAAGACAATTTTTATTCAAGTTCAGATTCACAGCAGTGAGGCTTTATCTTCTGATTATGCATAACCAAGCAGAAAATTTGCTGTACATTTTTACAATAGAAGACAATGATAAATTTACATATTCATTAGATGGTTTTCATCAGGATAGCCAGGCAAATCTCAGATTAAAGTCATGAGAGAGCATTTTTCTAGATTTTCCTTAATGAAGGGACAGGCATCATTTACTCTGATTGTTGCTTTGCTATAACAAATCATTTCGGCTGTAATGACAGATTAACACTGTTTTATGAGATAGTGTTTCTTGCACTGGTTACAGTGCTTCCACTGAAAATAGGCCAATTTCTTCTGAACCAGGGCTGAACTTGGTAGGCATCTAGAAACTGGATCTTGGAACTAATTATTAGAAAGTGCTAATGTTTGCTGACCTATGATGAATAAATCTTCCTTGCCAAGTAGATTAATTTCTCTTTAAGGAAAGAGCTAATGAAGTTTAGAAACTCGCAAAGACATCACAAGTAGACATTTGATTAAGCAAGCAAGTTAAAGCAAGAACTTGGCACATAACCATGAAAACAGTTCTTGTCAAGTCTCTTCACATTTCATTGAGCAATTGCATTCCTCCAGCAAACATGGGGATGGCACATTAGATGTTCAAGGACTGAAATTATGCAATCAACCATCAGAAATGATCAAGCTGCCCTTCCAGGTGGTCAGAAGTAACTGGTTTTTCCAATCATCCTCCAAGCATTTGTATGGTTTTGTCTGTTTCATTCCTGAAGGAGTATATTAACAGGTTGAATTTGTTCCAAAATTAAGATGCAAGAAAGGAACATTTCTCTGATTTCATAGCTCAAGTTAAATGCTGCTCACCAAAGTTAGCAGAAAGTCTAATAGTTGTTGTTATTGTCATTACTATTATCATTATTGGTTTCTTCCTCTTTTTTGGATTAATGAAAACTAGGACAAATGGGGATGTGGCTTCTGGGCTGCCAAGATATATATTGCCTATCCCAAATTGGACCAGTAAATTGTTGGCAGTTATGTTGTCAGCACCTGCCCTTTCTAGGAGGCGTGGTTGGGTGCAATGAACTTTGCAGATGCCCCCAAGGATGCAGTGCTTTGTGTTTTAAACTGATTCCCATACAGTCTCTTCTTGAAAGGTGCTTCCATGGGAGTGGAGTCCTCTATCCTGCTAGTCTTGAGAAATCCAACCCTGTTAGTGGCCTAGCTTCTCTACCTGTGAGGAGGAAGGCGAAAATTACCTTTTCAACCTTTCCATTGGCATTTATTGAACGCTGTCTTAGTTTAGGTTTCCTTAAAAGCAGACTTGGAGACGAGAATTCAAGTGTAAGTGGTTTATTTGGGAGGTGATCCTAGGAAACACTAACAGGGAACTATAGAAATGAGACAGGAAGGAAAGGCAGACACAAGGAGGCCATTATCAAGTAAGTCACCACTGTGAGCAGCTGGAGCTCAAGCCCACTGGGGAACTCCAGGAAACAGTGTAGAACACCCAGAGTCAACCCACTGAGAGGTGAAGCCAACTTGACTTCCTGGGTCAAGTGGGACTTGGAGAACTTTTCTATCTTACAAGACTATTGTAAAATGCACCAATCGGCACTCTGTAGCTAGGATTGTAAAATGCACCAATCAGTGCTCTGTAGCTAGCAAAAGGATTATAAAATGCACCAATCTGTACTCTGTAAAAATGCACCAATCAGCAGGATTCTAAAAGTAACCAATCACAGGGAAGATTGAATAAAAGGCACTCTGATAGGACAGAAATGGAACACGGGAGGGGCAAATAAGGGAATAAAAGCTGGCCACCCCAGCCAGCAGTGGCAACCCGCTAGAGTTCCCTTCTGTGCTGTGGGAGGTTTGTCCTTTTGCTCTTCACAATAAACCTTGCTACCTCGCACTCTTTGGGTCCGTGTCATCTTTAAGAGCTGTAACACTCACCGCAAAGGTCCGCAGTTCCATTCTTGAAGTCAGCAAGACCATGAACCCACCCGAAGGAACCAACTCCTGACACACTATAGAGGGTTGAGTGGGTTGGGTTACATCCACCAGCTCCTGAAATGAGTGCTGCCAGCAATTTATTTTCCCAACTATCCAGTCTACTATGCCCGAGGCCAGACAGGCTTCCTGCTGCTTGGGAAAAAGCCCTCTGGCAAAGAGATACAGATCCTGGCAGTTGGAAGTGGAATAAGCTCATGCTGGAGTGGTGAGGCCCAAGGGGCAGTAGTACAAAAAGTTTCTTAACCAGCCTATGATTAAGGCACTGACATAGGTGTTGTAGAAAAGTTTTATCTACTTCGTTCAGTACATTAGGGAGAAGTAGCTATGTTTTGCTGACTGGGTGCTCAGAATTGTGCCAAATGATGTAGGTGAAACAGAAGAAATAGGAGGCGTGGTTTCTCCCTGATTTGGAGGAACTTATTCTCTGAGTAAGACAACCCTGGCGCTACTATGCACCAATGGGTAAATGGACAAAATAAAATGGTAATTTAGGCATTAGGAGACAACTGGAATTCTGGGAAAGGCTTCATGGGGAAAGTACGAAATGAAAGATAGTTCAGAAAAGAGCCAAAGCCTATATAATTTGAGGGACAATGAGAGAGGAGGCCTGGAGGCAAATTTAGTCCAGTATGTTGGTAGACAGTGAGCAAGCCCATAAGAATGGTTTGATGGGACATGTTCAAGAGGACTGGGAATCTTCACCCTTGGCTGGATAGGGCAGGGCCAACATTGAGAGGCTTGAAGACCAAACAAAGTCTTGGCTTGACATCCTACAGATGTCAATCATTGCCCGGAGTGCACATTTCCCCCTGAAAAAGTCCACTCATGCCCACAGTACTGTCAAAGAAGTGGTTGTGTCATGGCAGATGACCCTGTTTCCACTGTTGAATCTGATTGGGATGGGGTAGGGACTTGACCTTGGATGGGCTCATCAGAGTCTGTTTTTTTATTTTATTTTATTTTTGTCTGGCATTTGGACCTACAGAATTAAGGGACTGGATAAGTTGGTTCTCTGTAGAGCCAGGGCAAGAGTTTCTTTTCCTTAGGAAGCCACAGTCATGTGCACACACATTACATTAAAGTAAAACATCATAGGCAATATGGGACTATATAGCAAAAAAAAAAAAAAAAAAAAGGCGAGTACATGCACTAAGAGAAACAGGAGAGATACCATGTGGCCCTAGCAAGTAAAGGTGATTTGTGAATTCCCCCAAGCCCATCAAGTACTTCTAGCAATGTAGAGTCTTCTGTAAACTTTCCACTCAAGCTAATTTGAGTGGAAATAGAGGATCCTTCTCTCAGATGACATGGCAGTCATTAATTTGCCTATTGTCTGCTTTGCTTCCAGTGCTCTTTTTTTTTTTTTTTTTTTTTTGTCCTATTGGTTGATGTCATAGCTGTTGATCTTCATAAGAAACCTTGAGAATTGTGTGCAAGTGGTTTACTAAGGAAGGTTTCACAGAGACAGTAAAGGAATGGGGGAAGTAGGACAGGGATTAGAATGAACTGAAGCTGGTGGTGAATTCAGACCACCTCTGTGGAGCCTGCAGGGGGCGCTGCAGTGGAATCTTGCCTCAGGTGTGTGTGCTTTTCTCTTTACCTGGGCAAGGGAACTGGGCGTTTACACCCTTGCTTATTGTCCTGGGGATGTAGAGGTAGACTAGACAAGATCCTTGCCCTCAATTCATTTACAGCCTAGTTGGGGGAGACAAGCTCGCAAGCACAGGAAACTAGAAACAAGGCTTCTGGGTGGAGGAGGATAAGAAACACTCTACCCAAAGGAGGTTCTCTGCCAAGGGTGAATGATTTAACATCTATATGCCTCTCCCCTACCAAGCATGTTAGAATCTCTCAGCAACACAAGCATGGCTCATTTCCTCCCAGGTGCTATTTTCTCTTCCAGAAAACAGAACTTCCTAAAAACAACTATTGAAGGAATATGGTAAGGACCTGGCAGGAGCCCAGTTTATACTCAGTAGCTTTGACCTAAGAAACAGAAGAGTAAATATCAAACCCAAGGTCGGTAAGACTTTTGTGTATTTTTTCTTTTGCCTTTAAAGGTATGTTTGCTCTTTTAAGACCTGGGAACTTATTGTTTAAAGTATTTTTGGTGCAAGGGTCAGGCTGCCAGGAAAGCAGTGGGCATCTGCTTGTGGTTCTTGGGGTTTTACCCAATGTCTGCAACCTCTGTTTAGTGCAGGAAGAGAGTGCGGTCCAGCATCTACCTGCCAATCAGGAGTCTGTCTTAAGGGCCCAAACTGATAGAGCACTGAGAGCTTTTTTTTTATTATAGGAAATGATATGCCATATGGTATCATTTCACTTTTAAATATATAACCAAGTGCTACCTGCTAGTAAGTTACTATATTAGGAGCTCACAATTAGTAAAATTTGGTATTTCTACATCTGAAATAGCACATTACTGGAGCTTATTGAGAACAGTAATTCAGATTCTGTGAAAGTCAGCATCCACTAAATATTTCACAGCACTGCAAAACTTGCACTGCTACTTCACACAGGCAAACAGTATGAATTCCCACAGGGCTTGGCCAAGACACTGTGTCAGTGCATCCATAGTGTGATCTCCAGTTTTTAATTGCCGCTCTTCTTGCTACTTAATCATCAGTCATTGTTGTCCCAACTCATCTTACTTTACTTTCTCTTATATTTGATTTTCCTTTGTGGAAAAATTCCTTTTGAGTTTGGGACTCCCCAGAAGTAGAGAGATGTGGATGTGAGTGCAAGCAATTTGTTTCGGGAGTGATCCCAGGAAACACTGGACAGGAGTGGGGAAATAAGACAGGAAGGGAGGAAAATTACTAAAGGAGTGTGCTAATGTGCAGAATTACTGCTGTGGGTAACTGGGGCTCAGGCCCTTCAGGACTCTAGGGAGACTTTGCAGGACATTCCTCAGTATTGTCCTACCTAAGAGGTGAGGAGTTGGGATATTTATCCAACATTTCCTGTCTGATGTCTGTTGAGGGTATCAACTCACAGATTCTTCAGTCTGCCCTGCATGATGAAATATGCTCTTGCAGCCAGAGAAAACCTTCAGGAAGAGCACCAGTACTTGGTGAGAGACTGTCAGTGAGAAGAAGAATCAGAGGAGACTATAAACAGAATTGAGTGTGCATGGGAGCTCTGACAGCATCTGCTATGGATGCATACTTCCGTAAACAGCAGTTAGGGTCCATAGTCTTCTAATCACTTGACTTTGAAACACACGTGTTGCATTTCAATGTGTTATATAAGATCAAATTGCTAATCAAATTGCTAAGTATTCAGAGAAAACTATATGTAAGGATGTGATCTTAAAATTGAAACCTGGATAATGGGAAGAACCCAGCCATATGAACAGTGAGGGGAGAGTGGTCTTAAAGTCTTTCCTGTTGCCCATTTATTTTTTATTTTATTTATTTTTATTGTTTTCGATACAGTCTTGCTCTGTTGTACCCACGCTGGAGTGCAGAGGCACGATCATAGCTCATACGCCTCGAACTCCTGCATTTTGCCTATTTAAATTCTGAGCCTAGAACAAGGAAATTTAAATCCTGGATTGCTTGATTCTTGGCAATCACATTCTCATTCAGAATAAAATTGTTTTTAGCCATCTCCTTCAAAATAAACTTTCAAATTTTCCATTTGATATCATTATAGTGTTCACGTTCTCTTGCCTAGTCAGTTTCTCTATGCCCATCATTCGTGAAATTTCCCCATCTCATTTTCCCAAATACTGCTCTGACAGTTTCCTTTTCCCATGCTAGGTTTCTCTAAGCCCCTTCAGAGCTGCATAGAAACTATAGTTCCTTAGATAGAAAGAAAACCTTATTTAAGACCCAGAAAATCTCAATTGCCTATGCCAACAGCAGAGAGGACAGTTTGGATACCTGAGCCTTGACTTGCTCAAAACTTTCTAGTTACAAACTTGCCCCCACTGTGTCCAGCATCTCAGGCAAAAGGTAATTCCATATCTCTTAGACACCAGTGTTGAAATTTTTTAGACTCTTAATGTTCTCTGAGTAATTACATGGCATGAAAAAAAATCAGATGAGTTTTTGAAGAGATGTCTTCTCCCCAAGACCCTGAGTCACAGATTTTTTTCTCACTATAGAGTCACTGTCAAAATTGTGAGTCATCCATTTCTTCTTGCCAGTGCAGCACACTCCCAGAGGACACATGGCTTTGCTCCTGAACAAGTTCAGTAAGCAGTGCTGGAGAGAATACTGAAAACGTTAAAGAACTATGAATATAGCTCAGATCTCACTTTTCTGCTTTTTAGATTTTGGGAATTCATTCAGGTGGAAACAGCATTTCTTGCCATCACATGATGGGGTGTCCCCCTCTGCCATGTTCCCCATCAATTCTATCTTCCTCCTTTCCAGTTTCTCTGGACATGTCTGACTTTTGAAAGAGTAATTTTCTCCAACATGTATTTTGAATTATCTTCTCTGTATGTAATTATTTTCTATCTCCTAGAAATTCTTCACAATTTTTGTTCCTCTAATGGAAGATTTTAATTTTTTATGTACTATTATGGATTATTTTAATCAATCCTTTTTTTTGTTTTGCTAAGGCTTTACAGTTGAGTGTAGATACCTGAACTCAGTTTGTAAGTCGATACAAATTTTTAATAGCCCACTATACATGATTTATTTTTGCATATCCAGCAACACAATGTTGGCTTTCAATAAAGGTCGAATGAATAAAATGTTTAAATCATTGCTTTTTAAGAAGTTCTAACCTAGTGAAGTCATAAGCAAACTTGAAATACGTGTGTTAAAATAATTCTAGGTATCAGGTTTTCTAACCTCATATCCGAAATCTTGTATCAATTTGGTGAATTTGTTTACACACTGTTAGGTAGCAAGGAAAACAATTAATACGTAAGCATATCTTCACATAGCTGCAACAGAAAAAAAAGAAAACACCCTCAAAAGTATAAACCAGTATTTCAATGTATGTACAAGTCCTGCTTGATGCATTTCATCACTGATATTCCAGGCTTTTTTATTTTTTTCTTAATACTTCCAGTGACCACAAACTCATGATACCCTCATAAGGCGATTTAAAGCAGTTTTGGAAAGTTCTAATTTATTTAGAGGAGAAATTATTTAGGAGTCAAATTATGTATTATGAACTTTTTTAAGTGCTATGCTAAAAAATTTATATAGGTTTCTGTGTCAGGCACCTTGATTAGGAAAACTGCAAATAAATCACATTAGCAACCAAAATGGAAAAAGAAAACCATTAATATTGAGCCTCAATGTCCCCTGCTTGCTCTAAATCCCTAATTCCCCATGCAATACATTTGTTTACCTAGCAAATGTGTACCCATTTGAGTACCTGTCTCATTAGAGGACTATAAATGACTGTGATTTAGTAAGTATATTGTTCAGAATAGATTTATTATCTCTTCAACTTCTAGCCTCGATAAATCAATATGGCCCAAAGGAACACTTTCTTAGTTCTTTTGCAAAAGTCACGTTGCCCAAGGAGAAGTTCTTGAGATGATCACTCTGAGCCATTTGCTCTCCGTATGTGACGTAACATAGGCCCCTGTTCCTGGATTTCAATTATAGTGTCAGAATCTTACTCAGGTTTCTTAAATTGATCCCTTTAGAATAGAATCCAAGATATATTATTTGCTTTGTTTTTAACCTCTTAAGAATGATGAGATTATCAAGGCAGGTCTTGAGATATTGTCTCATTAATAATTTGGCAATCATGATCAACATCCGAGGTTAATCCCCAAACTGCATATAGATAGGAATAGTCTAAACCCCCTTGACCGCTGCCTTCATTTAGGCTCTCTCCATTTCTAATCTGGATGATGACCATTGTTTACTGTTCTCTTTAGCTTCAGCCTTGCCACATGTCTTATGCAACCCCTCCTGCAGCCAGAGTGCTCTTTCTTAAATGCATACATGAATATGTCACTCTGCTGCTTAACTGCTTTGTTGTATTTTGCATACAATTCAGGCTCCTTATTATGGAATACAAATCCTGCAGGCCAACTTCTCCCACCTCATCTCTGGTCACTATCTTTGTATCCTCCAACCTTATGGAATTACCTTTGATCCTGGACTGCATATGCTCACTGATGGCTCTCTTTCTCTGTCTTTGGCTGCATCCATTGAGAACTAGCCTTACTGCATAACCCCCAGATCGCTTTTGATTTCCCTGAAACCTTCTCCCCCACCAGACTAGGTTTGTTTTCCATCGCAGTGCCATTGCCTCCTGAGCTTATCTCAAATCCTAGCATTAATCACTCTGTATTATAACTGTTTCCTAGTCTACATCCTCCTCAGACCTGGAGCTCTTGGAGAGGACAGGCTAGGTTTTATTTACATTGATAACACCAGGGCGTAACACGCTGTTGTTGCTTCATATTGCAAATTCATGATGTGTGTGGGTGCTCGAACTCAAAAGTGAATAAATATTTGGCACTCTGGAAAATGCAATTGCACTGCTAAGGACCATTCTGCAGAATACACCTTTTGAGTGAACGCTAAAGTAGCTAAGTAATGGCTGCTTTTAGGGGAAGCACTAAAATATGAATAATAACTATCTCTGATGGTTTTTTCCTTGGGTTATGTTTTTGTTTTAATAATTTTTCATATTTCCTTATAAGGAACTATATAGATTACATTTATAATTATACACAAAGATTTAAAAACAGCATACATTATTTTGTGTTCTATTGCACCTTTATGGCAAATGTTTGCAGAATAAAAGGACTAGGGTAAACTCCTCAAGTGGTCAACAGTAATATTTTTCTAGGGTTGGAATTATGAGTGATTATTTTCTTCCTTGTAATTTGCAGGGTTTCCTCTGATATGATTTTGTATTCCTTTTACAAGAAAAAATTCATTTACGTATTAAAAAATTAAATAGATGGCATCATGATTAATAATTTGAATAATCAAATAATCAAACCACCCCTGTCAAGGGATTACTGAATTTAATCAAATCTTACTTATTGTTAAGTCATTTAAGCTGTCATTTTGAGAACACATGGGAAACAACATAAATATTGATGTGTTTTTTTAATGGAGAAAAGTATGACTCTGGCAATTATAAAACTGGAAAATTTGTTTTAGAGCTTTGGGAGTTAAGTGTGACATTGGGCTGGAAGCAGAACCCAAGTCCAGTTATGAATTATGGAGTTGGTTTTTAATGGAATATAACTGCCTATTTTTGCTGCCAAATCTATTAGCCTTTAGTACATAATACACCGGAGATTAAGACCCCATGTATTCAGCAAAAGACTTACTGTGAAGCAGTAAAAATAGATTTAGTTGTAATTTATACAGGTGCATATTTATAGGTGGAGCATGTTTGTAAAAATGGCAGGGAGAGAAAGATATCAATATTATTTTAGAATGTTTTCTTTTGATTTTCTCCTTTAAACCCAAACATTTTGCATCTGTAATGAATTAAAACTAAACACTTCTTTAATATTTTCAAACAGTTAAGATTTATCTCAATCACGTTTGGCAAGAGCTGAGTTAATCCACTGCATATCATTATTTATTGCAAAGGAGATTAGATATGTTTTCAGCCATTATAAGTTAGTTTTGTGAGCAAAGTAATGTTCAGTTCTTGGAGGTTCTTGCTATCATATATTATTGTAAACCAAAAATAAGATTTACACACTTGATGACCAATAATTTGCATGTATAATTAAATGTCAGAGTAAATATTTCTAATGGTAACTTGAATCATTCAATTCTAGGCTTGAAAATTAAATGCTGAAAACTCTGCAAATGTTAATACTTGGGCAGGGAAATCCAGTAATGCTTACCTGAAACATAGAAACATGTATTTAGCACTTCATAGTGTGCCAGATAGTATAGCAATTGCCTAGTGTCTATTATCCCATTGAGTTCTGATATGGTTTGGATCTGTGTCCCCACCCAAATCTCATGTCAAATTATAATCCCCAATGTTGGAGAAAGGGCCTGGTGGGAGGTGAGAGGATCATGGGGACAGAGATCTCTTGAATGGTTTAGCACCGTCTCCTGCTTGGTACTGTATAGTGAGTGAATTCTCATGAGAGCGAGTTGTTTAAAAGTGTGTGGCACCTCCCCACCCTCTCTCTTCCTCCCACTCTGGCCATGAAGTGCCTCACTGCCCTTTTGCCTTCTGCCATAATTGGAAGCTTTCGGAAGTCTCCCCTGAGCCAGAAGATGCTATGCTTCCTGTATAGCCTGCAGAACTGTGAGCCAATTAAACCTCTTTTCTTTATGAATTACCCAGTCTCAAGTATTTCTTATAGCAGGGCAAGAATGGATGAATACAAGTTCTTATTACAAACCTATGAAGTAAGTCTGTTAGTGAGGCTGGTCAGCAACCTAAAGTCCCAGTTGCTTATAACCCATGATGTCTATTGATGGGCAACTCTGTATCCTACTCCATATCTCCTAGACTGACAGAGCAGCCAACAGCAGAGGGGAGGATAGCTCAGAGAGCCTCACACCTGCAATCAAAACTCCAACCTGGAAATGGCAAACATCACTTCCATGCATAGCTCATTCGTCAGAACTAGTCACCTCACACCACCTAACTACAAGGGAATGGAGCAGAGAGTATAATCCTACCATGTGCCCAGAGTGGAGAGAACAGGAAATATTTGGTGAATAGTACTAATCACTACTGTAGTGTGTTCCTATTTTATACACGAGAAAACAGAATCTGAGAGGTCAAACAGCTTGCCAAGTCACATAGCTAGTAAGCAGAAGAGCTAAGATGCTGTTAAAGAACAAAGCATGAATTTAACAAGTTTTTATAGCAAATTCTAAGCCTGCTAATTCTGTGTCACTTAGACACAGGAAAATTAGAGATTGAACAGAGACTAGCAGATGTCTCTTGCTCTCACATTTGTGAAATCTGAAATCCTTTGGCTATACTTCCAGCTGCCTACTTGAAAAGCTAGAGACTAAAAATATTGACTTTCTATTATCAGAGCTGAGTCCTTTATAAAATTATTATGGCCCTAGGAGTTCTTGAGGATAATTTATGGATGATACGGAGCAATGTGACTTGTAATCACTTGGGAGATGCTATCAGCAATGTGAAGACCAGTAGAACTTAGAAAGAAATCCAAACTCCTTACTCTTCCCTGCAAGTTCCTTGATATCTGGCCCAGTCGTCCTCTTCAACCTTGTCCTAAGCTGGCTTCCCCTTGCTACCACCATCTTTGTGCAAGCTTTTCTGGTTTTCTTCCTGCTCTTCACAAAGCCAGGCTCTTTCTGGCTTCAGAGTTGTGGTAGGTACTGCCCCCTCATGTGTAGATTGCCTCCCCACACCGCTATAGTTTGAGTATTATGTTGAAATTTTTATATAATGTTTTATTTTTAATTTTTGTGGGTACATGGTAGTTGAATTATGGGGTACATGAGATGTTAGATACAGGTATGCAGTGTGTAATTGCATCATGGAAAATGGGGTATCCATCACCTAAATCATCTGTCTTTTCTGGTATAAACAATTCAATTATAGCTATTTTAAAATGTATAATTAAATTACTATTGACTATAGTCACCCTATTGTGCTATCAAATACCAGGCCTTATTCATTCATTCTAAGTATTGTTTGTACTCACTAACCATTTTTACCCTTTCTCCCATTTCCCCACTACCCTTCCCAGCCTCCGGTAACCATCCTTCTACTCTCTATCTCCTTGGGTTCCACTGTTTTGATTTTTAGATCCCACAAATAGATGACAACATGCAATGTTTGTCTTTTTATGCCTGGCTTATTTCACTTAGCATAATGACCTCCAGTTCCATCCATGTTGCTGCAAATGACAGGGTCTCATTCTTTTTTATGGCTGAATAGTACTCCGTTGTGTATAAGTACCACATTTTCTTTATCCATTCATCTCTTGATGGACTTCTGAATCTTGGCTATTGTGAACAGAGGTGCAACAAACATGGAAGTGCAGATATCCCTTCAATATACTGATTTTCTTTACTTTGGGTATATACCCAGCAGTGGGATTCCTAGATGATATGATAGCTATTTTTTTAGTTTCTTGAGGAACCTCCAAACTGTTCTCCATAGTTCATATTGAAATATAACTGTCAATGTAATTCTATCAGGCAGTGGGACTTTTAAGAGGTTAGTCATGAGGGCTCTGTCCTTATGAATGGGTTAATGCTGTTATCTTGGCAGTGGGTTACTTATCTTGAGAATTTGGCCTACTTTTTATCTCTGTCTCACTTGCTTGTTTGTCCTTCCATCATGTTATGGTGCAACAAGAAGGCCCTCACCAGATGCAGCCCCTTTGACCTTGGACTTCCCAGCCTCCAGAACTATGAACCAAATAAATATCAAATAAATATCAAATAAATATCAATTGTTTATAAGTTACACAGTTTGTGGTATTCTGTTATATAGCAGAAAATAAGGCTAAAACACTTTTCCTCCCCCTAATCTGACAGCTTTTACTCATTCTTTAGGTCTCATAGTAGACATTTCTTCAGAGGCACTCCCTGACTCTCAAACTAAAACTCCACCCAGTACTTTTCCATGGTAACATGCATCGCAATTTATAATAATATAGCTGTATTTATTTAATTACTATCTCACTATTATGGTGGCAGGAACCAAGGGAGCAGTGAGTGCTGTGTGTAGCATTATAAACCAGTGCCAAAGAGGCCAACTGGAAAATAATAGATCCTTAGTATTTACTGAATGAAATAAATAAATGAATGACTTTTAGTCTTTAAGTGAGGATTTCAAGTGAGTTGCTAAAATCTGAATTTGTGTTTCTTTTCTTTTAAGCTTTATCAACAATTCCAATGTTAGCAATAATGAGGTGGAGATGGAAAAACCAGAAACAACTGGAAAAGCTTAGATAAAAATGAAAACATTTATCCTCTCTATTCTGGTTTTTGTTTTGTTTTCCAAAAGCCCAGAAAGAGTTAACCACTTTGGACTATTGATTTTTAGAATGAAATATAAGGGATTTAAGAACATTTTGCTGCATTCCTGATGATTTTTACAAGTAGAAAGGATAATATAGAAAACCACCAAGCCAATTACTGCACTTGAATCGATACATATGTTTTCTTTTTTCTTGTCAGACATTTCTTACCAAATGGTTTAAATAATATCATCTGCTCTTGTTTTTTGTGCATTCCTACTCACACGTATCAAATGAAGAAAAGCCAAAGGCTTTATGAAGCACTGGAAAGAATTTTGTTGTCAACCAGTTCATGCTACTGCAATTCTGTGGGTCCATGACACAGAGGAAAATATAAGGCTATGTACTGATTTACATCACAGAACACATGGTACATCCAGGAATGAGCACCACAAGGGTAATTTTAATGCTGCAGAACACATTTATCTGCTGATATATGGTCTAGGAATACACTGTTTTTATTCTGCCAATTCTGACTCCCACTATTCCCTCTAAAAATGGAAAAAACTCTTGCAAGGTCATTTGGAGAGAATGTTTAAGACTACTTTCTCTTTGTTTATTTGCAATCCCTTCACTTCTTAAGAATGATTGGCAATGTTTATGTATCCTGAAGCCTGGGGTGGAGTTAAGATTCAAACAGGAGACTAATGAAGTAAAGGAGCCCCTCTCCTAGTGGGCAGAAATTAAAAGCAGCCATTTAGGTTACTTGTAGACCTGGGATGGCTACAAACAGCCATGTTCCCAGTGGCAAAAGGGAAAGCTAATAGAGTCAGGCAGAAAAAAAATAGAAACCATTCTAAAGAACAGAGGCAGGAATTCAGAAGTACAATAGCCAGGGATGAATTAGTATAAGAGAAACTCTCCACATAAAGAGGCACTAAGAAAGTACATATATGATTTTCAGTTGTGCACAAGTTTTGAAATAATTCAAGTTTGTATTATATTATAATCCCATTAATGTGGCCAGAAAATATGTGGTATATTATGGAATGTTCAGTCATGACAGTTATGGTGTCAAATAATTAAATATTATTCAAATAATTGCACAGGTGAAGATATAGTTGCAACAGTGGTAAGTGCTGTGAAGGAAGGTGCATTGTGATCTATGAATGTACATAGAAAGAGAATTTCACTTTGTGAGGAAGGTGAGGAAGGCTGCCCTAACAAAGAGACGATTTCTCTGAGATGAAAAAGGAATGGAAAATTAAGTAGATGAGGGGTTGGGGAAGAGGAGGGAGAATGAATTCCTGGACAAGGAGGATACAGTTTATGCAAAAACTTAATGGAAGGTGGGAGCATGTACATAAAATAAAATAACAGACTGTCTACAGCAGAGTGTTTAAAGGCCTGATCTGGGGGAGGAGTAAGTGTACTCAGACTACTCAGGGGATCACAGGCCACGTTCACGTACATCGTCTTATATTATTAAGAAAAACAATAATTTTGAAAGTATTTTAATTAGATGGTAGGTAGAGTACTGAAATAATCACTTTTCATCCTTGAAAAGATTTCTCTGGCATCAATGTATAGAAAGACTGCAGGAGAGAAGGAGATAAAAAGAAAAGATCAGACTATTTCTTACTAGTTTTCTGGGTAAGATGATAAGGTAGACTACGGTGGTTTGGATGGAGATAGTAGGAGGAAAAGTCACAAGAATTTAAGAGATTAAACAGAGTTGAATTGGGGTGGATGGGTGCTTGGCGAAGCAAGTCATGGTGATATCTGGGAGTTTGGCTTTCATAGCAGAATGGTTGGTGGTTCCTTTACTGAACAAGAAAACACTCGAAGTAAACTAGACTTAAGGATGGGCAGTGGAGGTCTAAAGTTTGATTTGGCAATTGTTGAGTTTCAGGAGCGTTTGTAAATTCAAGAACCAATGTCAAGTATAATTAGATATGCTTCTGTGGGCTTAGATGAAATAACTGAACTTAAGACACAAATGTGGGAGTCATTCCAAGGAGAGAGTGCAAATGAGCTTGCCTAGGGAGAGCTCATAGTGTGAGATGAAGACTTGGAACTGAGTCTTGAGAAATTCCGACATTTAATGGTCAGGAAGAGGTTGTAGTAGCCATTTTTTTGGTGTTTTCTTCTCTTTCTCTTCTTTCTTTTCTTCCCCTCTCTTTTTTCTTATTTTTCTTTCTTCCTTCCTTCCTGTCTCCTTTTTCCTTCCTTCCTTCCTTCCTTCCTTCCTTTCCTTCCTTCCTCCCTCCCTCCTCTTTTCTTTTCTTTCTTTTCCTTTCTCTCTCTTTCATTCTCTTTCCTTCTCTTTCTTTCTCTCTCTTTCCTTTTCTTTTTCTCTTTCTATCTTTCTCTTTCCTTTTCTTTCTCTCTCTCTCTTTCTCTCCTCTTTCTTTCTCTTTCTCTCTCTTCCTTCCTTCCTCTTTCTTTCTTTTTCTTTCTTTTTTTCTTTCTTTCCTTCTTTCTTTCTTTCTTTCTTTCTTCTTTCTTTCTTTCTTTCTCTTTCTTTCTTTCTTTCTCTTTCTTTCTTTCTTTCTTTCTTTCTTTCTTTCTTTCTTTCTTTCTTTCTTTCTTTCTTTCTTTCTTTCTTTCTTTCTTTCTTTCTTTCTTCTTTCCTTTCCTCCTTCCCCTTCCCTTCCCTTTTCTTTCTGCCTTTCCAGCATCCCTAACTCTTTTTTTTGCAGAATAATAATCCCTACTTTTTCTTGGGAGCCTACACCTATACAAGTACCAATCTGTGTGTTTTGGGTAGAGTAACTCATTCCCTGAGTCATTGGCTGACAAATGATCTGGCCAATCAGAATCTTGTATACTGTGGTATAATGACTGGTGTGAAGAAAGACCCTTGACTCAAGCCTGACCATTGAGAGTGCAATCAGGGTTTTCACAGGACCAGTTGGGAAAGAGTACCTCTTTTCACTTGGAGTTCTAGGATGTAGCCCTGGAGCTTCTGGTGGACATCTTTGCTACATTCTGGCTAAGGTTGGAGCTCACACAGACTAAAGCCAAGTAGAGAGAGCAAGGGAGCCAGACAGTGATACTGTCAGCAAGCACGGGAGAGAGAAACGGTTTTCAGGGAAGACATTTTGCCTCCGGTCTTGCTCAATCCACCCCTTGAAATTCTGTATTAAGAATTCTCTTTTTCTAAGTCTTAAAAATTATCTTGTTATTATCCACTGGTGTTGAGAGTCCTGATGCAAAAAGGATAGCTACAAAGGATGTTGAGAAGCACCAGGAAACCATGGTGTTGCTAAAGTCGAGAAAATTTCTAGGATGAGGGAGGAATCAACAGAATCAAATGGTAATCAATCATTTTCCAAATCCATATGGTTGTTTTACAAATCTCTCCAGGATCTGGCTTTGGCCTCTTTTCCCTGACCATTTTTTATTTATTACTTGTCATGTTGCTTTTATTGCACTTGCTGAAATGGGTCTGCACTGCAAAATGCTGCTACTTCTACTCGATTCCTCTCTTCCCTCAGGGTCAGCTTAATTCCTCACTCATTCTTTAGAGTTCAGCTAAAATACCATTTCATTAGCGAAAATTTCCCCAATTCTGTAGCACCACTATAAGTTCATATGTTGTATAAGGTAGGGTTACCTTGCAGCTATCTTGGGGTAGCCCTGTGTTTGTCTCCTGGGATGCTTGAAGTCTGGTCAAAGTAAGAATGATATGTGCTGGTGAGGACTTTAAAATGTGCAATGTGCTATTTAAAGCTCATAATTCCCTTGGAGGCAGCCTGTATTAGTTTGTCTGCATTGTTTAGGAATGTATAAACTGATAGTTTGCACCTGGTCTAATAGGGTGTACAGCCTCGGTTTAGCTACATGGCTGGTGGGTATGAAAGACCCCTCAATAAATATATACCTGGACTCACACTTATGTTGATAGTATGTAATCTGAAGATAAAATGTGTCCTGTCCTGAATGACTACAATGGACCCTAGGGGGCTGTGACTGGAAGCCCTAGACCCCTCTGTGATCGTCTGTGCTCTGTGTCCTGATGTATCCTTCACCTGCCTGTATTAAAACCTTACTCAAGTACACACTGTGAAATCTTGTGAGTCTTTTGATAATCTTCAATTATTCAATCCTGTGCAATCATCTCATATGTATTTTAGGATTATTCTATTAAAATATGCTTTTCCTACCAAACCATAAGCTCCATGAGGGCAAGGGCTATTCCTGGTTTTGCATTGCATCTTCTCCAGACATGCCATTGTGCTTGATACATTATTAATCAGGATCCAAGTGGGGAAGTAGAAACCACTCTGAGTTCCTACAGAAGGGAAGTTAACAGGAGGATTTGGTTGCACAAGCAATAGAAGAGGCTGAGGAGACAACCAGAGCACAGTGAGGCAGCCCTGAGACTAACAACAAAAGAAGCTGGTACCACCCTTAGAGGTTGAAGGGACAGAGGGAGTGGATAGTACTACCAGAGCCTAGGGGCCAGGGTCACCTGAGGGAGGCTAGGACCATAGCAGGATACTCAGTGGGGAGCTGGGGCCATGGGGAGACAGACACAGCTGTTGCTGGGGATGCTGACGAAGGCAAAGATGGAAAAGGGGAACTACCTGGCCTTTCCTCTCCTCCCTCTCTCATCTTTTGTGGTCTCCTGTTGTCTGGATCCAACTGGATGCCAAAAATTGCAGAAACCTGGGACATACAAACTGGTTGAATTGCTCTCCTGTCATGCACCATGAAGAGAGCAAAGAACAGACCTAAGATTTTCATTATCAGTGCTCAATAAATATATGCTGAATGAATAAAACCAAATTGTATGTAGAACAAGGGATGCTGATAGGTTCAGCATTCTAGTGGTAGCAGCCTTGGACAGCATGAAAAGTCTCGATCTCTAACTGAGATGCATGTGTTATATGGACCAGAGGTCTACAGAGTCTGAACACACAAGATCTGCCTAGGTACTCTCATTCCATGATCTTCTGTTGCTGATCAGTCCTCCTTCTGGCTGACTTGTTAGCTTTAGGAAGTATTGGGAAGTGTTGCTTTAGCTTGAGATATATTCAGACATCAATAATACTCATTGCTCATTTAATTCTTTATGTGTTTATTTCATTATTTAATTTTTATAAGGGAATACTTATTTCTCTCACTTCTAATGCTTTTCAGAGGAAAGCATCAAACTGCAGCCTGCGGTTCTCAATAATGAAGAACATAACAATCTCCCATATTTAGAAAAATATATGGCTATTTCAAATCATCTTATAAAAAGTCACTAAGCCTATGAAAAATAAATCCTTTTTTGCATATTAGTTCCTCTTCAAAGTCTTATTTACTGAAGATAAAAGGAAAATACCATCATTATTAATCCTGAATAAACACATACCTACACACACATATCACATCATACACCACACAACACTCAATTATTTACCTAGGATAAAAGAAATATCCAGTAAGTTCCAGAATCTCAACAGAATATTCAGTTCTTCCTTATTACTCAGATAAAATTCATGATGTAGTAATAACTACCTAAGGATCTAAGAATATTAGCATGTGGTTATTTGATATGCACAAACACCCCATCTACCTTCATTTGTAAACTTCCCCTAGGATGCATTGTTACAGAAATACAAATCCATATAACGAAATATACATACTGTGTAAATAGTTAATAATACCATAGTTCAGATGACCATTTACTTCAGATTTACGCGTGTGTGGAGAAGGCATTTGAATTTTCCCATTTCTCTTTTTACACCACCCTTTTTGAAGAAAAAGTACAGGCTCAGTTCTCTTGGGCACTTTTCATGGCTACATTGTGAATTTAATAAAAGTTGCTAAACTAACTTCACTGGGGATGATTGATTTGAACCAATTAGATAGACATGACCTTATCCTGAGCATAAGGCTGAGTACATCTTTCTGTTTCTCATGTTTGTAATTTTTAACCATTGATAACACTGAAATTTGAAGAAGCAGAAACCACCAGTGGGATTTGTGATTCCCCTTTCAAGTAGCTGCCAAATCAATTCTCAATGCTGTTCTTGCTCATTCATCTTTATTCTTAACGATGAGGCAAGTTCGGAAATTTGTTGAAGTTATATTCTTTTTAAAAACAAAGTGTGTCATGCAAAGTGATCTCAAGGAGTCACCTTCCAAAACTGTGCACCTGAATTTTGCACACAAGGGCATGCCATTTGTAGCAGATGCTGTTGGTGCGCTGCCCAGATCCCCTTAACCAACTGGCCCACCCAGTGCTCAGCTGCTGTGGTTGGAGGCTAAGTGCTACCCATTTCTCTGGGGATTGCCTTTGGCTGATCAGAGCCACCTTGCAAATCAGCCAGGTGACACTTGTAAGGTTTCTCTCCCACAAGGGTCTGGCTAATGATTGATGCAGGATATAGCAGCCCAGCCTTCTTCCCTCTGGGCAGGACAATCTCTATGGTTCCATTCATCCTCCACAGCTCCCCAGGAAATTAGGCTGGTGCTAACTCCCTGCTGAGATCATATCCTTCCCTCAGGTCTTTCCCTGCTTTATTCTGCTTCTCTCATTCTCTGACATGTTCCTCCACAATAAGTCACTTGCCGTAGAGTCCCCATCCCAGCTTCTATTTCTGGGAAGCTTGATCTAACACATTATTTTAATTACCTAACTAATAATTACCTAGATAACTATCCACCGGAACTACTACTGAAATTAGTAACTATATCTCATGGCAAATAGGGAGTTTTCATTTTTCTCTGATTATCAGAAACTAGGCAAATATTTAGGGCCGGGTGCAGTGGCTCATATCTGTAATCTCAGTATTTTGGGAGGCAGAAGTGGGGAGATCACTTTAGGTCAGGAGTTCGAGACCAGCCTGGCCAACATTGTGAGATCCCATCTCTACTAAAAATATAAAAAAATTGGTAGGCTGAAGCAGGAGAATTGCTTGAACCCAGGAGGTGGAGGTGCAGTGAGCTGAGATCATGCCACTGTGCTCCAGCGAGACTCTGTCTCCAAAAAAAAAAAAAAAAAGAGAAAAGAAAAAAAGAAAGAAAGAAAGAAAAAAAATATATATATATATGTTTAAATCATTTTGACGTTGGTTGAGATTCACTGAAAGTGAATCTGCTCCAGGAAGCCCTTTCTGTTCTGAATGTCCAGGTCTGGGTCCTTATTCCTTCCTGTGCCTTCTTTTGGTTCACTTTTCCTCTTGAGACTGAAAGATGGTTAAAAACAAACCATATATTGATCACCCACTAGGCATAGTCACAGACTGAGCACCCTTAAAGACGTTATTCCACTAGAGTCTCATAAGAGTTCATTGAGGGATATATTATTGTTATCCCTACTTTATAAATGATGAAATTGGGAGTCACGACCATTCGTAACTTGATCCATAGGGAAGCAGGCAGTAAATGCAGATTACTGACAATATGCAGATTCAAATCCAGGTCTGCTAATATAAAAGCCACAGTCTTACCCAGTTCACTGAAGTGTAAGTTTAAAGATAAGTGCGTGTGTCCCCTTTCCTGTGCTATGCACACAGTTACAGCTTCTGCATGCTTTCTAGCCAATAGTTCCACCATGACCTTTGCAGACTTGCCCTCGAGCACTGAAACAGCCTCCCCCGTACACCCTCAAGCCTGCAGCTACTGGCTGATACAGGAACCCGGAAGCCCAGCTCCTTGCCTGTGTGCTACAGCTCCCCACAGGCTACTCAGAAGCTGTGGCTTCATCTGAAAGGGCACCCTTGTTTGTCTCATTTCATTTCCCTGTCCTGTTTCATACCTCTCACACCACACTGCTCTCCCCTGGGAGCCCTTCCTTCACACATTATTTGCTCCTGAATTCTTGGCTCCGTGTCTTCTGAGAGAATCTTAATGCAATGCACAAAAAGGCATAAAGAGGCAAATACTAAGAAACTCACTTTGGTATTATGGACTTTGGTGTTAACTTGTGTTCTTTCTTTTTTTAAAAAAAATTGTTAATTCCAAAGTAATACATGTACATTGAAAAAAAAAAACAAAACAGAAAATACAGGTAAGCCAAAATAAAACAATAAAGGTCAGATAACTCATAAAGACCCAGCAAAATTACTATTTATGTACATGTTGCACATTTGCAAGTCTGATATTATACTACTTATAATGTAGGTACTTTTCATGCAACATTTACAGTCTTTTTATGCCAGTAAGATTTACTCTACAAAATTTTCGTTACGCTCATATGGACTTCAGTACTATAACTTTGGGCAGCAGGTAGCGGGCGCAAGCTCCCTGTGATGCCGATGCTGCTGGCCCATGGACCACTCTTTGAATAGCACTGATGTTCTTATGGGCCATTGTTAGAACTGTGACTCTGCTATGTTTGGGTTTAGCATTAAACTCCAAATAAACTCAGTTAATTGTGTGACTGTTCCCCTCACACAATTCCCCTTTAAACATGTTGAGCCATTAAAATGAATACAAACACTCGGTATGTGGGGAAAGAGTTAATAGGACCTAACATTAATGCTTACTCTCAGTTCATATTTGCAAGTGGCTGAAGGTGATCCCAGGACACTACTATATATCAAACTGACATTTTAAAAATGTTGTACTCACTAGAGTGAAAACAGAAAGTTATCGCCTCTGAAAATCTGCAGTTGCAAATTCATTTTCCCTGTTCCTGAACAAAGCTAAAGGCGGGCATTTTCCCTCACATTCAAGAAATAAAGAGTCCTCTGATTGTTTTAGAAAACAAAATGTATTTTTATCAGGAGCCAACTTGAAGGGTTTTCCACTAGTTAAATCAGGGACAATTTGAGCATGAAAATTAATAATGAGAGTAAAGGATCACATAGGGGAGGATTAAATTTTCCTCTACCTTCTTAGGTTCAATGCCTGGAGCCTGTGAATTAAACTGACAAAAGGCATTTTAACAGGAGAAAAAAAGTTTGTGCATGCAAGGCATATACACTTGGGAGAACTCAGTGATGAGTAACTCAAAGGGATAGTTAAATTTGGTGGCTTATAATCATCTTGATACGCAAAGGGGAGAGGGAGAAGACATTTATGTAAGAACAATGACTTTTTTAAAAGATACATGAGTTTTCAGGTGAACAGGAGATAAAAAATTATGTGATAATGTTTATCTATGCAGGTATAAATGGTCCTTAAATTTCCTTCAGGGCCATAAAACACTTCTGGAGAAGGGATTTGGGGTAGGATTACTTGTGTTCTAGAAGTAGATCAAACCTGAAGAGGAATTTATGGCAGCCTTATTTCCTAGAAGTTACTGCTTGTAGTCAGATAAGCAAAGGTCTGAGAAGGCTTTTTTTTTTTTTTCCCCCTGCATATGGTATGTTAAATCTCAAATGTCTTTGGCTTGAAATAATCTTTATACCAACTCTGGAGTTCTGAGTTGGTCCCCACACATATATAATTCCCGTTAAATAAAAAAGGAATGCATGAGTCTATACCGATTTGAGTACATAAATTAATAAGGAAGAAAAGAAAGCTCTGGCCAACAGCAAAAGGCCAAGTAAGAAATGGAAAGAATGATAAAATGTAGAAGTTATTTTATGGCAACTGTCACTGTGATAATTATTTCAGGCAAGAATCATCCATGGACGCTAAAATTAGTAGGTGAAAGTGTGAAAGTAGAAGGAAATTTCCATAGTTTCAAAGTATCTATCCATCAGATATTCATTAAGTACAAGGAAAACTACTAGAGAGTTACTGGCACCAACTCTCCTTGAAGTCAAAAATCCATGTATAAGTTTTGCCTCCTCAAAAACTTAGATACTAATAGCTTACTACTGACCAAAAGCCTTACCCATAGCATAATCAGTCAACTAACATGTATTTTGTATGTTATAAAATACTGTATTCTTACAATAAAGTAAGCATGAGAAAAGGCAACAATTGAACTCAACACAATAGCAACAGGAGGTGGCTATGAAATTATTACAGTTGTACAGTATGTACTACAGTTAATTTTATGCAGTTATGGCCGGGCGTGGTGGCTCAAGCCTGTAATCCTAGCACTTTGGGAGGCCGAGACGGGCGGATCACGAGGTCAGGAGATCGAGACCATCCTGGCTAACATGGTGAAACCCCGTCTCTACTAAAAAATACCTGAATCTATTCTTGAAGACATATAAGACAAACCAAAGTTGAGAGACATTTTACAAGATAACGGCCTTGTGTTCTTCTTACATACTGTCATAAACAAAGAAGTAAACAAACAAAAACAGGCTGTTCTAAACTAAAAGAGACCAAAGAGATGGGACAAGTGAACGTATTTCATTACCTGGGAGTGCAAAGGAAAGTATTGAGATAAATAGAAAAATCTGAATGAGGTCTATAGATGAAATAGTTCATTTAAGTGTTAATTTCCTTATTTTGCCAATGATAACATTGTTATGCAAAAGAACATCGTGATTTCAGGAAATACACAATGAAATATTTAAAACATCACGTCTTCAACTGACACACAAATACAAATATACATCATGCAAAGAACGTCATGTCTTTATCATGTCTTCAACTGACACATAAATAGTTCGGGAAAAAAATGAAACATACACACACATGTATGTAGAGGGAGAAAGAGATAAAGCAAATGTGGTAAGTGGTTAATGTTTAGGTAATCTGGGTAAAGGGCATATAAGAATTCTTTGTCAATTACTGCAACTTTTCCATAAATACAAAATTATGTCAAAACAAAAAGAAAAGAGAGAACAAAAAACCAAACCAAAACCTTACAAAACAGACAAAATTTAGTTGTAACAGCAAATCTCTGGGCTCCAAATGACAACGCTTGTAAGCAACTCCTGTTCAGGTCTGTCTCCTTCAGAGGGGTGGGCCTGGTTACACGCTTCACTCTCTCTCTTCCCTTCTCCTCCCCGACTGGCTCCTGTGAAAGGTCCCTCTCCAAGGTTGGAAAGAGAGGGAGGAGGTTAGAGGAAAGGGGTTTAATCCATATGTGACTGACAGAGCTGTAATCTGGAGTTGGTGCCTTCTGGTAAGGCAGATTCTAAAGTGGTTTCTTTCTGTCAATGAGACATTGGATATTTTTGGAGCTCCTGTTCAGTACCCACTGCATTTCCTGGTGTGAATAATGCCTCAGCTAGCTTTTTACTCCAGAGTACACCTCCAGACATGGTCAGTTTTATGTCTCAACTTGGCTAGGTTATAGCACCCAGTAACTCAATCAAATACTAATCTTAGGTGTTGTGGTGAAGGAATTGTGTACATGCAAGCAACTTTTACAATTCGTTGACTTCATGTAAAGGAGATTGTCTTAGATAATCTAGGTGAAACTGATCCCATCAGTCACTTTAACAACAGTTGAAATTTTGACAATTGTAATCTGGTTAGGTAAATGGATGCCTTTTATTTTAGGAAAGACATACTGAAGTATTTAGGTATATGAACAAAACTGAGGTTTCCATGATGAAGAAGAAATTCCACTTGTGGACTTCAGGGACAGCTCCTGCATGTTTCAAGCCTGCACTTCCTGATAGCCTACCCTATAAATTTAGCACTTGACCATCTGGTGCCCAAAATTATGTAAACCAATTATTTGCAATAAATCTTATCTATCTATCTATCTATCTATCTATCTATCTATCTATCTATCATCTATATATCTGTCTATCTGTCTTTCTAGCTAGCTAGCTACCTAGCTATCAGGTTGGAGCAAAAGTAACTGCAGTTTTTGCTGCAATTACAGGTCATGGCAAAAACCTCAATTACTTTTGCACCAACCGAGTATCTATCTATTTAGGGCTAGGGCTATCTATCTAGGGTTAGGGTTTTTAACAGCTAGGGCTGTTAAAAGTGTATTCAACCCAAGGTATCTAATGCACACAGTTTATAATGGCATGTGAGAAATAAGCTCCTTCCTTAAAAGATTAAATATTACTTCTTTTTCCAAAACCTAAATTGTTTTCATCAGTTTCCACTAGAAAAGTATCTTCAATAAACAGGCTGAGTACAGTAGCTCATGCCTATAATCCCAGCACTTTGGACGGCCAAGTTGGGAGGATTGCTTGAACTCAAGAGTTCGAGACCAGCTGGGGCAATATAGTGAGACTCTGTCTCTATTTAATGAAAAAAAGAGACAATTTAAAAAATAATAAGCATGATGATGCAGACCTGGTAAATCTTTTGACAGCAATGTTTATAACCCACATGCCATGTACTTCACTACATTCATAAAGGGGCTTGGGGATTTATCCAGAATGACATACCATTCATTTCAAAATCACATACATCTTTTCTCTAGACAGCTCAGAATATTTATAGTTGTTAAAGCAAAACGAAACATTTGGTAAGAAGTTCTTGGTGTATGGATTGCTTTGGCTTTGATGGAAATATCTACTTTCTCCAAAGATTGGTCCCTGGGCCTCAAAGCATTTACCCCAAGAAGTAACTGCTATAACTTAGGTCTTCAAGGCAGCTTCCAGTGCTCGAGCTTTCTCTGTGATGTTCTTCTGAAAAGGCATCATAAAATCTTCGAAGTCCACCTCATGCGTAAACCTCTCTCGCCGTAGTTCCCTCTTCCTGATCAGCTCTGCTGTTGTGGCTTCAGGACTCCAAATCTTAAAAAGAAAAATAGCCATGCCCAAGCAGGTATGAGTATGACAGCCAGTAAATATGCTAATATCCAGACAATTTTCAATACACAGTTTTAACTTAAAAGCTTGTTTATAGTTTTAACTTAAAACTATTAAATTTACTTTTAGATGTGTTTTAACTTCTCCCCCCGCCATATGACAGTAATGGTTACATGAGCATCACCGTTTTTGATGATGACTCTCTAGATAACTAATGTCGGAAATGTTCTTCAGTTACTTCTCTGGCCAGTTATTCTCAGACCAGCTGCTGTTCGTTTTTCAGGATGCCAAAACAGGGAAGCAAAGAAATTAGAAGATCATTGAGGTTTACTACTTATATGTCTCATGTAGAAGTCAAAATTATTTTTATAATAGAAGGCGAGGGGAGCTGCTTGCTCAGCCTGGTTGGACAGCCAATGGAAAGACAGCTCTTTTCTCCAAAATATGTCTCCACCTCTTTAGTTGCGGACATTTTCGGTACTGAATAAATCCAGTCTTGATTTATACGAAACTCCTGCATGAGCTGGTAGTAGTAAGTACAAAGAAGGGTTGGGTCTGAGAAGTTCCAAAAAAAAAAAAAAAAGTATCCTTAGGAGTTAGAGATTAAACAGCTGCAGAACATGCCATTGATTCAGAAAGACTTCAACCTTTCAAGAAAAATGTAAATCTCAATACAGAAATAGTAATAGCAAGAGAACCAGATGCCGGGAGCTATTAGTTGGGCATACTGAGTTGAAAGTAGCAGAACCTGTCAAAAGAACATTCACAAATAGTAACTATGAAAGATAAACTGTGCAGATTTGTTTGAATATTCTACATAAAAAGCTTTTGAAAAAATGACATTATGAGCTTCTACCACGCTATGAAGATCTTTTCAAAGCACTTACCCTCCGTGGAATAAATGTGATATCCACTTTCTTAGTATAACCACTGGTAATCAATGAATTGAGATGAACCACATTATCCTTCCGTACTTTCTTTCCCTCTGATGTGGTTGGTACACCATAAATTGATGACAGTGGTTCCTGGAAACAAGGCCAAAAAAATTATAAATTGTAAAAATCTATATTGACTTTCTAACATTATTTGCTGTTTCATATCTTACTCTGAAGCCAGAAAAAAACCTAAAAATGCTACTGTGCAATTATAACTTGAGATAAAATAGTATATTATTATAACTTTGGGGATGGGGAGAGATAGTTTGCCTTGTTTAACTTTAATTAGAAGTATTGGTAGACAATCACATAAGTCTTCGAGATACCCATCCTTGATCTGTGGCCTACTAAAATGATAATGGAAGAATTTTAGTTGACTGATCCTCCTTCACCTTCTGCCATCCTAACATCCTCCATGTTTATAACTCTGCTGTCTGTCTATAATCCCTTCATCCTATCTACTCCCTACCACCTACATTTCCCCAACCCTTTCCAATTTGATTACACTAAAACTTTTCCTTCTTGACTTTCATCTCTTGTCCTGTGTCTCCAGTAAATCTGCTTCCTTAAAAAAAGCTTCCAACCTAGAGACACACTTAGGGGTTTCCTGCTAATGGTAAAGTCTTGATGTCTCAGTAACTCATATGGGCAATAACTTCAACCTTCTGCTGCACTTTAGACGTTCCAAATCACTCCCAATTACCAGAAATGCTGAAAACCTTCTACAATCATTTTGTGGGATATTCTAGTGGCAATGGCTCCACATCCCAGAATTCAGTGGTATTCATTAAAATTCCTTGGTGGAGGTGGCAGGTGGGAGGAAGGGGATCTGATGGGCAATGAAAGGGGATATGGTGGCAATGAGACCAAAATGAAGAAAAATCATGCTTTACTTCATTCCTCATAATGGTTAGCCTCCTTCCCTATTTGGACCATCTCATCAAATCTGTATAATTCAGGACCAAATATATACAAATCCAATACCAGTTTTGCTTTTCTTTTTCAACATTCCAATTGTATTTGGCTGAACCCATTTGATTTTTGTATGGATTTTCTTTGCAGTGAGTACTTTTTAGGCTCTTCAGTGATAATAATTTTATCATATATTTCTTTAAAAGTACTATATAATAATGGTATTGAAAGTATGCACTGCATATTATCTTGCCCATGTTGTATAACAGTATGTAAATAGTGCTTCTGCCTTCCCCAAAACAGATTTTTAAAGAGTTCCAGTTACTAATGGGTAGTCAACCTTTTTTCTTACCTCTTCTTTCTTAATTTCAGGGCCTTCAGTCTTCAGTATAGGAGGTGTCTTGCCTTTTAGTTTTTGATTTTCTGCTGGTTTTGGCAAGTTATCTAGCTTTTCTTTAATCATACCAATTATTCTATAATCAGCATATGCCTTTGCAACGTCCATGGCAGTATGCCCTGTTGAAACATAAACATAAATTCAGAGTGACTATAAACACATTAATGATTAACCATGTAGAAAAATATCTCAGCACATCAGCTCTAAGCCTGCCCTAATAAGGGTGATTCCTAAAGCAAGTTGTATATATACAAGGGAAGTTCACAGAGCTAGATCAGATATTCTCTATGGTGGTCCCAGCTTTAAAATCCCATGATTTATAGTGCCATCTAAATACATAAAACTATTTTTTCCTTCGTTTTTTTTTTTTTACTATGTTTCTTAAAGAGTGATAGGAAACATTATATTACATTTTAAATATCAAATTGATTGCTTTCTCCCCACATTGTGCAAATTTCCTTCTATGTGATAGATAATTTTACATTATCTTCCCCTTTCCTTGATGTAAGGAGGGAAATTCCAAAAGGTCTGGGGGCCACAGGTGCTCCAGGCAGATGGCTGGGCAATATGTTACCTACAATATCATCAGGCAGGACAGGTGCAGTAGTACCTGTGACTCAGAGGCAGCCTGAACCAACCAGAGGTACGATGCTCACTCAGTCAAAGGAAGTAGTGGCTTCCAAGGTAGGAAAATGATACTTCCAAACAAGGAGCTCAAATATATTCAAATGATTTTTTAATTTTTCCTGTATGGTATTTACGATACAAGGTAGGTCGTGTGTTTACTTCCTAGAGTCAGGGAAGCCTCAATTCAGGAATTACTTTGTCCAGCTTTAAGAGAAATCTAAAGTCTATAGAGTATGCAATTGTTAGTAATTAACAGCCATAACAGTGTAATAACTCAGTGTGTCATCTGCAAACTGGTGCAAGTCCACAAACTAATAGTTACTGATCCATAATGAAGTAACTACAGAAACTAAGTGTTTACAAATGTTTATAGCAACTTAATATAATTTTCTGTCATTAAAATTTAAATATTAAAAACAAAGGTTTGGCCTTCCATTTTTTTTCATTTTATTTTTCTAATAAATCATTTTTATTATGTTTTACAAAAGTATTTCAGTCCATGAAAGATTGCAAACATAAAGAATTGGCCCTCCAACACCAATGACTGGAGAAGCACTTGGTAGAAGACAAACTTCTATAACATTTAACTCAGGCTTGTGTTTGCACCAGGAACACAGTGGACAATGCAAGCCTACGAGAATAGAATCAGAAGGGGCTTAGGATCTAACATAAATTCTCCTTTTCTAACCCTAATCATCAATAAAATGAACACATACCTTTTCTATTTTCCAGCTGGAATTTAGCACCAATATCAAGTAGGTATTTTACAGTATCCAGTCTGCAGCTTTCAATGGCTCTATTTAAAGGAGTTGAGTTGTTGATTGAAACTGCGTCTATGAAAGCTCCAGATTCAACAAGAAGCTCAACAATGTCTTGTTGGCCTGCATGGCATGCAAAATGAAGTGGAGTCCACAGAAAATTATCTGTTGCATTAACATTAGCTCTGTAAAATAAGATAGATGAACAAGCTAAAAATACTGGTTTTCCAATGACTGGACACTAAAAATGCAAAATAAAATTTCATAGAGTTCTATCAAGTTGCTAAATTGTAAACTCTGTGCCATAATTTTCCTTCAAACCTCTTTGTTCTGCATTATTTGGCAGTCTTAACTTTCTTTGTGTATATCTACATTAAAAAGCACTTTTGATTCTAGGGATTACGATTTTGCAAAGGTTAAAATCAAGGAAAATTATAAAACTAGATCCAATGAAGATAAAAGCTGACAGGACATATAAAAGTTATATTATTTCATTTTGTGACTACTTTCTCTGCATGTAATACATTTTTAAATGAAACTTCATTATTAAAATTCTAAATATTACCATGTATTATTTAAAATTTTAGTCCTTTTTAGAAATTCACTGTCCAGAAGTTCATATTCTCATTAGTTGCTCTCTTGGTAATATACAAATTTGAATCTTTCTTTAACATTAAAGTACTAATAAGATTAGTACTTTATTTCTCAAGTATGAAATTACTGTGTTAACAAGAGCTTTACATATTTGAACTCATTTAATCTTCAACTAATCTTGTGGCATGAGTTACACTACAGTCTCATTACGTACATGATAGAACTGAGGCACAAAAATATTAAGAAACTCACCCAGGTTACACAACTATGGTAGAAGGAATTAAACCTAAGTGACTGTTGTAGTCTAAAAAGTTAAGTATTATAAAAATGTCATGATTTGATATTTTAAAGATATTTACATGACCAAGGAAAAGGCTGCCCCACACTGGAGGAGGGCAGCAGGTTTGGGGACCAAAACATGTTGTTATAGCCACCATTCCACTTGTTTGAAGTTGTTGAGATCCTCAAATAGAGGCAGATTAAAAAAGTGACTCTACACCATCTAGGTGAGACTGTGAGACAGGACTGAGCTGTGCTGCCACTGACAGAAGGCCAGTAACAATCAGAAGACTCTGTTTATCCCGAGTAAACACTTACTGGCCTTCACTTCGTGCATAATTGCTATTGGCAAAATATCTTTGTGCACACACAATCCTATGCTCCCATTATCCTGGCTTCCCATATAAAATCTATAGGCTTAATTAATCTATTACAGGTTTTAATAAAGGGGCTAGGAATCTAACATAAATTCTCCTTTTCTAACCCTAGCCGTCAATAATATGAACACATACCTTTTATAGGGCATTTTATAGACTTTAATAAAGCATATAATAAATCAGCATTTTAATAAAGCATTCCTTAATAACATTCTTTAATGAAGCCTATAATAATTTATTAAGTGTTAATAAAAGGTTTTTATACATTAAAGCCTTAACTTATTAGAGACTTTAATAAAGTAGCACTTTTCTATATTACAAAATTCTGTCGTCCCTTCACTTCCTTGAAATGTGAAGACTCATGAAAATTTAAGCCACACGCGACTGAGACACATACCCTTTTTCAAGAAGAAACTTGACCGCATCTATGTTCCCACTTGCACACGCCGTCATTAGTGGAGTTTTGTAATAATTATCCTTCATATCCACAGGTATTCCTGATTCAAAGGCCTTTTTCAGAGAAGCCAGATCCCCTGCTTTGGTGATAATATTAATGTTTGAAAATACTTTCTCTGAATCATCAATGTACCAAGCAGAGTCATCCTGAATAGGATGTTCTGGGGGATGATCTCTGTTAAACCGGCTGCTATCAGTGACATTCCTGTAGGTCTCAATCATGTAATACGGTGGCCCACCATCCTGCCGGCGTGGAAACACGTACTCAGGAATGACGCAAATTGGAAGGGGTAAGACAAATTTCCCTCTCTTTCCTTTTTTGCCCATCCCTTTTTTCTTTTTCTTAGGTCCATAAGATCCTAATACAAAAGACTTGTTTAAATATCTGGTTCCTTTAAAGAATTCATTAATATTGACCCCTCCTCCCCGAGTTTTCTCATGAAGTTGAGCGATGGCAGTCAGCTGTTCTGAGCTCGCATACTCTTGCCTTTCCTCCAACACCATCACGAAGTCATTCTTGCTGATGGTCCCATCACCCCTGTCTAAAACCGAAAAGGCTTCCCGGAGGAAAGCCTCACGTTCTACGGACCAATCGTGCAGTCTAAGGGCCCACAGTGGATTTGGATTTTTGGCTCCCGGCCTGGCTAGTCTATTGGCGATTCTCTCTGCTCGGCGTATTTCTTTGCTTGCTGCTTTGAAGCCGCCTTCCTTAGCCACAGCCCTGGGCGTTTTATGATCTAAATTCTTCCATTTCAGGTCACATCCTAAAACATAAAGCATCATAATTACGAATGGTGCCAAGGCATTTGCATGGCTAATAAGTGACATTCATCCAACTGTTCTCTTAATTTCTCATGATTAGTTAAAAAAAAAAAGTGTCCCCAAATTATATGTATATAGAGATGTGCACATTTTGCTGTTATAATTCCAAAATTGAGCTGTGATTTTTTTTTTTTTTCTGTGAGCATCACTTTGGTGAATTCTGAAGAAGATAAGTTTACAATTTACAATAGGATTAGAACATTGATCCCTAGAGATATTTGAAACACATACCATATTGGTACACTTGCTCAGCGGACTTCAGGCCAACAGGAAAAGAGCAAGGACACATTTGAATTTGGAAAGAAGCTGGATTCAAAGAGCTTACCTAGTACCTTATGAACTCAGATCTGAACCTGAAAAGCAGCAGAATACCTGCTTCCTTTTGAATGATTTAAACTATAAATCTGTGTATAATCTTAAAGTATATATTTTTCCGTATTCTTCATTAAATAATGTCATTTATAGTAATCTGCTGTTTTGTGGTATGGCCATGTGGACAACCTTCACAGAGGAAAATGTAATTTGTAATTAAATCTGAGGAGTTCAGCATTCTATTTATGTGCAAGTTAGATATTAAAATTCATTTTCCTTTTTGGTCCTTATTTAACAAAATGATGAGACCAACATTAGTTGTAAATATTCACCAAAGAAAGAAACTTTTCTGAACATGTTAGGGAATCCATTTAGTGCTACCAAAAAGACTGTGTTGTCTATAATAAGTGTATGTATAAGTAAGACTTTGAAGAAGCAGTCAGACAATGTTTTTCAAGATTAATGCTTTCCTTAGTATTGTCAAAAATTAAAATTTTACACGATGGGTAAAAAAATAGAAACAATGAATAAGACCTACTATTTAATAGCACAACAGGGTGACTATAATCAATAATAATTGTACATTTTTAAATAGCTAAAAGAGTGTAATTGGATTATTTGTAACACAAAGCATAAATGCTTGAGGGGATGCTTACCCCATTTTAGAGGATGTGATTATTAAGTATTGTATGCCTATATCAAAACATTTAACATACTCTACAAATATATACACTTCTATCAAAAAAATAAAAATTAAAAAAAGGAAAATAAATCTATTTTACTACACACACACATAAATCTATTTTAATACACACACACACACTTTTTATACTAAGACTGGTAATTTTACCAGTAGTAGAAAAACTAAAAAAGGCTATTGGGATAATAAAGGTTCCACAATTTCTATATTGGATAGTTATAAGAACAGTGACTCTATAGTGTAATTCCATAGCATAGTAATTCCATAGTGCAATTCCATACTAATTCTGATATGCTGTTTTTATTTAGCTATTTATTTTGCTTACTCAGGGTGTCGGGGGGTTTTGATCCCACCTCTCAAGCCACTTCTTCTGTGTTCACCCAGCACTAAGGACCAAAGGATTTTCATCCTGCTTTAGCTTACCCTCTGCAGCTTCCAGCTTAATCCTAGTTAGAAACTTCCATGTGTATAAAAGACTCCAACACCCCACTTAAAAGAGCTAAAGGCAGTTTTCCTGTCCTTTTGACTTGGAGCTTTCTGTCTCCTCCTTTATGATTAGTAAATAAAGATCTGTTCATTCCCTGTGAGATTTATGCTCCTCTGTGGTAAAGATGTTCAACTTCCAGCTGGCTGGTGCTGCAGAATCAGGGAGTTGAGGGCCCAGGAAGAGGAGGAGGAGGACTCCCTGAGCTCCTTTCCTCTGCCCTTGGATGTGGCTCTCACATGCTTACAGGGAGTTGTCAATTGCCCCAGCAGGGGGAGGAGGGGGCGAAAGAGGACTATCATGAGGAAATGTGAGAAACGTATCCAGCCAGCACAAATGCTTTACAATTAAGTACAGAAGACACTAAACCCAGGGAGGTTATTCAGAAACAAGCATTTGATCGCTAAGGGTTTCTTGCTGCTCTGATTGCCTGAGATGTAAGATTCTAAAGGTGAAAATGTAACTGACAACACTTCTGCTGCGAAACTGGGTCACCCACATAGGATCTGGTGACGTGTTTATATTTCCGAACACACACAGAACTCAGAACATTTTCAAATATTAGCTTTAAAATAACCTTATGATTGATTCTTCTAGGAAAATGGATCTTTTCTGCATCACTGAATTAGGCCTTTTTGCATGACCCAGGCTCTGGTTCTTGGTTTCTCAATGTACTTTCTGTGACTTTATTCCAGGAATACATAAATGATAGAGTATGTGTGATATTTGTCCCAATAAGAAATAAGTCAACACATTAAAGTTAAAGAAATTTGTCTCAACCTGAGTGGATCTTTAGTTTTTAGAAATACATAATGTTGGCCGGGCGCGGTGGCTCAAACCTGTAATCCTAGCACTTTGGGAGGCCGAGATGGGCGGATCACGAGGTCAGGAGATCGAGACCATCCTGGCTAACATGATGAAACCCCGTCTCTACTAAAAAATACAAAAAAACTAGCCGGGTGAGGTGGCGGGGGCCTGTAGTCCCAGCTACTCGAGAGGCTGAGACAGGAGAATGGCGTGAACCCGGGAGGCGGAGCTTGCAGTGAGCCGAGATCCGGCCACTGCACTCCAGCCTGGGCGACACAGCGAGACTCCGTCTTTAAAACAAAAATAATAATAATGCATAATGTTAAATCTGAAATGTCAGAATAAACTACTACTAGAGACAGATCTCTCAAACAATTAAGGCAGTTTGAGAGAACCAAAATTGCATTTGATATATTTTTTCCTCATTTGCTAAAAGGGTTTATCACACTGGGGACATAGGGAAAGTATACATTTATACAAGTAAAAATGGATAGTTATTATGCTATTATAGTTATGTGGGCATGTTAGTTTTATCTATAATTTTAGTGACTTCTAAAATTTTGTGTCTATATGGAAGACAGAAAAATAAAACACTTTCTTTGCTCTATTATAGAGTTGTTGGACTTTAAGTTTTTGCCTATATCTCATAAACTAGAAAAAATATATACAGTTCTGTAAAATGCAGTTCTAACAGAGTTAAAAAGCTTTTAGTGTGCGTTTAATTAGTAAGTAATTAACAAAAATTAATTCATATCCTTAAATATAATTAACTAATATTTTCATTTTAAGAAACTCATTAAGCTATATATGATATAGTTCATATTTCTAAATTAGTATTTAAAAGCTACAGGAAAATCTAAAATTAAAAATTCTGCTTACATTTCAAATTTTCCACGAAAATTTTTATTTCATGTTTTTCCCCAAATTATTTTCCCCACAACTGCAAATTATCCAGAAAAATTATCTTTGCATTTGACACATGGAATATTTTTTAAAATAAACTAATTAAAAATTCAAATGAAAGCAAATGGTTTTCAGTGTGTGTCCTTTTTTAGACTGATGTTGGCATTTTTAAAATAAGAAACTTAATCAACTGTACGTTTTTTGTTGTTGTTTGTTTTTTGAGACACAGGCTGGAGTGCAGTGGCATGATCTTGGTTCACTACAATCTTTGCCTCCCAGGTTCAAGTGATTCTTGTGTCTCAGTCTCCCAAGTAACTGGGATTACAGGAGCCATCACCACGCCTGGCTAATTTTCTTTTCTCATTGTTAGTAGAGGTGGGGTTTTGCCTTGTTGACCAGGCTGGTCTTGAACTCCTGACCTCAAGTGATCCACCTGCCTCAGCCTCCCAAAGTGCTGGGATTACAGGCATGAGCCACCATATCCTGCCCTCAACCGTAAGTATTTTAATAATTAGCTGGTTCAGGAACAATCCCCTTTAGGTTTTTAACAATAAGTTAAAATTTTTGGAGAAACGGGTTTTCGTCATTAATACCAGATTCATGATTTAACAGAGAAATAATTTTCAATTTTCTTTCTACATATGAGTGAGGTTTTGCTATAGGAAAAAAATAAGCCACTGACAAGTGATAGGCCCAAATTCTCCGCTTATCTATGACCTGTGTAAATAAAAAATACTTTAAGCACAAAATTGCTAGACAATTTTACCTCGCTGAGCTATATATTTACAGCAATCTGCAAAACCACCCATGGCAGCGTAATGAAGTGGTGTGTTCCCACTTAAAGAAATCAGCCCCACGTCTCCATTGTAGGCAAAAAGAAGCTTCAATATCTGTAAAATAAATAGCGGATATTGTGGAGGAAAAGGAATGTACATCTACTAACTAAAGACTGACAGCTAGACCGGCGCTATCCAGTACATTATCAATTAGCCACGTATGATTTTGAAAATCCAAATTGAAATGAACTAAACTGAATATATTTAAGTTTCATTTGTTTGTTTCACTAGCCACACTTAGAGTACTCAAAAGCCACGTGGCCATTGTGTTGTACTGTGTTGTATAGCACAAAAATAGAATATGTCCAGCAGCACCAAAAGTTCTATTAAATGGCGTTGATCTAGAACATAGAAAACTCTATGCTTAGAGGGGGCACTACCATTTTTGTTAGTGTAGGTAATTTAAGAAAGTATCAGAGCATGGAAAACAGCATCCAGGAGGAAAATTCTTTACCAAATATGGTTTCTATCTTTGTGTATACTTTTATTGCAGGGAAAATAGTGATATAAATGAAGATAACTGTGTTAAAACTCAAAGAAAATTGAGTAAAGAAATTTCAGATGGAATTCAGAATTTTAAAAAATAGTGTTAATTTTTATTTTGTTTCTGCAATGTTACTGTATCAGTGAGATATTCTTTGCTGTATGTTTAGGTAATCAGAATACTTGAGTTTAAAATTCAGGTATATCATTATCTAATACACACAAACACCACGGAGATAAGAATATGAGGGCATTGTTCTCCCATAATTAGATCATCATAGTTTGAAGATTCTAGTATGTAATGAAGGCATAAAATACAGCAGTCCCAGCTGGCAGAAGTTTTAAATTGTTATCACCGAGTGTACAGAAAAATATTATGAATAACATTAAATAAGTAAATTAGCAAACACATAAAACTAAGAGATAAAGGCCTTTAAAAATATAATTTTAGAATTATTTGGGGAAATCAAGATGAAAACAACATAGGTAACTCAGAAAAATGTCTGCCTTAGTGTAATCTATATGACATATAAAAAATTTGAGAAAAAGGACAGAAAAGTTTTAGCAACTAATTTTAAAGCAAAGAATAGATTATTACATCGAAAAAGCCTCCTTTAGCAGCAAAATGAGCAGCATGATGCCTGTCGTTGTCAAATGTATTCACTTCACCTCCTCTTTCCAGTATGCCTCGAACTAATTCCACTACCCCTTCTCTTGACGCTTCCATTAAAGCTGTGCGGCCTGTGGACTGGATATGAAATGGATGAGATGCTGTTTATGTCCATCATATTAAATAGCAGAATCAGTACAAATACAGCCTGAATCCATTTGACCTTAGCCTTACACTTACAAGTTTAGTTCTCTACATTTTTCTTAGTTTCATGTAACAAAGAGGAAAAATTAAGCAAGTACAATGGGTCAGTACCCAAAACGTAGAATTCTAAAATCAAAGTCAAGACCACACTGCATGCCCCTGTGAGAATATCATGCTAAAAATGTATTTCTTGCAAATAAAGCAGAATAAAAGGGGAGAAAAAGAGATAAAATATCAATACCTAATATAAAATTAGGTCATAGGTGTTTTCTAATGAGAAGAAAATCAATGTTTAGTGTCAAGAAAAGGCAATTACAAGAAAACTCGAAATTAGCCAAATAAGGAGAGCGAACAAAATTGATACAAGAAACCACAGAACTAGGCTGGGCGTGCCTGTAATCCCAGCGCTTTGGAATGCAGAGGCAGGCAGATCACTTGAGGCCAAGAATTCGAAATCAGGTTGGCCAACATGGTGAAACCCTGTCTCTACTAAAAATACAAAAAATAATTAGCAGGGCGTGGTCGTGTGTACCTGTAATCCCAGCTACTCGGGAGGCTGAGGCAGGAGAATTGCTTGAACCTGGGAGGCAGAGGTTGCAGTGAGCCAGATTGGACCACTGCACTCCAACCTGGGCAACAGAGTAAGACCCTGTCTCCAAAAAAAAAAAAAAAAAAAAAAAGGAAAAGAAAAGAAACGACAGAACTATATATTTTTTTTCTAAGAAGATAAATCCTACTAGGCATCAGCAATGCATTTTTTACTATTTCCTATAATGGTACCTTGACATTATGCATAATAAATACCAAATTTCCAAACATAATTAGGAAACAGACTGCAGAATCACAGCAATATGAAGATAATAAAAGTATAGCATCTTCAAGTATTTTGAATCAAAATGAACAGTCTATCAGCTAACAGGATAATGTCATCATATTTAAATGCAAAGATTATACTATGCTGTAATTGAAACAAGAAATATTTGTAATCACAAGAATAGCCATACTGAGTTGATTGCATTGGGATTGGCTCCTTTTTCCAAAAATACCAGGCACACATCTTTAACATCATGTGCATCTTCACAAGCTCTAAGGAATATTGGCTTTCCTTCATAGGTAGAATTGTTGACATCTGCACCATGTTCAAGGGCAATCAGAGCACAGCGATAATGCCGCTTAGTTGGTAAAATGCAGTAAAACAAAACACCTGCAGAGAAATAAAATCCCCAGAGAGTATTTAATTAACATCTATACATATTTGACAGGAAGGAAAGTAAAATTATTAAAAATCATATTTAGCTAGTTAAAGGCATAGCTGTCTTGGTTTCCTCTCTGAAACCAAGTAAAACACCAAGACAGAAAACAAAAAACAAAAAATCTTAATTCCTGACATAGTTAGCAAACTGTCACAACCACATGTGATAGGACCTGGCTTATGGAAGAATTGGAGTGCTGACAGGTGAACCCTGTTGACCCTGGGTATTTGGCATCTTGCAGTACGTACCCTGAGTGTCCCTTCTTGGAATGAGCAGGGCTATAGCTATGTGTGCCAAAGGGCTACTGGTAAGCCCCCAGGTCCCCTCTAAAACTGCAGAATGGCAAAAGAGATGGCACTGGGTGATGAAATGTGTAGACAGACCATGTTTGTAAGAAGCAGGCTGTCGGTATAGCAGTAAAGAGATGAAAAATTAGATGGCAAGTGGCTCTGCCATTTTAGCAAATCATTTTGTTCTATTGGAGAAAGGAAAATGCGAAATCCCTACACCCAGGACCTGTAACATACAGGCTCTCAATATAATCCATGTCAAAAGCATACTGCACATCAGGGTTACTGTTATACACCCAGGGCAGAGTGTTGCTAAGAAAGTCCTAGGTAAATAACAATCAAACTCCAAACTGACTTTGTAATGGGTTCATTCCAAAAAGGGATTTCATTCAAAGAATAATCAAAAAAGAAACTACTATGCAACCTATTAAAAAAAATACTGCAAGGAAAAAAGAACCTGATAACGAAAGCCAAGCAAAAAGGGTACATACTAGAAAAGATATATCAGGAAAAATTACTAATTCATTTCCATGATAGCAAAGAAACTAAATATAACTTGTTCTAAAATAAAAGTGCAAAGAGAGACCTGAATCGTAAGATTAAAAGGGTACGTTGGGTCTCAGGAAAAGTTGATTAACAACAGTCAACAAGGTATGCCTAGGTAAAGCTAGGCAAAGAAAGTGTCTCATGAGAATCCAGGCAAAAATTCAACTAATCTATAAAGGAGAAAAGTCCAGCTGCCCTCAAAAACTTATCACAACAACATTCAATGCTGTAGTATAATTAAAGGATCTCTACACTATACCTTGGGATAAAAACCAGGGAACTTTTATACCCAATCAAGACTTTGTTCATATAAAAGCAACAGACATGTATAGTCTTAAGGATATAAGTAGTCAGGGACATAAGCCCAAAGAAGTGACTTAAACTACTTGATGGCAAAAGTGAGCTTTCCAACAGATCAATAGAGAATATGTGACTAAAAGAACAGTTATAAATACTGGATCTCTTTAGCCGCAGAACCAAAGCTAAGTCACCTTAGGAATTTTAGATAGAGAAATATATACTGCAATTCATAATAATGTAAAAATAATATAATTTATCAAAAATTTGGAGGGAAGGGAAGGAAGGAGAAATAGTATAAGTATTTGATCTTCTCATCGTTTAGGGCTAAGACTGAGATATTGTTTAAAGCAGGTAAGGAGATAAAGTAAAAGGTACTTATTATTTAAAAGGGAATCATTGAAAGAACTAAGTAATTATAATTGACTATAAAATTGAGTGGTAGAAGGGAAGTAGCAGAAGTAAGAGAAAGGGTTATTGTACTAACCTTATCTAATTTGTACTATTGTACTAATCTTACTAATCAGAGTAAAGAATCAGTGAATACTGTTTAAGATGCTAACTCAATAAACAGGTTTAAGGATATATGAAGTATCAAGTTAACCGTTAAAATAACTAAAAACAGCCCATCAGTTTTAGAAAATACACTTATAAGCATATAAAGAAAAACACGCATATACAGCAAAGTAAAACAAATATGTGGACCATATGTGACAATACTTTCACATATTTTTATATATTAGATATATTTTGCCTTCACAATATAAAATAAATGATGTTTCTGAAGCCAAACCTATGGTAAATCTAGATGACTATAAATTGGATAAATTCCACCATTAAAATAAAAAATAAAATGTATATGAAAATCAGAACCTAAATATATTTTATATAAACCGATGTACCTAAAATAGGGTTACTCAGAACAGTTTAAAAAAAAAAAAAAAAAGAAAAGATGGTCAAGGATATTATTGAAAAGAGAAAGTCAAAGACAGAGCAAGACATAGAAGGTAAGAACAGACCAAAACAACAACAGCAACAACAAAACAACCTAAGCATAATACCCGAGGCGGCTGAATTCATTACAAAAGGCCCAGAGCCACTTATGAAATGAACATTTCATAATAATGGCATGTACAACACACAGTTGAACTGTATCTGGGCTGACTCTTTAAGCCACAAAGAACATGAATCAGCATTCCTAAACTGAAGGGAAAATAAGTTTGAAAAATATTGTACCTTATCATAGAACTGGCAGACTGCATTGAGGACTGAGGACACATTCCTATACATGAGAAAACCAGTGGAATGGGAATGGGTGCTATAAGGAACTATTATAGCTTAACTTTTAAGGAGAATAATTCCACACTGTAATTAATTCCCTAAGACAACATACAAGAAAGAATGTGTTGGCGTAGAGCTTTACCATCTCCATATTCTGTAAAATTGTTCAAAGAGAAAGTGCAGCTTAGGCCTAGGGCATGTCTCACATCCTAAAGACCCGCTTAGCCATTGAAATGTTTAGTTATCCTTTAGAAATGATGTATAGTGAGTCAAACATGAGTCACTGGAAAATAGGACGTCAATGATAGAGAGGGTACTGGAGAATAAGCAAAGCAGTTTGGCCACTGGCAGCCAAACTGAGGGATGTGCAAGGTGAGTGAGGCTTGTTGATGTGGGGAAGAGACAATATACTCTGTACAATGGGCAGTACCTTGGGTCACGCAGAGTGAGGGCTGCAGGCAGTCATCCTAACAAGCTTATGTGTGAAACAAGATTTTACATTTGTTTCCTTTTATAGTTTCAGTTCTGCTCATGAGATTTGTTTCCCTTAGCCATATGCCTGTTGCATTTGCCGCAAGTATTTACTCGACCTTGTTTCCAATTTTACCTTGATTTTTTCAAAAAAATGTACACTTGGCTGGGCGCAGTGGCTCACGCCTGTAATCCCGGCATTTTCGGAGGCCGAGGCGGGCAGATCACGAGGTCAGGAGATCAAGACCATCCTGGCTAACACGGTGAAACCCCATCTCTACTGAAAATACAAAAAAATTAGCTGGGCATGGTGACAGGCGCCTGTAGTCCCAGCTACTCGGGAGGCTGAGGCAGGAGAATGGTGGGAACCTGGGAGGCGGAGCTTGCAGTGAGCCAAGATCATGCCACTGCACTCCAGCCTGGGCAACAGAGCAAGACTCTGTCTCGAAATAAATAAATAAATAAATAAATAACACTTTTACATTGTTATGCTACAGAATTTCTTTTTTCTTTGTGATTTATATCTCTGTTTCAAACTCAGTAAGTTAAACTTTTCTCTATTGTAGTGTTTCCCAAAGGTTAGTCCACAAACCTCCAGGCATATAAGATGCCATTAAAAATATATATATATTTTGTGGTCAAATAAATATGGAAAATGTCACCATTTTTCAGCCAATAATGAGAAAGATACATGTCTAAAATGTGTCCCTAATGAATGCAACCGTGAAACCAATTTTGCCTGTAGTACTTCTCAACATCCTGGCAATTCAGTGGTCCACGGAACACCCTCTGTAGAATGGCATTCTATAGAGCTTTGAGAGGATACTGTTTTTTCAGGATTTACCATTTCAAAACACATTTGGCCCCTGAATGCATCTGAAGTTTATTTTGTTACATGGTACAATTAAATATGTAATTATCCCTTTTCTTTGTCCTCTTTTCTTCTAAGCAAGTAATCATATCAAACACCAAGTCTGGAGAGAGCTAGAAAAGTAGATTTTGCTCTTGTCAGTAAATATTCACATTATAAAATGAGATTCATTTCTGCACTGCAGGGCTGATGTTAATGACTTTGTATTTGTAGCGACTCAGGACAACTGCTTAAACCTACCAGTTTACATTGAGCTTATCGGTAATTATCTCAGTTATTTTTATGAGGCTGTGTCAATTCTTGCCTGAGCCTTAAGTTATTTGGGCAAGAAGTTCTCAGACCATTGTCTTGAAATGATGGGATTAAAGGTGTGGAAGTGCAGCTCTTTCACCAGAATAATTGTCTGAAGTTTGAAGTTTTATTTCCAAATAAATTTTTAAACGATCCTAGAAAGTTGGAGTTTATGCCAGAATTGATTTTAGTCCTTTCAAGTTTCCAAGTGCAAGTCCTTCTTACATCAGACTTGCTATGGAGGGGGTCAAAATCCTTTTGGAGTCCTAGGTGTAGTACTGCCCGAAATTCTAAAATGTAAAAAAAGAATAAGAAATGCTCTATGAGGAGACAGTAGGTTTAGGTATAGGGGTGAGAATTTAGCCTTTCCCTTAAAACCATAAGTAATTCACTTCTAAAGTTGGAAAACAAAAAGAGTCCATGTTATTGCTTGCTGGCTACAAAGTGAGTTGCAATCTGCTGGGGAGGATGTTGGGATTTTTACCTTTTCCTTCATTATCAACTATAGTCATATCAGCCTTTGCCTTTGCTAATATTTCCATTGACAATTCATGGCCCAGTTCTGCAGCCCTCATTGTAGGAGTACAGCCCATTCGGTCTTGCACATCAGGGTGAGCACCAAGGTCAAGGAGAAAGCTGACCATATCAATATCATTGGAAACTGAGGCTAAGTGCAAAGCACTAAGTCCATTAATTGGGTCTGTATAATTGATTAGTTCAGGGTATCCAAGCTTGGTCAGCTTCTCTATCTGCTTCTTGTCTTTGTTCCGCACACATTGAAGGACTTTGTAGATCTGTAAGTTCTCAAGTCTCTTATCTACTAAAGCCATGCTTGACCAGCTCCTTGAAAATGCTTTCTGGACCAAGAGTAAAACTGAAGCAACAAAAAAGAAAAATAACCCAAAGTTAATTTTATCATCTTCATTTTGATTAAATAACAATATTTCGGACCTTCCTTAAGAACAGAGATTGTTTTTTATGAAATGTTCAGAAAATAGGATTTACACATAAATACCAAAAATATTCAGTGGGCATAAAGTTAAAACAGTTCAAAACAAGTCTTCCATCATAATTAAAAATAGTTTGCCAGGTGGTTTTCTTATTATCCATTTAACCTTCCCTCCTCACCACACTTGCCCATTTTACCATGAAGAAGCTGAGGTTAACTAAATTGCCATGGTAAGGGTTCGAGTTCCCACCATCTAGCTACATGGTTTCATACCAGCACAATATAGAGATCATACAGGTTTTAATAGTTTTCAGGTGTTATAAAAACATACTTTTGAGGTGTTCATTATACACAGAAATCTACTGGGCTCTGTAACATATCAAAGATGTGATGAGTGATTCCTATGTCATCTTAGGTGGAAAAGATGTAGTTAAATGGCCGCAAGGCAACTGCAAATCTTCATAAACAATCCCCCTGTTAAATTGTGACGGGCATTCTAGTATGTAATTTTACCTCCCTGCATGGAGGTAAAATAATCTTTTGGATTGAGTAGCAGGCCCTGCTAGGTATGCCCAGTTGGTTTTCTTTCTTCATTTCTTATGAAAAAAGAATCCCATTATCACATAGGGAATCCTATCCGGGTTGCTTGGATGGGGCTGTCCCTTCTGTTCCCTGCCAGAGGAAAGGGTCTGTGGCCTAGGCTTGGCCCATTTGAGGGAACCGTCCCTTTCTGGGTACACTGAAGCGCAAACATACGTGCATAAAAGACATCAACCAATCAGCAGCCCATCATCCAGAACTATGAGGGAAGACTACTCTGCTGAAGTTGTTAAGCAGTATGGTGTGGGGCTGGGGTTGCAGGTCGCTCTCTTAGGTGCCACAGAGTCCATGCTTGGAAGATGGAAAGAGACTGAGACTGATGGCATGAGTTGCAACATGGATTCCATGGTGCCAGAAACCATCTACCACTTTATGTGTAAATATATCGTCTACCCCCACGACCTTATTTTGGCATAAGCTAGTTAGCTGGGTTTCCAAAATTTGCAATGAAAAGATTCCAGCTTACTACAAAAGCTGAAACTATGCACCATTTTTCTCCATCACAAGCCTGCTCCCTCACGTACATTCTCTATGGCAGTCAGCTCTCTCCTTTAAACGTGTCTCTCTAGGCACCGCAACATCCCCATTGCCTGCTTCCATCTAACACCACTGCCCACTCCTTCTCAGTCTCCTTTGCTGACTCCTGTTTCAAGAAGGCTATATTGGGTGCCCAGGGCTAGGTCCTCAAGACTCTTTTCTGACCTCACACACTTCCCTGGTGTCTCGTCCTATCCCATGACCCTCGACCCTCAGCCCAACTCGCGCACTGTCACCCAGGCTGGAGTGTAGTGGCGTGATCTCAGCTCACTGCAACCTCTGCCTCCCGGGTTCAGGCGATTCTCCTGCCTCAGCCTCCCGAGTAGCTGGGATTACAGGTGCCCACCACCACGCCTGGCTAATTTTTGTATTTTTAGTAGGCACACAGTTTCACCATGTTGGCCAGGCTGGTCTCGAACTCCTGACCTCAGGTAATCCACCCGCCTCTGCCTCCCAAAGTGTTGGGACGACAGGTGTGAGCCACCGGGCCAGGCCTCCTTTGCCTTTTAATCTGTTTATAACATGTGGTGGACTAGGGAACCAACTGAGGCTGCCTCAGAGTCATCCACTTGGACTTTGCTGCACGGCTTGGTGACATTCACCTCAGCTGCTATTTATGGCTTGTTTTATTATTATCAGTCATATTCCGATTAGGTGCAGTGTCATCATACTGCATATGTATATGTGTCATCTACGGAATAGGGTGAGATGCTCCTACACAGGTAATGATTGGACTGAATCAATGCCCCTTGATTTGTGAAAATAGGGACTTCCAATCAGGGACTTCAACGTTGCCGCTGTTAGCATTCATTCCTAATGGAGAATTAATTAGCAGCTACAATGATGAATTCAATAGGTTCCATGGGTCAGTTTCCTGTGGACTGCCTCCCTCCCAGCTAAAGCCCCAAAGTGCTAGGGGAGAGGGCAGCATCCTGTGTAATGTACTTTACAATCAACTGCTAAGACTGACCAAGAGCTCACCCCACTGGAGGAAATCACACAAGTGTAGCCCTTGGGTCCTACGTTATAAATTGAGCAGCATATAGGATCCTCCACATATAAGCACACCTGCACTTTTCGCCAGCAAGACCCTGGGCCACCTTAGACACATCTAACCATCTACCAAGGTAGTGGAATAGAGCAGAATGTCTTGACTTGAGGTCCATGTTCGGGGTCTGAATACTCGGAAATTACCCGAAAATCTGTGGGAATGTGCGTGTGTTCAGGTCATCTAACTCTCAAAGGGGGCTATGCGACAAGGGAGGATCATTAGAAAGAGGAATGGATGAAGACAAGCTTGGTACCGTGGAGAGAGTGTAGGGTTTGAGGTGGGGAAATCTGTTGTGATCCTCCCTTCCCTGTATCATTATTCACACAAACTAGTTGGATAAATATGGACAGGCTACCTACCTAGTTTGTACCTCAGTTCCTGAATCTGTGAACTGGGAATAGCAATGGTGCCCACTTTATGGGGTTGTGTGAAAAGGAAATGATATATAATCTTTGTAAAATATTTAGCAAAGTCCTTCAATGTAGGCTCCTTATGAATACAACAAACTTTTGTGGGTTTCAGCTCACCCACAGTGTAAGCGATAGTTTACATGTTGGGGGTTCTCTACTGTGCTTTCCACTTTTTAGTTCCCAGAAAAATCTGGAGAAGAGAGGAGTGGAGCGGGTAGAGATGTACTGTCAAAGCAAAGGCCAGGTGTCACGCTCACCTCTTAGTCGTCCGGGCGATCAGAAGCCAGGGATCTCTGGGCACCTATGCGCCTGGGCCTGCTGGGGCGACTGGGGAGCCTCCTGCTCTCTTCCTCTGATGGTCAGCGCTGGTCCAGCCGCGACCTTGGGCTCCCGGAGCCGGCGGAGGCGCCCAGGCGTGAATTGTGTCCCTTTGGTTAAGGCTGGAGAGCTGGCGCGCGGGACAGCAGGACTGGGTGTGTATGTCCATGGGCCCCGGGTCCCCACAGGGCGAGCGCGCGAGCAGGTGAGCGCAGGGGACGGGGTGGGAGCCGCAGGGACAGGGCTGATTGTGAGCTTCGGCCACGCACTGGGCGGCTGCCAGGGCAACCACAGCGTGCGCGGTGGGGCGGGGCTCGCCTTCGCCTCCGCCTCCGCCACCGCCTCCGCCTCCGCCTCCGCCTCCGCCTCCGCCTCCGCCACCGCCTCCGCCTCCGCCTCCGCCACCGCCCCCGCCACCGCCCCCGCCCCGCGCGCCTCATTTCGCCGCCAGGTGGCCGGCCTAGGCTGGATGGCGGAGCTGCGCTGGGCGTTCCAGGAACCCTCTATCCCAGGGGCGGAGCGCAGAATGCTGCGGTCTTCAGGATTCCGTCCTTCTCTCATCCTCTTCTCCTACCTCCTGCCCTGGGTCAGAATGTAATTTAGTTATAAAATTAAAGCTGCATATGATAATTAAAAAACGAAATCAAATATACAATAAAATAGTTTACAAAGTACAAATAAATGAAAAATACAATAAATTACACAATAAAGCTAAAAGTGAACTTTCAACTGCCACAGATTCTTGTAAATCTTCCCAGAAATTTTCTTTCCACATTCTAGGATGCATATATGCTTAAAAAATATTTATACACAAATGGAAGCAAATATGGAGATCATTTTATTTCAGGGCCTACAAATGCGCCGTAACACCCCTCTCTCTCCCTCCACACATACTTTTTGGCGGAAAATTCTGAAAGCTTTGGTTTCATTATGTGAATGTAAAACATATATATATGTGTCTATATATATATGCTTTTTAATGCAGTATGTAATTGCTTCCAATTAAAAACAGTAATTCCTTACACCAACCTACCCTATTCTACTCAGAGACCGTTTAAAAATGTTAAGAGCAAAGACATGGAATCAACCTAAATGCCCGTCAGTGATAGACTGGCTGAAGAAAATGTGGTACATATACACCATGGAATACTATGCAGCCATAAAAAAAAGAACAAAATTATGTCTTTTGCAGGAATATGGAGCTGGAGGCAATTATCCTTGGCAAGCTAACACAGAAACAGAAAACCCAATACTGCATATTCTCACTTATGAGTGAGAGCTAAGTGATGAGAACACATGGACACATAGAGGGGAACAGCACACACTGGGGCCTATTGGAGGGTAGAGGGTGGAAAGTGGGAGGAGGGAGAGGATCAGGAAAAATAATAGGTCCTAATCTTAATACCTGGGTGAGAAAATAATCTGTGCAACAAAACCCTATGACACAAGTTTACCTATATAACAAACCTGCACATGTACCCCTGAACTTAAAAGTCAAATAAAAAATAATAAAAATGTTATTAAGGACTATCTCATGCACACCAAAATATACTATCTGATATATGGAAAGTACAAAAAATACAAAGCATACAATAGCTAAAGAAAAAGAAAGCTAGGAAAAATAAAGGAAAAAGAAAAAGGAAAAAAAGTCTGCCTCTACCGCTGTACTTATGTGTATTTCTTCCCAACACTGCATCTTCCTCTTCCTGTTCCCAGAGGTAATACCTGTTCTGAATTTTACATTTATCATCCCAGCCTCTTAAAAATGCATTGCTTTTTATGAATGCCTCTCTAAATAATGTATGTTTAATATCGCATATTTTAAGAATTTATAAAAATGAGGTAGAATGTTGTGTATTGTTTTGATTACCTTTTTCCTTTCAACATCTTGTTTTTGAAATGTATCTTTGTTGATATGTTTAATTGGAGTTCCTTTATCTAAACAGCTGTATGCTATTCCATTGTATTACCATTCCACATCCCTTTCAAATCAATTCTACTATTGATAGACATTTGGGATGTTTCCAGAATTTGCTACTAAAAGCAATACTACTGTGATCACATTTATACATGTCTTTGGATGCACATGTTCAAGAGTTTCGCTAGGGTATATGTCTAGGAGTTAAATTTCTGGGTCATAGGTCATTCATAACATCAAGATAAAGACAACTTGTTTTCCAGGTATATATAGCAATTTAGACTCCCATCAGCAGTGTGTATCTTAGCCAAAACTTGGTTTTGTCACACAAAAAACTTTCTGCTAATCTTGGTATCAATGCTCTTTCATAATTTACTTTACAAGACCTGATTACTAATTATTAATCTGTAAGTTTGATTCCTTGGAGATATTTGAGTGTAAATTTATTGTCAAGCTACCCTATTCACCCTCAAGTACTTACCACATAACTCTCAGATTATTTTAACAGAACCAGGGCACCATTTCTTGAACTACTGTTTCTCAGTGTAGGCAAAGCCTCACATTTGAGTTTCTTCTTTTTTTTTTTTTTTTTTTTTGGACATAATGGAGCCTAGTGATGATGAACAAGTCACTCAGGTTCATTAGGTCTCAGTTGTAAAATCGGAATAATATGAACTGACTTCACAAGCCATAAAAGAAGTATGCATAGCAATGAGATAAGCTCCATCTTGGCTCTGTGGTTGATTCTTGGGGAATACTTCTGTGGATAAACAGTTCCAACTATGTATTATAGGTTGTCAGTAGATCTTTCCAGTGATAATCTTCCCCATATTTGGAGACAAAGTTGATGTCAGCGACAACCTTGTTTCTGTTCTGGAGAAAGTTCCTGAAGTTATTTGAGAATCCGGTAGATTTAGGAAGAAACATATCTAGAAGACTGAAAGGAGTACATTAATAATGTGTAAACTCTGCTTGGGTCGTATCAGAACTACTGGAGCAAATAATTTGAATAGAAGTTGGGTAAGCATTTGTTGGTTGATTGAGACCTTGGAGATAAGCATGTGGTCTGATTCACTCTCCTAATTTTGTTTTAGGGAATTTTCTTTTTTTTCCCTGAAGGAGTACTGAGTTTCATGAAAAAAATCTTTGTTTTTATAATCAGGTAGTTGAATAGTAAAACAATAGATAAACACATTTAATTTCAATCTTTTTAACCTAGGGAGGCTACTAAAGTCCTTATTGCTGAACTATTTAAATAACAGCTTCATGCTAATGAGGGGGCAGGCATGGCATGGGTAAAATTTTGGAAATCTCAAATTAGTAATTAGACACAATCTTTCTCCTCTTTCACCAGAGGAGAACTGAGAACACTGCAGAGCCTTCTGAACTTGAACTTTATCATTTTTGCCCTGAGCTATCTGGCAATAGAGTTGTCAGAATCTGAACAACACAAAGGAAAAATGGGAGGAAAGGGTGTTAAGTATTCCTGTTGCTCAAAACCTAGCTAGTTGGGAGGTGACAGAAAACTACACGTTGTTCTTGCCAACAAGTTACGATACAAACTGATGTATTGTCTAAATTCCCTAATAACCTAACTTGCGCTGCTATCTTTGTCTGGTATTCAACCAATTTTTACCTTTAAATTACAACTGTTCAAAGGGCTTGCAAATTTAATACTTCTTACATAGTCCTAGGCATTCTGCAAAATGCTTGGCAAATTAAATGTGATTCTATTGAATAACCTCACACATTTTTATAAAAATTCTTCTTTAAATCCAATAAGAAACTGCATTTGCTATCACAGGCCCTTAAACTCTTATTTACTGGTCTGAAAGGCAAGCTATAGAGCTGTTGTTCTATAACAGCTACTGTAGTCATTAATTTAAATTAGAAGATAATTGAAGTATGAATTAGAAACTGGTATGGCATACTACTGGGTGATAACATATTTAATTGGAAATAAAATTTGATGAATCATTATGGAACTTTTTATAAGATTGAGCTAAGGTTAGCAGAGTGTTGTTATTGTTGCTTTCTTTTCATAATTATTTACAAAATTCATATCTTACAGTGCTCAGGTTTTAAAATTTTTTTCTTCTAAAACAAAACTTTTCAGGACGACATTGTGTTATGGGGAAGTCTCTTTGCTGTTTTACACTGTGCAGTGATTTAGAACTTTATTTATTGTACAAGTAAATGATGGATTGATAACATACTTAGTTGTTTCCTTCCAAAAGAGAAATGAAAACACGTCAAATAACGTCTGAAATGGGAAATAAATTAGTTGACAACATAGAACACTACTTAATACTTCCATTAAGAAATTGTTTTCACTCCTTTATATTGGAACAATTACAGAACTGCTCCTGAGTGAATGAGGGTTGAATAGCATAACTTTAGAATATAAGCCGTGTGTAGATAAATATATTCAGGATCTGCACTTTTCTTTGGCTTAAATAAAGTAAAGCCTCTTTCAGATTGCATGGGGGAGTTTTTGCGATTTTGAAATGAGTATCTCAAAAGCTGTCTTGTTCTGAGCATATTTTCATTCTTTGTAGGCTACCGAATTTTGGTTTCTCTGAATTCTCTTATCTGTTCCTAAAAACTTTCCTCCTTCTTCTGTCGTCTAGAATATTTAAAATATAAGTGGAATTATGTATTCTTTAAGGATAGACAGAATACAGCTATGAAATCTGGTCTGGTCTGCTTTTGTTTTGCTTTCTTCTTTCTTTTCTTTTCCTTTCTTTCTTTCTCTCTCTCTCTCTCTCTCTCTCTGTCTCTCTGTCTCTCTCTCTTTCTTTCTTTCTTTCTTCTCTGGAAGGCAGGGGCACACTCACAGCTCACTGCAGCCTCGAACTTCTGGACTTCTGGGCTCAAGTGATCTTTCTGCCTCAGCCACCCAAGTAGCTAGGGCTACAGGCATGAGCCACCACGCCCAGCTTGCTTTTCAGAGGGTACATTTTTAATCATCTTTCCAAACTCTTGCATGAAACTTGATCTATACCTGCTTTCTACTTCAGAATAAGGTCAATTTTCATAATTTCTAATTTGTCACACAATCTTCTGTGTCCTCTCAGTTTTCAAATTTATTGCCATATAACGGTAGTTCTTTGAAACTTCTCTGATTGTGAAGTTGTATCTCCTTTCTTAACAATACACACATACATATACACAAACACACACTTTTTTTCTTTAATCTGAATCATAAGGCTTTCTGTTTTACAGATTCTTTCAAAGAGCAGATTTTTAAAAGTATTTTTATCCTTTCTAATATATTTTATTGTTTTCTATTTCATTAAATTCAGTAAGTTTCCCTTTATTTCTTAGTAGTATATTTCACTTTATTTGCTTTTTTCCTAATTTCTTAGGATAAAAACTATTTTTTCCTTTCATTTACTTTATCAGTGTAAGCATTTAAGGCTATGCATTCTTTCCTGAACACAGTTTCATCTGCATCTCATTGGCTTTAGGTTAAGTGTTCTTTGAATTGCTTCCTAGAAAATTAGTAACATTAGTTGTAATTTTCTCTTTGAATGGGAGAGGATGTTTCTTAATTTGCAAGTACTTAAACTTTAGGCCACCCTTAAGTCATTTATTTTCAGCGGCCTATGATCAGATAATATGGCTATTAAATCCCGATTTTTTAGAAAAGATGTGTGTGTGTGTGTGTGTGTGTGCGTGCTTAAATATATAATTGATTTTAAGAACAATTTCATAGGCGTTAAGTATATTATCTGGAAATGAATATATGTAATCAACTTTGTTGTATTATTTTATTTTCCTAATATTTGATTATATTTAAATTTACCGCATCAGCCTAATTTTTATAATATGTTAAATCCCTTGTAATAAGTATTTTAATCAAACTCTCCTTATATTTGTAGTAATTTTCAATTAATGTATTTTGTGGCCATACTCTTTGTGCATATAGATTTATGTCATCTGCTTCGTAACTTTTGCCACTGTAATACTATGTCATCCTTTTCCTTAGGGAATGCCCATAACCTTGAATTTCTCCTTGTTTAATATTTATTTCTTTTTGCTTGCCTTGCCTCAAATCTCTTATTTTTAATCTTTCATTGTCAATTGGTTTATAAGAATATTTCTTATAAATAGTACATAGCTAGCTTTTTGTTCTTATTTAATCTAATTTGACTTTCTCTGTTTTTTAATGAGAGAATCTGGTGTATTAATATTTAGTGTAACAAGTGATATACTTGATTTTATTTTTTCAGTCTCATGTATTGTTTATTATCTAGATTATTCTATGACATCTTTTTTTTTTTTATTTTTATCAATTTGGTCTTCAAGTCCTTCCTTACTAATTTGAAGAATCTAATGAACTTTTTCATCCCATTAATAATCACCTGCTGTTTTCAGGCATTAATAGTCAAACATCTATTTTTTTTTAATAAAATAAAGTAACTCTTTGTGCCTATTTTAGATGCTTGATTCTCCCAGTCCTTTCCCAACCTAAAAAAACATTTTGTCTTCTACTTCCCCATTTTGTTTTCTTCTCCAAGATGAGATCCCGAGAATGACCTTACATCCCTCCAACCTTCTACCCAGCTGTAAGTCTGCAGTTTTGCCAAGATAAGTTAGAACTTCTAATTCCAGATAACTATGGTACTATCACTGGCAGTATGAAAGCTCCATGTGAATGCGTATGCCACATTTGAAGGGACTCTTTCTTTCTTTTTTCATTGAAAAACAGATTCACATTGTGGTTATGAGTTTGGGTGCTCGTATCAGACTATATGGATTTTTTTCTCAAAGATGTTGCCTGCTAACTGTGTACACTTGGACAAATTAAATTATTTGTGCTTCAGTGAAAAGAAGAATTATATTGTGGTTGTTCAAAATATCCAAACGTTCTTCAACTCCCCCCAAAAAAACTGAAACCTCATTCTCCTTCACTTTTCTGTTTGGTGAATTTAGTCTCTCACTTCTGGTGAATAGGATACAGTGGAAGTGACAGCGTGTGACATATGAGATGAAGTCATAAAAGACATTGTACCTTCTAACTCTCTGTCTCAGAATGTTCACTCTGGGGGAAGCCAGCTGCCATGCCGTAAGGACACTCAGGCAGTCCTATGAAGAGGCCCATGAGGTGAGAAAGTGAGGCCTCCAGCCAACAGCCATGTGAGTGGGCCATTGAGGAAGCAGACCCTTCTAATGCCTGCAGCCCTGGCTGGCATCCTGACTACCACCTTAAATGAGACCCTGAGCCAGAGCCACTACTTCCAAATTCTTGACCCACAGAAATTGTAAAATCATATTTGTTGTTTGAAGCCACTAAGTTTTGGGAGTAATTTGTTATATAGCAAAAGATAATTAATACATTCACTTTCTAAGATTATGGTGAGGAATTAAGGATACAGCATGAAAAGAACTTTGCTATTATTTTTATTATCTGATCCAATTTATGTTGAAGGGCCTTCAATACTTTCTTCTTTTACTCTCTCTATCTTGACATTTGTCCAAATCATTTTTGTTTGTTTGTTTGTTTGTTTTTTAGAGATGAGGTCTTGCTATGTTGCCCAGGTTGGAGTGCAGCAGTTACTCACAGGCACGATCCCACTACTGATCAGCACGGGAGTTTTCACCTGCTCCATTTTCCACCTGGGAGGTCATCATGTTGTTGGCGAACTTAGTGCGGGCACCTGATCAGCATAGCGCAGTACAGCCCAGAACCCCTCGGCTCCAGCGATCGTCTTACTTCAGCCTCTGGAGTAGCTGGAACTGCAGGCCCACACCACTGCACCCGGTTAGTTTGTTTTTCTTAGAGTTTTGCCTCTAGGATTTTCCTCAGCTGAGTACTTGAAGGCTAATTTCTCCTTGTGAATCTGCAAATATCCTTATTTTACCCTTTATTTTACCATGTATCATTTATAGGTAAATGATATCTTAGCTGTGTATTGAATTTCTAGGTTTTTTTTTCTCTTCAGTACTCTATAAATGTTACTCCAATATCTTCTAGCTTCTCCCGTTTTCTCCTAGTGAATGGTTATTCTGCTCTTATCTAGCAGGTGATAAATCTGTCAACAGATAGTTTTTCCTTTTTATGTGTAAGTTGTTATTTCTTCCTTAAAGTTCGTAATCTTTTCCCATTTATTCTTTAAATTTTAGACTATAACCAGGATGTGTTTAGGTTGATATCTTTGCTTATCAATTCTGCCTGTAAATCGGGAACCTCTTCCAATATTCAGACTATGTTTTCAGCTGAGAATAATTATTTTATCATTTGTTTGATTATTGCCTTTAGTTGTACTGGATCTTAGTTAAAATGCCCATTCTGATTCAAAGTATCTGGAAGACAAATATTTGTCAACTAAGGGAAAGGTGACCACGCATCAGTGGTTTTACTGAGACTACCTGGTTTACACCTTCAGGCTTTATACTTAGAAAATACTTCAGTCATCTTCTGGTCATGAAGTTACAAACTTCAGGACAAAAGCTAACCAGCTAAGACCAGCAGAACAAATTCCAAGAACTCGGGGCTTTAATTAACTTGAATTAATTTGGACTTGCCCTACCTTTAACTTCATACTAAGTGAGATAATAATTCCCCATATTTTCAAGCCATTTTTGAGATGAGTCTCTTATGGCCAAAGGCGTCTTAATTTATACAACATCCTTTTGGTACCTAACTAAATATTCACCAATATTTGGCACATTTGTTAAATCTTTTGGTGTCTACCTCCTCTATGTAATATAAATACGGTCTGAATATCCATTCAGAAATTATAGTTGATTTGTAAAAATAACTACTATATAGCCTATATTAACTGAGAGTTATTCCTTCGCAACCTTCTTTCACTCTTCCATATATATGCAGAGTAAATCTACATCATTATGTTGATTAAACAAAATAGCAGTGAAATCAGGAAGTTACTGCTCATTGTACACTTATTTCAATTATAGAAAAAGCCAAAACTTTACTCCCTTATTTAACACTTCTCTAGAAAAGCAGTTGAAATAACCTAGTGTCATTCTAAAATGATTTGTATATTATGTAGACCGGAATCTAGGGCTATATATAAATGAAATTATTTTAGAAGTTAAATCTTCATGAGAAAACAAATTAAATGGTTTACTAACCTCAAGCTGATTAAATGTTTTTATTAAATGCAGCCTCAGCCAGCACCTCTTTTCATGGCTGCAATAATTAAGTATAATAAATATTCAAATCAGTAATTGAATTTGTTAAAAAAACATGCTCAGCTCACTGAAGACTTTCTAATAAATAGAATTCAAGTACCATATTTTCATACTTCATGACACTTGCCTCATCTTAGTTTAATGACTGCCATTTCTTGCACTATAACAAGATTTTATTTTTCTTTTGTTTTATGCTATTCAAACAAATACATTCAAAATCATGGCTACACCTATGTATAACCATATTCTGGGAGTTGGTTTATGTGTTTCTTTATTTTCTCACAAGTAAAGATAGGTCAGATGTTGCCAAATTAGTAAATAACTAAACTTGAGATAGGAAATACTCTAGAGACACAATCTGCTTAGTTTTGCATACTTTTAGTCACTTCTCCCATTACTCTGTCCAGCTTTCCAGTAATACCCATAACATCGCCTTGATTTCATATGACCATGCAGTAAAGTGATTACTGCACTTAGAATTTGGTTGCTTTTCCTATGCTAACAGCTTAAAAGTTTAAAATAACTGATGTTCAAAACAGTGAAGATTTCCTTTTATAAACAAGTCGGAAAGGAAACTGTTTTTATGTTATTATCCTCAAGTATTTTAACTAATATAAAATGTCTTTCAGTCTTTTAGGCAAACCATTTAGACAAAAAGTACAAATAATAAATTTACATTGTGTTAAGCTGCGATCATATTTCTTTCTCTTGAATTACTTTTGACATTATCCTTATGCACCTGGTGATACTGAAAGATGAGTCCAATAGTGTAATACAATAGTTCAATATGAACTTCTGTTCTAGTTTCCATTGGTTGCATCAATTCAAATTGCACCTGAAAAAGATCTAAGCATGACCTAAAGCCAAGACAGCAGATGAGGGCAGACAATAATAATATTTAGATCTTTTTTTTTTTTTTTTTGGAGATGGAGCCTCGCTCTGTCGCTGAGGCTGGAGTACAGTGGTGTGATCTCAGCTCACTGCAACCTCCACCTCCCAGGTTCAAGCGATTCTCCTGCCTCAGCCTCCTGAGTAGCTGGGACTACAGGTGCCTGCCACCACGCCCAGCTAATTTTGATATTTTTAGTAGAGACAGGGTTTCACCATATTGGCCAGAATGGTCTCAAACTCCTGACCTTGTGATCCACCCAATCTTCATTGCATCATTTAACTTTCATTGGTATCACAGTAATTCACTAACATTCATTCCTTACAGGCAGTTGTGAATAATTGAACAATTTTAAACATCATCTCATAGGCAAAAGAATATTTATTCATTGGCTTAGCTTAACAAATCAATATTAAACACCTACAGTGTGCCAGGCACTGTTCTAGACACTGGGGTTACAGCAGTGAACACAATAAATACGCTCTCCAGTCTCGTGGAGTTCACATACTGGTGCAGGGAGAGAGATGCATACAAACAAAAATGCATATATAGTAATTCACAAATTGGTAGGTGCTATGAAGAAAAATAAACCATGGTAAGGATGACACAGAGTGCTGGATGGACGTTTTAGTACATATAGGTTGGCCAAAGAAGTTGCCATTTAAGAAGAAAAGGGAGTAGGCTCAGTGGATTCGGAGGGAAGTATAAGTTCAAGATTCTGAGTCATTCATGTCCTTGGCCGATCAATGAAGAAGCAGATGCTATGGCTGGAACTCAGTGTGCATGTTGGGGCAGTGGTAGGAGGCTACAGTGGTAAAACAGGGCCACCTCCCATAGGGTCTTGAAGATCATGGTAAAGACTGTGGCATCTCCTCTCTAGTATTTTGAGCAGAGGAATGGTAGCATTCTACTTAGGATTTAAAAGGGTTGCTCTAGCTGATCTGTGGAGAATAGGTTTGTAAGGCAGCATAGTGAGTGAAAGGAGAAAAGTTAGGCGACTGCAAACATCCAGGTGAGAGTTGATATCAAACTGTATTGGTGTGGCAGATGCATTTCATGTGATGGGCTCAATTAATGGCCTCCCTATTTCAGCCTTCTCTTTCTTGGGACTGGCTCACCTGCTGGAAGGTGAGGAAACAGCCTGTCATCCCAGCTGAGGCCATCCTAGATCAGCCAACTGTTGGCTGCTTGTGTGTGAGCGAACCCCAGCCAAGACCAGAAGACCCGCACAGCTGAGCTCAGCCAAGATCAGCAAAACCTCTCAGCTTATAATCATATAAACTTAACAGTTTAGGTGTGGTTGTGACACAGAATTATTGTATTATTGTATGCATGTATGCATTGTAAGCATTATATATTACACATGGGAATCATAGAAACAGTGAAAAGTCAGTAATTTCTGGAGTATATATTGAAGTTAGAGCAAATTGTGTGAGGTAGAGAAGCCACATACTCCAAATTTCTGGTCTGAGAGATTGGAAGAATGAATATGGATGATGGAGGCAGACATTGAATCTGAAACAAATTTTTCATTTTGTGAAATTTCATTTTGTGTTGAATATCTTGTGACTCACTGAAATGAAAATTGTAAAATAAAATTTGTCCCTAATGCATAAAATTTTATAATGTTGTTCTATTCTTTATGAAAAAATATTCTGACTGGGTGCGGTGGATTATGCCTGTAATCCCAACACTTTGGGAGGCCAAGGCAGGTGGGTGGATCACTTGAGGTCAGGAGTTCAAGACCAGCATGGCCAACATGGTGAAACCCTGTCTCTAGAAAAAAAAAAAAAACTATCAAACATCAGCATAGCTTTGGCTAGAGACACAACAGAAATAAAATTCCAGTTAAAAACCTGCTTCTCTTTAGTCACTCTGCTAGAGAAAAAGTATCAAAGTGATATAGCCTAATTATTTTTTAAAATGATAAATTAGTGGAAAAAATATTTATCCACTAATTGTGGAACTGGACCTTGGTACATGCTGGCCCTTTACCTGATCAGTGCAGTGCATTTTCCCCCAGCTGCTGTGAGTGCTACTGCTAGCAGCTCACAGCCATCCACTCTCCTGGGAAATGTCCTTGGCCAGTGGGGTCCGCCTACCAGGAGATGCCTGGGAAGTTACAATCCACTCACCCATCAACTGAATAGTGCAGGGGTACAAAAGTCCAGCACCTTGCCTCATGGTTGGAGAACTCAATTTTGTCTATCATGCCCAGAGAAGTCAGCCTTGTCATTTCCTCCTAATTAATAAATATTTCACACTAGTTTTCCATTGCCCAGAAATTAAAACCCTATAGTATCTCATTGCTTCCTCTTACCTAAAAACATTTAAGTCACTGTGTTTAGTATCCTTGGTTCTTGTGCTGTTTTCTGTAACTATGCTGCCTCAAGTCACTTCTTGTTGAAGAGCTAGCAGTTATGGGACAGAATTTGCTGCGTGGAATGTCACTTGAGTTCAGTTTGTCAATAGAAAAGCACTTCACCATTCGCAGCCAGAGCTGCTCTGGTAATCAGCAAAGGCCAGATTCCAGTTGGATCCCCATCTCTGCTCAGCCCCCTTCTCCTGTCTTTTCCTGTTATCCTCAGCCTCTTACCGGTTCCTCTGAGAGCACTTCCTCAATAAATCACTAAGCAAGAAAGAATCCCTGCCTCGTGCTCTATTTCTAGGAAGCCTGAAGTAAGACAAGGCTTTATTAAAATTGCAAAGTACATCTAGGGTAGTGATGCCATAGGAAGATGAATATTGTTAAATGCCTCCAGTTTGGTGGCTTTTTACAAAAACGTTCACTTTATCTTTGAAAGGTATCACATTAGTAGCCTTTCATGACAATGCAGGTTTACACACTGATTTTTATAAAATTATTATTGTGAAATTTAGGGGGAAGATGAGTATTAAATTTACAGAACAGGGTTAATCTGGCTGGGGGAGGAGAGTCTTACATGTAACTAAATCACATGTCAACTAAATTTAAGAAATCATGCATTTGTTTAGTTTGTTTCATTGTTTCCTAAAACCACATTGCAAGTTAAGAGAATATATTGTCATGACTATAAATGCTTTGTTGAATTTGATCTGTTTTTGTAACTATGTATGAAAAATGAGACCTAACAGCCTTTATTCAGAATCATACTTTATATTGCTTATAAGTGGCTCTGTAACAGTTCATAAAATTATATAGCATGTTTGGATATGATGAAAAGTTAGCATTATCTAATGCAAAGCCAAAAGAGAGAGATGTTGGAGAAATCTAGTCCAATTCTTTTATTATTCAGTTGAAAAAATTGTAAGTTACAAATATTAAGTGGTTTGTCCAAAATCAGAATGGTAATTGGTGTCAGATCTGGAACCAGAAAGTAGAACAGGGTTTAGGAAACATATTCATTATGAAGTTTAACTGTTGTAATTGTGGCTATTATTGAAAAAAGAATAAAAATGCATTGAAAATGAAATGGATAATTGACAATTATCAAAATAATTGTTTCAAATGACTCACTTATCTACATAATTCAGACAAAAGTCAGCATTGTAGTTTCTTCCTAATTAAATAGATATTTAATACTAGTTTTCCATGGCATGCAAATTAAAACAGAAAACCCTTTAGAATCTTACTGCTTCCTCTGATTTAAAAACATTTAATTCATTGTTTTAAGTAGTATCCTTGGGCTGCCTCAAGTCACTTCTTGTTGGAGAGCTAGCGGAGTTACGGGACAGAATTTGCCAGTGCTGTGTGGAATGTCACGTGAGTTCAGTTTGTCAATAGAGCAGCACTTCACAAACTTAATGTTCATAAGAATCATCTGGAAGTCTTGTTAAAAGGCAAGTTTTAAAGTGCATGGCCACAAAAATGAAATTAATAAGATTTCAGAATTTTATTATGAGAATTATATAATCAAGAATAAATATTTGGAAACAGTTTAACAAAAGAAGTGCAAGACTTGTAACTGAAAACAAAATAATTGAAACTGAAAGCAAATCATTATTGACAGAAATTGAAGAAGATCAAATAAATGGTAAGCTAGTCCACATGCATGAATGGGAAGATGATGTTAACATGGTAGTACTCCCAAAATTGGACTACAGATTCAACACAATCCTATCAAAATCCTAGCTGTCTTTCTTGCAGAAGTTGACATCGCTGATTATAAAATCCATATGGAAATGCAAGGGAGGCAGTAAGAAGAGCCAAATCACTCTTGAAAAAGAACAAAATTAGAGAACTAACACTTTAGAGTTCAAAATTTACTACAAAGCTACAGTAAACAAAACAGTGCAGTACTGGCATAAGGATAGAGATATAGGTCAATGGAATCTAATGAAAGTACAGAAATAAACTAATACACTGATGGTCAATTGAATTTTAGCAAGGTTGCAAGACGATTTAGTGGTAAAAAGAATAGTCTTTTCAGTCAATGATATGGAGACAACTGGATATCTACATGCAAAATAATAAAATGGGACCTCTACCTCACATCTTATACAAAAAAAAAAAAAAAAAAAAACTCAAAATGGACCAAAGACCTAAATATAAAAGGCAAAATTATAAAACTCTTAGCCAAAAACATAGCAGTAAGTCTTTGTGACACTGGATTAGGTATAATACCTCTTAAATATAATACCTAAATACAAGTAATAAAAGAGAAAATAGATAAACAGGACATCATTCAGAAAAAACTTTTGTATTATGAAGAATACTATCAAGAAGTAAAAACCCACAGATTGGGAGAAAATATTTGCAAATCATATATCTGATAAAGTTATAGTATCCAGGATATATAAAGGACTCTTACAACTCATCAATAAAAGACAAGTGACTCAATTAAAAAATAAAAGATTTGAATAGACACTTAGCCAAAGAAATAAATAAATGACCAATAACACAAGAAAAAAATCTCAACATTATTAGTCATGAGGGAAATGCAAGTCAGAATTACATTGAAATACTACTTCACACTCATGAGGATGGCTCTAATCAAAAACATGGACAATACCAAGTGTTGGTGAGGATGTGGAAATGTTGGAACCCTTAGACATCGCTGATGGGAATGTGTAATAGTGCAGCCATTTTGGAAAACAGTCTTGCAGTTTCATTTTGAAAAACAGTCTTGTAGTTTCATTTTGAAAAACAGCCTTGCAGTTTCTCAAACGTTTAAACATAGAGCTATCATATTATCTAGCAATTCCCACTCCCAGGTGTATATATACCCAAGAAAATTGAAAACATATATTCACACAAAAACTTCTATATGAGTGTTCATAGCAGCATTATTCATAATAGTCAAAAAAGGGAAACAAGCCAAATGCCCATAAATTAATGAATGAACAAAATGTGGTATATCCATAAAATAGAATATTAGCTATAAAAAGGATTAAAGTAGTGATACATGCCACAGCATGAATAAATCATAGAAATACTAAACGCAATGAATTAAATGTTTTTAAATAAGAGGAAGCAATAAGATTCTAAAGGGTTTTCTGTTTTAATTTTCATGCGTAGAAAACTAGTATTAAATATCTATTTAATTAGGAAGAAACTACAATGCTGACTTTTGTCTGAATTATGTAGTTAAGTGAGTTATTTAAAACATTTATTTTGATAATTGTCAATTATCCATTTCATTTTCAATGCATCTTTTATTCTTTTTTCAATAATAGCCACAATTACAACAGTTAAACCTTATAATGAATATGTTTCCTAAACCCTGTTCTACTTTCTGATTCCAGATCTGACACCAATTACCATTCTGATTTTGGACAAACCACTTAATATTTGTAACTTACAATTTTTTCAACTGAATAATAAAAGAATTGGACTAGATTTCTCCAACATCTCTCTCTTTTGGCTTTACATTAGATAATGCTAAATTTTCATCATATCCAAACATGCTATATAATTTTATGAGCTGTTACAGAGCCACTTATAAGCAATATAAAGTATGATTCTGAATAAAGGCTGTGAAGTCTCATTTTTTATACATAGTTACAAAAACAGATCAAATTCAATAAAGCTTTTATAGTCATGACAATATATTTCTTAACTTGCAATGTAGTTTTAGGAAACAATGAAACAAATTAAACAAGTGCATTGTATATACAGTCTGTTGTTGAACCAAACTTTGTTATGCAACGCCATGACCGTATTTAAAGTGTACAATGCAGTGGAGTTTCTTGTATATTCACCATATCATATGATCATCACACTACCTAATTCCAGAATATTTTCATCACTCCAAAAAATAAATCCTGGACCCATTAGCAGTCACTCCTCATTTGCTCCTTCCCTAATCCCTAGGCAACCGCCAATCTCCTGTCTCTATGAATTTGTGGATTTGCCTATTCTCAACATTTTATATACATTCATGTAAATTTCATATAGGTGAAATAATACTTGGCTTTTATCACTTTAAATAATATTTCCATGAAATTTACATGAATTTTAAAAATAGAAGAAAGCTTATAGAATAAGGGTATAAAGCATATGTAACAAACCTGCACGTTATGCACATGTACCCTAGAACTTAAAGTATAATAATAATAATAAATTTTAAAAAATAAAATAAAATAAATAAATAAAAGAATAAGGGTATAAAGAAAATATTTTTGTATGATGTGTTTATGTTTTAAGCTGTTATTGTGACAGAGTCAAAAAGTTTTAAAAAGTTAAAATATATAAAGTTTACACTAAGTTAAGGTTAATTTACTATTAAAGAAACAAAAACATGTTTCATAAGTTTAGTGCAGGTTTAGTGTACAGTGTTTATAAAGTCTACAGCAGAATATATATACAGGAATGTCATAGGTCTTCACATTCACTCACCACTCTCTTGTTGACTCACTCACACAAACTTCCAGTCCTGCAAACTTCATTCACAGTAAATGCCCTTTATAAGTGTACCATGTTTTGTTTATTGTACCATCTTTTTACTGTACCTTTTCTATATTTAGATTCACTAATACTTACCATTGTGTTATAATTGCCTACGGTATACGGTAAAGAGTATAGTAACATGTTGTACAGGTTTGTAGCTTAAGGGCAATAGGCTTATAGCCTTGGTATATAGGCTATGCCATCCAGGTTTGTGTGAGTATGTACCCGATATGGTTTTGCTGTGTCCCCACCCAAAGTCTCATGTTGAATTGTAGTAATCCCCATGTGTTAAGGGCAGGACCAGGTGAAGATAATTGAATCATGGGGGTGGTTTCCCCTATTCTGTTCTTGTAATAGGGAGTGAATTCTCATGAGATCTGGGGATTTTACAAGTGGCTTCCCCCTTTTCTCGGTTCTCATTCTCGCTCCTGCCACCATGTGAAGAAGGGCGTGTTTGCTTCCCCTTCCACCAGGATTGTAAGTTTCCTGAGGCCTCCCCAGCCATGCGAAACTGTGAGTCAATTAAACCTCTTTCCTTTATAAATTACTCAGTCTCAGATATGTCTTTATTAGTAGTGTGAGAATGGACTAATACAGTATCCCTGTTGTTAAGCAATTCATGACTGTAGATAAACCTTACAGAATATGAAATAGCTTATATGTAAATTTTTAAAAACTCATGTCTAGAGTGGGGCTCAGGATTCTGGTTTTCTGAAAGCTCTGGGGTGATATTGATGCTCCTTGGGATTAAAAAGGGCTTATAGAACTCATTTCAAGGTCTGGTAAGGGATATATCACTGTACTTCTGAACATAACACTAGTGATATATAATTTTTCTGGAAAGGGAAGTTTCTCTTATATCTACACTGTTAAGGTAGTAACTCTGAACAACAGCTCTTGGGTCAATGTGTGATGTATGTATCTTGCAATGTGACATAGACCTGGCATCATTAAGATGGTATCTGTTTCACGAGGATCACAGTGGGCTCTAGTGGAGGGAAAATCAGAGATACAGAACATCCAGGAAACTGGACAGTAGGCTGAAAACTGTGTCAAGCAGGGCCCTACCATGAAAATAGAAACAATTCTAAGGTATTTAACACAGAGGAAAATTTACTGGGAATTGGTCATACAGGTGATAGAGGAACTGAGTTGCCAAATGGAGTGGTGAGATACCCTAGAGTTTACATATAGGAGGAAACTACTAATAGCCCTTCACTGGAAATCAAAGGAAAGTGCTGTGTTAAGGAAGTCTGTGGGCCAGGTTATACCTAAGAAATTGAAGCCGCAGTGAGTCTGTCTGGCAGGAGCTGGAGACACAGGAGGACACAGCTAGAGGCACCACACAGAGAGGGGAAGAGACACCCTTTCTCCCACCCTCCAGGTTCCTGGAAGAGCCTCCCACTGGATATTGGGTGAAGCTCTTTGGGAACCAGCTATCTCGTGAGCCTAGGAAAGAACCTATGGGTATCTATCCCCCAAAATGCACTACCCACAGCAAGGAAAGAATAATGGTTTGGAGGGCAAATAGGCCAACACTGGCATAAGACCATTAAGGATAAGGTGCATTTGTAATTTACCATCATAAATGCCAAGGAATAACAAAATGGAAATGGCTACCTTGAAAAGCTATCAGCCTTCATGCTTCCCAACTTTGGTTGCACGTTAGAATCATCCAGGGAGGTTTTGAAAATTCCTTGCCCAGGCAGCACCCCGGACCAATTACATCAGAATCTCTGGGGATGGAACCCAAGCATTAGTATTTATTAGAGCTACCCATAATATTCCAACATCCAGCCTAGGTTAAGAACCACCACTTTAAAAAAAAGAGATTGTGCATATAATATTTCTATGTGACTTACTACCAGGAATTATAATAATAGAGGTCATCATTTTTCTATTAGCCTTGTATTTCAGTAGCAAAATAACTACAGCAAGAGGAAAAAGGAAGGAAATAAGGATAGACAAGGAATCTTTGCAAATTGAATCATTTTTATGGTGAATATAATATTGTAGAGAGACACATGTAAAAGGTAAGCAAAATGTTGGGGCAGCAGTCTATAGCAGAGGAGCAATTCAAAGGGAGAGTCTGATTAGGAGGATGGAAAACATCAGTCTAAGCTCATGGAAACAAGAGAAATTGAGGTAATACATTCAAGAGAAATTGGACAAATCAGCCAGACACTGGAAAGAGAGCCACAAAGAAGAGAAAGGGCAGAACTGGGGAAAGTGAGAGGACCCAAGCACATCATAGAAAAACTACAAGTAGGGTTGCAGTCAGTAGGCATGTGCATGTGCTAGTTCTGGTTGCTCAGGCAACAGAGGCCCTTTCCTCATGTTAATGGCAGTATAATGAGGAAAGCCACATGCAGATGTAGTAAAGAATAATTAGAGGTGAAGTCACACCTGGTCCAGGGAGCGTCTTCCTTTGGGGAATGCTAAGTAGGAATTTGGGTGAGATTTATGTGAGAGGTTATGAAGGTGTAAAGGGGAAAAATTTGATTTTTGTGTGAAAGCAGGAAGCTGAACCTTCTGTAGAGTGTCTGGTAATGGGGTATGAACCATGTGTCTACTTCTCCATATTGTTTCCTGATGCACTGTGTAAGTTCACCTGGGGATGGGGAAATCCAGACATCTGGGGCTTGGTTGGCTTTTCATTCAGGTAGCAGAAACACGCTGATTTTAGATGCAAGAGGGAAAATTACAATCTACAAAGATCACCCTGGCCTTCTTAAGATACGTATTTTTTTTTTTTTTAACTCAGTTGTCCTGCTTCCCAAATTATGGGAAAAATTCTAATTTTGTGTTTAACATTTGAACATTTAAAACTATTGTTTAATATTGTGAAACGACTATCTCTACAAATTGTCTTTGGTATTTGAATCCATTTTCCAGTATTTTTTTGTGTATTATACAATAAATTTATGAGATATGTTACTTTTTAAGCGGTTTCTTTATCAGTGATTGAAGCAGAAGACAAAATGTTTAAAATCTTAGAGGAATGTTTCAGAAACTTGAATGTGCATAAGAATCACCTGGAAATATTATTAAATTTCAAATTCCGCTGGTCTGAGGTGCAACCTGCCATTCTGCATTTCTAAGTAGCCCCCAGGTAATGCTGTTGCTGCTGATCAAGGACCTCACTTTGAGTTGCAAGATTTTAATTGATTATGGTAGTTACTAGAATCTATAAATGGTAATTTGATAGTTAAATATTAATCAAACATAATATTTTTGTTTTATGAACTTTTTTCATTTGTGGAAACAATTTTTGTCTGATTTATTTTCCTTTTATAAATTATACAAGTAACTTTTTTTTAAATTCAAAAATTATAGAAATATATAGAGTAAAAGTAAAAGTCCATCTTTATTCTTCATTGAAACCTTTTCTCTTTTCTAATTTCTCTTCTCTGTGGATAATATTTTGGTACAATAAACATACATATAAATATGCACAAATACACACATATGAAAATAACTGAGAGTAGTATAATGAATACTTTGGTATTTATAGAGAACTTTTACAATGCATTTAGAAGTGGATACACACATGTGCACACATCCATGCATATAAAATAGAAAAGAGGATCACATTATGTGCAATTTTTTTCCATGTGCTTTTAAAAAACTTCAAATTGACATTTTTTCATGTCCATGTTTATTTAATTTTGTGACTGCATACTATTCCATTCTATTGATTAAGGTTATTTCCATTGGTCACTTTTTAAAATAACAATCATTTTTACATGTATTTTTGCACATATGTATTTTAGTAGGCTAATGGCTAAGTTAAAGTTAATTTTTAATTTGACTAGCAATGCCAAATTGATTTCCAACATTGTGGAGTAGGAAGCTATTTTCCTACTTCCTCATGGAACATTGAATATCAGAACTCTTTTAAAATTTTTGTAAACTTTATAAATGTTTGTTGTTATTTTTAAATTGCATTTCCCCAATGTGAGTTTGAACATTTTTTCATACATTTACTCACCATTTTTTCTTTTGAAAATTGCTTATAGACCCTATTCCCATTTTTACTTTTATTGAGTTGTTTGTTTTTAATATTGATTGGTGGGAACTTTGTATGTGATGGATGTCAATCTTTTGTCCAATATTTGTATACACACATGTATATTTTTGCCAGAGGCAGCATAGCATGCTGGTAAGTAAGTGAGGAGCATTGGCTCTGAGTTTGCATCTTGGTTTCACCACTTGGCAGCTATGCGATCTTTGACAGGCTATTTAACTTCCCTGTATTTCAGTTTCCTCAACTGTGTAAAGTGTAAATGGAATAATAATGGTATGTACCACATATTTAAATACCGTTTATTTATTCCTTTTCTACTCACATGAATGCTATCTTTATTATAATATTTCTGGCTGTTCTTATGCACTTACTCTTAGAGATAGCATTTTGAATCAACTGGAATAGCTTCATTTAAAATTACCCTTAGAGTTTTAATAGGGATAATGCTGAATAGATAGATTAAGAAAAAATTTAAAACTTATAAATGTGAGACTTCCCATTTCAAGCCATGTTACTCACTTTCTTATGTTTAGGTTTATTTTTCTGACCTTAAATATGACTTTTTAGTAACTTTAAGGTTTTGTGGGGAAACGGGTATTATGCTTTTGTTGTATTTTGAATGGTATCTTTTTGTTGATGGCTCATTGTTGCTATATTGAAATGATGGTTTTTGTATGTTTTGTTATTCCTAGACATCTTGCAAATCTATTTCTTTAATGTGTTTTTATTTCATTATTTTAAATTTTAATGTGAAAGGATTTATTTTTTTCTAGTATTTATCAATGTTTTGGTCTCTTTTTATAGGACCCTCAGGAGTATTTTGAATAATGGGGATTTGTGGAATTATTGCCTTGCCTGTGATTTTAATGAGAATAAGTAACATTTTATCACTGGTTTGACAGTTTTCTTGAAGGCAATCTGTCAAACTTAGGAAATGTCCTCTTTTTCCCAACTCCCTGAGAGTTTTTAATTTTTTAGACAGCGGTGGCTAATATAGTCTGTCAAATACTTTTCCAACGACTGTTGAGATAGTATATGTTCAGCTCATTTATTCTGTTAATCCAGTGCTTTAAGCATGCATGCATTTCCTATTACTACAACATTCTTGCATTCCTAAAGTAAACCTTCCTTGATCGTCATGCATTGTTAATACTTTAAGATGTTGTTACAATAAATTTGAAAATATTTTATTCATTATTTTTATTTGCATCGAGCTTAATGTTTATTCTCTTTACTGGTGCTCTCTTTATTGGGCATAATATTAGCATTTGTCAAGCCCACATGTAATTATTTAGGAAGGTTTTCATCTTTTTAGTGTTCTGGAATAGATTATAAATGTCAAAGGGATTATTTATTCATTAAAATTTTTATAGAAATCCCTACCCATAAACCAGTAAGACTTGCTGTCAAATTAGGGAATATGGGGATGCAAAGACTAGATCTTTGATTTTCATCTCAAGTTCTTCAATAATGTTGATTTTCTAAGCTGGGCATGGTGGCTCATGCCTGTAATCCCAGCACTTTGAGGGGCCAAGGCCAGCGGATCACCTAAGGTCAGGAGTTTGAGACCAGCCTGGCTAACATGGCAAAACCCCATCTCTACTAAAAATACAAAAAAGTTAGCCAGGCATGGTGGCAGGCACCTGTAGTTCCAGCTCCTTGGGAGGCTGAGGCACAAAAATTGCTTGAACCCGGGTGGCGGAGGTTACAGTGAGCCGAGATCATGCCACTGCACTCCAGCCTGGGAGACAGAGTGAGACTCTGTCTCAAAATAATAATAATAATAATAATGTTGATTTTCTAATTTGAAGTATATTGAAAGTCAATAAGCAAACATTCAAAACACTCGTATGACTCTCTTGAATCTTTATTATTTAAATAGTTTTCTATTGTACTTGAAAAGATTCGAGGTATATCCCTCTGTGTCCAAAAGGTCAGTATAATATTATGTACACATTATCTTCATAGCACAACTATTTGGAATAAGCTTTTCTTCAGAGATGTATTGGCATAAAGGAGCTCTGATTTGTTTAAATATTTTAAAAGGTATTAAAATATCTTTTCGTTTGAGAACCTCCCCTATATACTCAGGAAAGCTCACCTTTTCAAAACCTGAGTGTTAACTATTTCCAAACATTCTGTAATGTTTATCAAAAACAAAAAATAATGAATACAGATGAACATTATTTTGGAGAGCCCCATTGTCTTCATCTACTCAGATCATCCACAATCACTGGTGAGGAGGCAGAATTTTGTCACTGGGACAGCAGTCACTTGACCCAGAATCCTCTACAGATTCCCTCCAGGGAGCCCTTCCCATTGGCTCTTTCCTAATCATTTCATGTTTTTTAGTTTCCTCAGTAAACCCTTGGTCTTAGCAAGAGTCTTTATTCCCCTATTATAATTATCACCCTAACTACAGGCAAGAAAAGAAAAATAATCTGCCACTTATATCAGTCAACTATTGCTGCTATAATGCTACGTTATAGATTCACCCACAAATTTGGTGGTTAAAATAGTAAGCATCTGCTCTCATGCTTAGGTTCTCGAGTTGACTGCTATTGACTCATTTAGAATATGCTTGATTGGGCAGCTCTATTTCTGTACTTATGTTCCAAGACTGAAGCTCTTGGCTATGATGGGTTCAAGTTCGCTCCACGTTTCTTTCCAGGGCCTAGGCTAAAGGAGAAGACATAGCAGCCCATGGGACATGTTCGTTTCATGGATGATCACGATTGCTAAGAAGATAAGCCAACATACAGGTTATGCTATGGCTGCTAACAACTTCTTTTCCAAAGTAAGTTAGATGGCCAAATCTAGAATCAACGGTGGGGCAGTTCACTCAGTACACTAGACAGAGGTATGCATTTATAACTTAATTAAGAGGAAATGAAGAATTGGGGTGAATTTTAAAAATCTATGATACCACTGAGAGTATTTCCTTTCTAGTTTCTCTCTGCTCTGCCATGCTTCCAACCGTGGTGAAATCCACTGCGTTTAAGACCCATTTTCATATTTTGTCACCCAACTTTTCTATCAGAAAGCACTCATCTTTGAGTGGTTCCGTCTTAGTTATGAATCAGAACAATGACTAGTAAGAGAAAATTTAAAAATACCCATCAGTCCCCATGTGGTCTTCACAGAAACAGAGCCAAACTGTTGTTATTTAACCTAGTTCAGTGAGGTTCTTGGTTTATAGGTGAAAGCAATAAACATGTTGATTTCTTTTCTTTCCTCATTTGTTCTTCAGCAACAGCAAAGGGGATTTTCATTAAAGGGATCCAATTCCAGTTTAAAGATTTGGTCTGCAAAGTTTAACAAATAGTCTCAGTTTCAGAGTTCATTTTAACTGCCTCTAACCTTTTACTAATTAACTTATCTTCTTTCCTTCTAGATGCCAGAAGAGGGCTGTTGCTATTGTTTTTCTCTGTGCTTAAGGATTTTTGTCCTTTGCAAAATAATCTCAGAGTGTATCATAGAAGCAACTGATGCCCCAATCTATGCCCCTCAGCCAAATGTGTGGATTCATTGCAGTTGCGCGACACATCTGTGTCTTTCTACCTCAACCATCCATGCCTCTCTGCCTGTGGGGCTTTCTTGGCACTAGAGGAGTTTGCTCTGCCTGTATGCAGGGCAGCCTAGAAGTGTAATGGGTTTAATTTCCCCAGCAGCAATTTTCAACCAGTGAGAAACTGGAACTGGTGCAAAAACAGTCCAGCTTCCCTATCCCTCTTTGGGCCACACTCCCAGAAAGCTTGAGATAGCAGTAACCTGCTCCCTTGTGCACACCTTTCATTGGCTGTCTTCCCTTTTCTACTTCACTCCTCACTCCCTTGTTGCACTTCCTGGGATCACCTCTCAAACTACCTGGGGCATTGTGACAAGCATCTGTAGTCCCAGCTACACAGGAGGTTGAGGTGAGAGGATCACTTGAACGCAGGAGTTCTAGTCCAGCCTGGGCAACATAGCAAGACTCCTGTCTCTTAAAAAATAAAATAAAATACATGTATCTACATCCTTTTCTCAGGATTGGCTTTTGGAGGAGCCTAAAGTAAGACTGTAAGCAGGAAACGCTGAGAGCTCTCCCTAAAAGGCACAAAACTCAGAGAAGCTAAAGCAATAAAGCAACTTAATTTATGTGTAGATAAAAAGCAACTTAATTTATGTGTCTCAGAGATGGCATTGTTCTGTCAGAGCTGGCAAGTTAAAAAGCAGCCAAATACAAAAAATGTGCACAGAAGAAAAAGAAAAACACTCATCCAGGTGTTGGTCTGTGTTTAAAGCACAGAGAGGTGCAGTTTGGTCTTAGGCTTCTTCTGTACCCTGGTACATTAGTCTGTTCTCACTCTGCTATGAGGACATACCCGAGACTGAGTAATTTATAAAGTAAAGAGGTTTAGTTGGCTCACAGTTCAGCATGGCTGGGTAGGCCTCAGGAAACTTATGATCATGACAGAAGGGGAAGCAAACATGTCCTTCTTCACATGCCAGCAGCAAGGAGAAGTGCCATGCAAAATGGGGAAAAGCCTGTTATAAAACCATCAGATCTCGTGAGAACTCACTATCATAAGAACAGCATGAGGGTAACCACCCCCATGAATAAATTGCCTCCCACCAGTTCCCAGCTCCAACACATGGGAATTACAATTCAGATTACAATTCAAAATGAGAATCTGCGTGGGAACACAGCCAAACTATATCAACTGGCTTCTTCCACTCCCTAACTAGTATTACCAGATCTTTTCTCTCTATGGGTGCCCCTTTCTCTGACTATTGCCCAAAAGGGATGAATATGGTCCTTTGCTCATTATTTCAAGAACAATAGATTTGCATGAGACTCATGTGCTTCTGAGAGTTGATGTTGAACCACTCTTGTGTTGTAGCTCACATCCTCTTGGCCACATTTTTACAGCAACCAGCTTTGTGATAGTGTCACCGCCAGCACCTTGCATCAGTTGCAGCACTTATCTCTTGCTTCTCTGTTACCATCTGTTAAGATGCCTTCTGCAAACTACTCAGCCATTCTGAAGCAGGTGCAACCTTTGAAGTCCAAGATTGTGAACACCTTCTGGGCCAACATGACCAATGGTAGAAGAGAGCCAATGGATCATCCTTCCTCTCATTTGTCCTTCTGGTGGACAATTTTGAAGTGTATTCTGTGTAGTTTCTCAGAGTGTCCCCTGGAGAACTGTGTCTCATTTGCTCACAGCATTGTTCAGATTAACACATCTTCGTGGTTTTACTTTTTCCTGCATGTACACACTTGTGTCCAACCCAACTTTCTGGGGAACACTATGCTGCTTGGGTCCACATTTCCCTGTTTCTCCCTTCCTAGTGGCTCCTCACATACCCCTGGACCAATTGTTCTGACATCAACATGGTCTCCATCCTTAATGGTCTCCACCCTTAAAATGTAAAGTTTTAAAAATGAGAGTCTTGCTGCTGACTCACTACTCTGAAGGTATTAACCATGTGTAAAATATTGAACAAATGTTTATAACTCTAACTTGTTGAATACTTGTTGACATACTTGTTGAATTTGTTAAATTTTAAAAAACTTCCTGATTATACTTGTTAAAATTTTGAGAACTCTAATTCTTCCTCAAAATTGGTCCTTCATTCATTTTCACTTCTCTTTGGAATGTACAGTATTTACAACTATGGCTGCAGATTTTTTTGGGGGGTGGTTATTGATTCAGAAAAAAATGCTTATTAATATGTCACTTGGGCAGGCACTATTAAGAATACAGAGTGACTAAAATGCAGTTGCTAAAATTTAAGGATAATCTAATGATGAAATAGGAAAAGCTTTACAAATAACCAGAGCAAGTGAAATACAGAGTATGATCAGCATAATGAATAAAGTGTTGACATAATACATAATACATGAAGTCCTAATACATAATGTTATGGTGACAAGAGAAGCCCATCTGGTCAGAAGCATAGACTGCACACTGTTTTTCGGTTGGCTCATGAAGGATGCTCCTCTTGGGCTGTGCTGAGACTAGCAAAGGCAATTGGCGAGTTTTTTTTTTTTTTTTTTTTTCCACAATGACAAAATGTTTGTATTTGGTTGGCTAAGACATTTTGAAGAAACATTTTTCAATTTAATTGTTAAGAACATTTTGATGGCTCTCAACATCTCAAGCTCCAAGGATATTTCAACAAGTTTCAGTGCTGTGTCATCAAACAGCATGTTTCTCCTTTCCAAGGTTGAGCTTTTAAGAGTTATGGGGTCTATTTTTCCTGAGGTCATGAAGTCCTAATACATGCACTTTTGAAGCATGATGACTCTTCATGCCTCCTGGGTATTTCTGCTTCTTTATGAGAATTTCATTGTTATTCATGTGTGGATGACAGTTTGAATGACCTAGAAAGAACAAAACATAAAAGTAATGATTACATAATTCATGCCTTCTCTAATTAACTATGTTTTATTTTCTAAGAGCTGCAGATGTTATATTACTCATAAAAGTCTGTTCATATATTATTTATGCCACACGAATAAAATGTTTGTTAGCTTGAAACACTTAAGCAAATTCTCTGGGTTTCTTTAAATTAAAAAAGCAGGTATGAGGGTATACTAACCTTGTGTCTTTTGATTTTCTGTATTCTGAAGGCTTGACATCCAGGGCCTTGCTCCTGCCTCACAGGATTCACTAATTTCTAGAGATAGTAAGTCAACAACTCTCCTGCTAGCAAACCTTTCAAACGCAAACCAACCAATTCAGAGCCCAATCACTTCCTTATCAGGTCCTTCTCATACACCAGTCTCTCCACCTGCCCAAATCTCCCCAGGTACCAGACAAGGAAGGATGAGCCCCGTGCTCAATATTATTTTTACAAGATAAGCCCATACACATTTCACAATAAGTCTAAGAAGAACATGGGAAGAACAAATATCAAGCTCTGAACAGTGGTGACCTCAAGGGCAGAGTATTAGAGAACAGATTTTTGAGTTCTCCCTTTCATAGGATTTTTTTTTTAATGTGAGAATATAACACATTTTTATTTTTATATTTTTTCACTATTTTCAAATTTTTAAAAATATAAAGAGAACTGGTGAAATTAGTTTACTTAAGCACATACTTCATAGCTTTGTAAATATTTTTATATCCTCCAAAGTTTCAGTCTCCTTTCTAAAATAAAATGAATACAATTAAATGAAATTTTCTCCTTGTAATTACACCTGTAAGACTGATAAAAGGTATGAATTTGGTGGGCAGGAGGAGCGTGCGAATTATGGTACCAAGTTGGGAAGAAGGAAGAACACAGAATTCTATCCTATTTTTTCATTTTAAATTAATGCCATTTGGAAGGGGAGGGGGACAACCACATTGAAGGAAGAGACACCCTACTGTGTTTTCTTTGATTTGAGGTGCATAAATTGTAAGTAAATAAATACTGTCTTAAAAGTTTTTTATGACACTCTTTTGAAAGACATATTTGAGAGTTCTATATATTGTCTTTCTCCCCTGAGCCCCACCTGTCCCTCCAGGGATCTTTGACATTTAAGGTTTTAGGAAACAAGGCACTTGAAAATGAGAAACTAAGAATACTGAGCCAGGATCAAGATGCAAATAATTTAGTGAGAGCCTTAAACAAAATTAGGAAGTGACCAAAATGAAGAAAATAGAATGAAAAAATGACCAAACTCGGTCAAACATTTGGATATATTTTTAGTGTTTATTTTCAAGGATTCAAGTGGTATTATCTTTTAACCCTGCAATTTCTCGCTGTGGCTGCATGTGGAGATTACATCTGGAATAGGATGAGGCCTGCTATAAATGTGAGGCCTGAACCCTGCCTCTCACCCTCCCCATGGCAGGCACTGATGGACAGACCTCACTAACTCCTCCATCACTGAGAAACACAGAGTGGAAGCTGTGAGTCCACTGTACTATGCATGTGCTTAGAAAATGTCCAGTATTCATTTCCATATTTCTTATGATAATGAGGCAAATTTTATCTCACTTTCATGAAGTAATAAATTTAAAATGAAATTAAATGAAATAAAACGTTCTTATCTGTTGGGGAAGCTATGAGCAAAACCCAAGAGAAACTGTTGCACCTTTCTTATGTGGGGTCAAAGCAGTGCAGTGAGGAAGCGATGAATGTATAAAGTATTTTCACTTTTTAAAACACTCGTCTATGCTGTGTAAGTGTCTCTAGCTTAGTGTCTCCTAAATTGACATGCACCTGATAAATGACTATTGATTGAAAAGATAAATGAACAAATACATGATGCAATTTTGGGGAGGAGGGGACCATCTTGTAAGCCATCCAAGAGGACTGAAAATTCATGTTGAAGTAGGTTATTCAAATATTAGTTTAAGTACTATGTACTTGTAGGGAATTCCTTATTCCTACTGGTTATCAAAGACAGCCGCACTAGTTATCATGACAGACAAACAGATCAGCATGGCGATGGTACGATTCTTTCTTTTGGCAATATTAAATGCTTCTGTGTCTCTCACTACTTATTGGGAACCCAAATGTGGTCATATATATCCATGTTGTAGATAAAATGAGGGATGACTGTGCTATTTGAAACTGGCTTCCTTCAGCTGTGATCGTATAGTGGTTAGTAGTCTGCATTGTGAAACTGACGTTCTTCAAACTTAATGGGAAAATCTAATTACCACTCATAATAGAACCCTTACAAAGATATTAACCTTGATGCTTTGATCTAAAAATATTTAAGTATTTAATTTTTAATGCAATTCTCTTAACATTTAAAAATAATCTAGAACATGCTAGGTGTTACAGATTTCTAAAACAATGAAACATGGCCCTGACCTTGTGAAGCTTGGGGTTTAGTAGGGGAGTCAGGGCTATATATACTATCACAATACAAAATAATGCTATACTTAGGAGTGTCAACAAAACAATATTAACTCATAGAGGTGGTGATGATATAGGAGTTAAGAAAAAATTATTTAGGCAGATAGTAAGGGTATGGAAATCCTTGGTAAAGTTTTCCTTTTAATGAAAACCAGCCCCCAAATCATTTTCTTTTCTAACAAAGAGCAGCCTGTAAAATCGAGCTGCAGACATAGACAAGCAAGCTGGAAACTTGCACAAGTGAATGCCAGTAGTTGTGCCAAGAAGAAAAGTCTACCTGGGACTAGGCATGTTCAAAATGGTGACTCCATGTTCCCTTCTTTTGCCAGCTATGCGTACAGTAAGGAGCAGACAAGATGGCCCCAGCAAAATGAAAAGCTGATTTGCATAATAAGATTAGGGTGGGCTGGCCAGCCTTCCTTGTGCACTGTGTAAATGTCACACCTGGTCCAACCAATCTGTGGGCCCTAGTAAATCAGACACTGCCTCTTCAAGCCTGCCTATAAAATCTGGTGCAGTATGCCACAGGCTGGTTTTTCCCTTTCAGGAGCCCCTCTGTCTCACAAGAGAGAGAGAGCTATTCTCCTTTCTCTTTCTTTTAGCTAGTAAACCTCCACTCCTAAACTCCCTCCCCTTGTGTGTCCCCTTAATCTTCTTGGGGGAGAGACAAACCTTGCGTATTTACCCTGGATAATGGCACAGCTTCAGTGAGGTCACTAAAATGGAGAAATTTTAATTTGAACTTATTTATTTATTTATTTTTAGTTTCAATCTGTTTTTGAGTTCACTGGTTAAAAAAAGAGAAGAAATGAATAAGTGAATAAATAAACGTAATGCCTCTAAGAGACAACAAGGGCAAAGGCAGAGAGGAATTTAAAAACATGGTATCACAGCACACTCACTGTGCAGTAGCTGGAAATAGAATATAAATCATACATTGTTCTTCAATGTCAAATTACTGAAGGCCATATGGTATCTATTTGGCTTGTTTAAACTGCACTTTCAAATACAAGAAACAAAACAAATTGTATTTCAACTTACTTGCTTCTTTCTTAAGGAGGAACCTACCTACCCTTTCTAATCTCCTTGTCTAGAGGGAACAAACAGGTTTGCATCAGCAGCTATTCTGTTGGTGTAATATGCATGTCCAAAAATAGCACCAAATCAAATAGTTTTAATCCTCAATTTTGTTAAATAGCTGGATATACTGGATATTTTTCCAAAATAAATCTAAGTAAATATTGAAAAACAAATACATATACCAACATGGTATACTTTGGAACTCTGAGTGACAGTCCATGGGGTAGCCAGGCAGGTGTAGAAACAGATGTTGCCCAGCACAAAGTCTCTGGGTCTGTTTCTTCCAGCCTCCACCCATCATCACTCTGGCTGGACTGTTTGATCATCAGCCTTTGTGTTCTACTCATGATTGTACCTTTTATTCTTTATTTTTATTTATTTATTTATTATTTTTTTGAGACAGAGTCTCACTCTGTTGCCCAGGCTGGAGTGCAGTGGCACGATCTCAGCTCATGGCAACCTCCGCGTCCTCGAATCAAGCAATTTTCCTGCCTCAGCCTCCCAAGTAGCTGGGACTACAGGCACCCGCCACCACACCGGGCTAATATTTTTTTGTGTGTTTTTAGTAGAGACAGAGTTTCACTGTGTTAGCCAGGATGGTCTCTATCTCCTGACCTTGTGATCCACCCGTGTTGGCCTCTCAAAGTGCTGGAATTACAGGTGTGAGCCACTATTCTTTGTTTTTCTCCATTTGTCTTACTACAAATAAATATATAATCTAATTTCCCAATAAGCCCATATTTTTAAAAAAATCATATATGGACATACAGATAGTTCAGAAAGGAATGAAACGAAAAAGGAACTTCTCTCCTTCCCCTGCAAGTTTCTTTCCCAAAGAAGTAATTGGTATCAATTTCTTGTGATTGCTTCTAGGAAGCGAATGTGTAAATATGTGCTACATTCTGCGACTGGAGTCAATCCTGGGAATTCTGTTTTTCAATACAATCCTCAATATCAGGAAAAATTTCCAATTTATTTGTAGTGTGCACCATACTTTCTTTGGGTAGTTTTATGTTCCTCTCTGTTTTTGGTTATTCTTCATTTTCAAATTTTAATATTGTGTTTTTTCCTTTTGGTGACCAGGTTCATTAGCAAGTTACTTATAGACGACTTCACTCTTAGTTACTTATTTTCAATCTATTTACCCACTTTGTTTCCTAATTAATTAATTTTGCTTTTATCTTTATTATTTTCTTCCTTTTCTTAGGTTTATTTTGTTATTATTTTCTAACTTTTGGTCTTGAGTAGCTAAATTCTTTTGTTTTTATTCTTTCCTGCTAGTTATATAGATATGCAAGGGTAGGTATTTTTCTCTGCTTTTAATTTCTAATATTTATTGTTTTAATTATAATAATTTCTAAATACTTTGCAATTATAATTTTGATTATTTCTTTGATCTTAGACATTTATAGGAAGAAAATTACAAATTTCAGGGTGGTTGTAGTTTTTCTCCCTGATTTTCATTATTATCTTTTATGTTTTGTGTGTGGTTGTGTATGCACATCAAGAATGTAGTCTGTACTATTTCTGCTTTTCCCCTAATATACAGCCAATTGCTTTATAAATATAAGTGATTAAAGTGAAGTATATTCTATAAGACTATAGAATTTAATATATTTTCATTATCTTACCTTCAATTATTTTGTGCAGAATTTCAAATTTTTTCTTATCTATATTTTTTTCCTAGCATTTCTTGAAATTTATGGTTTTGTCATTGTTTTTGCTACGTTATTTATTGTTATCTTATTATTTAGGTAAATGCGTGTTCTAAATGTTTCATCTTTATGTGTTTAAACTCTTTTAGACTCTTCCTTGAATTCAAACTTCTCTGACATTAGTATCATACTTTCAAATTTGTATTAATATTTTCCTGGTCTGGATTTGTTTAAGCTTTGAAAGTTTTTACCCTTTTAGAATTTCCCTATATTATCCATGTTTTATAGGATATGTGTTTGCTCCTTTTTTTTTTTTGAGATGGAGTCTCACTCTGTCGCCCAGACTGGAGTGCAGTGGCGTGATCTTGGCTCACTGCAAGCTCCACCTCCTAGGTTCACACCATTCTCCTGCCTCAGCCTCCTGAGCTACTTTTTAATTTAATTTGTGAAAATTTTTTATTCATTTTAATGTATATCTTGACATGTTTGAGAGCAAAGTTATATTTAGACTTAGTTCTGTCATCCTGACATCTTTTCTGCTTTTGATACTATATATTCAATTGAACTAGCTTTTGAATCTGCAAACTAATATTCATTTTAGTTTTGTTTTTATTTTTTCCTCATTTGGACTCCAGCTTTTGGTACTGGCAGTACTATTTGAACAAAGCATTTTGCTACTTTGTTTTTACTGCTTCTTACTTATACCTTCTTTCACTATTTACTTTTTACTATGTACAAATTTACTAGTTAGCTAGTCTAAGGTATAGGACAACGAGACAAGAAATTCATTTGCTTACTTAATTCAAACACATTTTACAGAGTTTCTATAAATGTGCTTAAGTCAATGAATTATCTCACAACTACAAAACCACTGTAAGTTTGATTAAATCTAGCATGAAAACAGCAGTTTCTGTGGGGGGAAAAATTAAAAGTTTCTTAGAAAGCACTGAGATATTCTAAAAAAACACTGCACCCCCAGCATGAGTTGGCACAACTCAAAAGCAGTAGATGAGAATGATAAGTAGATATTACTGCTTATAAGCTTATGGGTCAGCTGGATGTTCTTGTGATCTCACCTGGACTCCCTCATGCATCTGTGGTTCACTGTGGGTCAAGTATGCAGCTCTGCTAAACTCGGGAGCCTCTCTCCATGTTTGGGAGACAGGTGGCTATAGCTGGTCCAGGCTGGCCTCCCCTGGGATGGTTGCGATCTGCTCTTCATGTGCTCCCATCCTCTAGCAATCTTCTGAAACTTGTTCCCAAGATGCTGGCAGGACTCCAACAGAAAGGGAGCAGAAGTGCCAGGTCCCTTGAGACCCAGGCCAATCTCAAGCTGGGTCTCTTGAGATGCAGGTTTAAATCTCTATTGGCCTCACCAAGTCCAGAGGCCAGCCCAGATTCAAAAATGGAGAAACATATGCCACCACCCTCTGCAGGGAGGAGTTTGTTGTAGTGTCACATTGTCAAGACCACAGATACTTGAGGAATTGAAATGCTTTGTCAATGGGCGCTCCATATACTGCTACTTGGAATTAGAATCCTTTTGTCTTCATGCTACCCTCACCCTGACTCATGCAGGCCAGGCCTTGTCAGGGCCTGGAGCATTTTTCATTAAAAGGAAGACTGTTTCATCACTTTAAAAAGATAGAATGAAGTCTGCTGTGTGGCAATTCATTTGGGGGCTCTTATTAATGTGTTGTTCTGTGACCTATGTCAGTATGTTCACTTTGAAGTTTCAAGATGATCTCCACCCTAGGATAACTGAAAATGTGTACATACCAATTTATGAACTTTGCAAAAGACTATGCTTTTCAAACTAAAGACAAAATTGTTGGAGAAAATTTATATTTATTCACATTTGTATTTTATATTAGTGTTTATAAAACATATATTTAGGAAAGTTGGATTTTATACATAACTGCTCATTGATTTTATTATAGTCATGTCTGTTTTCAGGGATTGTATTTTTCACTGAATGATTAATTTATATCTCTGAGATCTGTGATATATAAACACAGTTCCATGATTCCACAGCAGTTATGTTTATATTATTTTTCTCGAGCATACTGTAAGTTCTCTCCAGTTAAATGAATCTAGCTCTAAGAAACATAACACCTAGGAATAAAAAGTCTTTCCAAATACATTGCCTAAATTTGGCAGGCTTACTTCAGAAACATAGTCTTGTTTGTGTGTGTGTGTGTGTGTGTGTGTGTGTGTGTGTGTGTGTTTTAAGACAGAATCTTGCTCTGTCACCCAGGCTGGAGCGCAATGGTGTGATCTCAGCTCACTGCAACCACCACCTCCTGGGTTCAAGTGATTCTCCTGCCTCAGCTTCCCAAGTAGCTGGGACTACAGGCGTGGTGCCACCACACCCAGCTAATGTTTGCATTTATAGTGGAGATGGGATTTCACCATGTTGGCCAGGCTGGTCTTGAACTCCTGACCTCAAGTGATCTGCCTGCCTTGGCCTCCCAAAGTGCTGGGATTACAGGCATGAGCCATTGCTCCCGGCCTAAGTCTTGTTTTAAAATAAAAATGCACTTGGCTCTTTTGAACTTGTCAAAACTACCAATGACATGAAATCACTTATTATTATTTGTTATTATTATTAATTTGTTATTAAATAAAATCCCTAAAGATCAAAATTCAAAATGAAAAATAAATCCAGGATATATGTCTCAATCATTTATTTCTTTTCTTTTCAGCAAACCATTCACACATAAAGTGAAATGGAGAATTTTAGCAATCCTTAAGTAGTTTAACAGGACTACTTGACTGAATTTTAGTAAGTCTCGAGATATTTATGGAGATAATTATCACATATATTAAAAATGAGGAAAAAATTACTTGATTCAATGGGATATTTCCTTTGTGGTCAATATCTATTAGGTGGTATTATGCAATGGAAAATTTGAAACAATTATTGTGTACCAAATGATTCATTAAATGATTAGCTAGTTGATCATATTTATTATAATCTATTTCAGTCAATGGTCTCTAAGGATGAGAATTAATATAGGAATGCCATTAGCCATTTATAAATGAAAATTTTTGCTTTATTCTTAATGGCAACTGACTACTAGCTAAAGGCAAAGTACATTAAGTAAGTAAACCCAGTAGAAAAAAACTAGAATCTATAGAGACTGTAGTCTAGACAAATTGCAGTTATGTAATTTCAAAACTACCTAACAATGTTTTAGTCAACAACCACATATATGACAGTGGTCCCATAAGATCAAAATGAAGCTTAAAAATTCCTATTGTCTAGTGAAATCGTAACCAACACAACATCACAGCACAATGCATTACTTAACGTTGTTTGTGGTGATGCTGGTGTAAACAAAGCTACTGTGCTGTCAGTTACATGAAAGCATAGCACATACAATTGTATGCAGTACATAATAATGTATAATAATAATAAATATGTCACTGATTTATGTATTTACTATACTACAGTTTTTTTTGTTGCCTTAAGGCACGCTTCTTCTACTTATTAAACAAAAAGTTAATTGTAAAACACCTTCAGGCAAGTCCTTCAGGAAGTATCCAGAAGTAGGTAGGCATAGTTACCATAGAAAATGACAGCTCCATACGTGCTATTGCCCCTGAATATCTTCCAGTGCGCAGGCAGAAAACAGTGATCTTGATGATCCCGACCCTGTGTAGGCCTAGGTAAATGTATTGTTTATGTCTTAGTTTTCAACAACATAAAAATGAAAATAGAATTTTTTTCCAAAAATATGGATACAAAGAAAATATTTTTGTACGGTTGTATGCTGTGTTTGTATTTTGAGCAAAGTATTATTTTTAAAGAGTTGAAAAGTTTTAAAAATTAAAAATGTTTAAGTTATAACAAGCTAAGGCTATTATGGAAGAAAGAAAAATATTTTAAATGAATTTAGTGTAGCCTAAGTGTACAGTGTATATGACGTCTACAGTGCACAGTAAGGTTCCAGGCCTTCACATTCACTCACCACTCCCTCGCTGAGTCAGCCAGAGCAACTTCCAGTCCTGCAAGCAGCATTCATGGTAAGTGCTCTTTACTGGCATATACCATTTCTTATCTTTTATACCATATTTTTACTGTACCTTTTCTAGGTTTATTTATGTTTGATACCTCTGTGTTACAATTGCCTGCAGTGTTGAGTGTAGTAACTTGCTGTACCGGTTTACAGTCCAAGAGCAATAGACCATACCATATAGCCTAGGCATGTAGTAGGCTACACCATCTAGGTTTGTGTAGTACACTCTATGATGTTTTCACACAATGATAAAATCACTGAACAATACATTTCTCAGAAATTATCCCCCTCTTTAAGTGACATGTGACTTTGGTTGTATACATAAGGATATCTATTTTATAATTAATATTTCCAATTTTGTTTTCTGATAGTATCTCACGTAATGAACACAGCAACCCATTAGTCAGTTCAGGCAAGTTTTACTAAATAACTATATAGACTTGTGAGTTTACATGACTTGGCCAAAGTTCAGAGCCAGTCTGTGGTTGACTCATTTTCCTTGCACCAAAGCCCCTGTTCTCTCTACCAAGACAGTACTGCATTTGGCCTCATCTGTGTGCACTTCTGGGAGAGCTTAGCCATTATCAGGGATGATGGAGGAAGAGAAAGAAACTCAAAGAACGTATCGTGGAACAATTTCCAGCCTTGAAAAATGGCATAGAAAGAACTCAGTTTCTTCTTTCCAGTAAGTGGACCTGATTTCTGTTCAATGGAAGTCATTAAAAAAACTCAAACATTTAAGAATATGGACTTCAAATCCTATATCAAACTTCACTCAGGCAATGTTAAGCCTGCATTTTATTTTACATAAAATAAGAATAATATTGGTAGTATTATTGATTATGAAAAATTTTATTCTGTTACATTTTATGGGTATATTATATTGTTGTTCAGCAGATATATATTCACCACCTCCCTCCATGACTTCTGTAGACAGCATGCACTTCTTTGCCCCACTGATGTTGAGCCCAGTCATGTGACTTTCTTCGACCCATGGAACATAACCCAAAGTGACAATGTGCCAACTCCAAGTCTGCACTGTAAAAGTCAACATGTGTCCCTATGTCCTTCTTGTGCTCCAGCCATCCATCACAAAGAGAAGATCATGCCTCATGTAGCTGCCAGTTCAAGAAGGAAGGGGGACCTGTGGACCAGGCATTGGGCCCAACCTGCAGCTTGGAGCCCAGACTAGCCACATTTAGTTTAGGTCAGCTGAATCTCAGCAATGCATAGTGAAATCATTGGTAATAAGGCTGGAAAGATAGTGTCTAGAAAACTAAGAATACCAGATAAAGTTATTCACAATTACTCTATTTTAGGTGAGTGAGAATTATTACAAGTCTTTGAGCACAAATTTTTCCAAGATTATTCTGGCAACAATGTGTAGGGCATAGGGCCAAGACTTCAAATGGAGTCTACGTCTATAGCTCCCAGAGAAGAAATAAACCATGCCGTTAGTTTGATGCTAGGATTTTGAGCATGCATGAGACAATGTGAAGAATAAATGGGCTTTGGGAAGAAGTCATGCTTGGAAATTTACAGCATGATGGCTTAATACCCAACAGAAATAATGAACCTGAATCTCTGAGAATATGATTGTCACCTAGTTCAGGAGTCTCCCTTAAGAACAATCACATAGTAAATATTCTGCAATTGTTTTATTTTGTCTTTACTTTGGTATCTCTTGATAAGAACCTTCAGGTTAGGCTTTCAGGTCATTGTTGTGTTTTTACATTTGAACAATCTTCTTAAGAATTAACTGGCCGGGCGCGGTGGCTCAAGCCTGTAATCCCAGCACTTTGGGAGGCCGAGACGGGCGGATCACGAGGTCAGGAGATCGAGACCATCCTGGCTAACACGGTGAAACCCCGTCTCTACTAAAAAATACAAAAAACTAGCCGGGCGCGGTGGCGGGCGCCTGTAGTCCCAACTACTCGGAAGGCTGAGGCAGGAGAATGGCGTGAACCCGGGAGGCGGAGCTTGCAGTGAGCTGAGATCCGGCCACTGCACTCCAGCCTGGGCGGCAGAGCGAGACTCCGTCTCAAAAAAAAAAAAAAAAAAAAAGAATTAACTGCCATTAAGCATGAAGTGAATTGTTGACTCGCCTTGTTCAAGACTGAAAGCAAATCTGATAAATGTGCTACTGAATTGTTATGAATTGTTTTTAATTTATCTAAGAACATACCATACTTATTTGTAGGATTTCATGGTGTGGCTTACTAACATTGAATTCTTCATTACAAAAAGCTAGCTAATCAATGTAAATATACTATGGCTTGAGTGTGTCTCTCAAGATTCATGTGTTGGAAACTTAATCCCCCATGGTAACAGTGTTTGGAGGTGGGGCCTAACAAGAGGTGATTTGTTCATGAGGGCTCTGTTGTTATAAATGGATTAATGTCATTATTGTGGGAATAAATTAGTTATAAAAGCAAGTTTGGCCACATCTCTCTCTTGCTTTTATGTTCTTTTGTCCTTCTGCTTCTGCCGAGGAATGATGTAGCATGAAGGCCCTCACAAGATGCTGGCACCATGCTCTTGGACTTCTCAGCCTCCAGAACCATGAGCAAAATAATTTTTTATGAATTACTCAGTCTCAAGTATTCTGTCAGAGAAACACAAAACAAACTAAGATAAGATACTTCATGGTTATCAGTGCCAAGAACAAACCAAATGATCAGACTAATATAATTCAATGACTGAGAACCTAGGGCAGTAGTTTTCAATTGTAGCCACAAATTACAATCACTTGGTGATGTTTTTAAAATCTCCATGTCAAGGCTTTACCCTAGAACCAAAAAACTATTATTTTTAAATACCTTGCTGGTGATTTTATTATGCAGCCATGGTTGAGACTGGGCATATATGTCCTATCCAGTTTTTAAAAGCCAAATAATCTGGAGAGTTTACGTATACAAAATACCCCTGTGAAGACCATCATTCCCCATAGCCTAGTTTTTATAATCAGGCAAAAAAATAAATTATATATACAATTCAATTACATAATTGAGTTATGCCTATATAGATAGATATCTGTTATATCTGTATATAGGTATCATTATATTATCTATATTATTATCTACAATTATATATCTATAATATAATTATATAGATAATTTAACATAATATAATTATCTATATACAGACAGATATAACAGATATCTATCTTTATAAGTAGATATATTTATATCTACATATATTATATACATATAATGAGATTAACCCAACACAAAAAATGGAAAAAATATGGGGAGGTGGACAAAACCACAATTATTGGGTGGAAATTGTGCTCTGAGTGCTTCAAGGTAACTGGTTTTGAAAAAAAGTCATTTTTTTTAAAGAAAAATAATTTTATAGATGTCGACACAGCTGGCTAGATTATTGGGATTTTGAAATGATCCTCTTTAAAGTCAATTTGGAGACTTGTCCTGTATTTAACAGCACTGCAGCAATAAATGTGACATTTTATAATTATAAAAAAAATGCCAGGGCCAGGTGCAGTGGCTCACACCTGTAATCTCAGCCCTTTGGGAGGCTGAGGCAGGCAGATCACTTGAGCTCAGGAATTCAAGATTAGCTTGGGCAACACGGTGAAACCTTGTCTCTACAAAATAAAAAGATACAAAAATTAGCAGGGCATGGTGGTGCACACCTGTAATGCCAGCTACTGGGGCTGAGGCAGGAAGATAGCTTGAACCTGGGAGGGCAAGACTGCAGTGAGCCGAGATCACACCACTGCACTCCAGGCTGGGTAACAATGTGAGACCCTGTCTCAAATAATAATAATAATAATAAAAGCCAGAATATAATTGATCTAATTTCTTTTTTATTATTTTTTATTGTGTTCAAATATACAGAATGTAAAATTTACCGTCTTAGCCATTTTTCAAGTGTACGGTTCAGGGACATTAAGTTCATTCACATTGTTTTGCAACCACCACCACTGTCAATCCACAGAACTCTTTTTCTTCGGACAAAACTGAAATCCTGTACCCATCAAACAACAATGCCCCACGTCCCCCCTCCCCAATCTCTAGCAACCACTATTCTACTTTCTGTCTCTATGAATTTGACAACTCTGTATACCTCATATAACTGAAATTATATGGAAGTATTTGTCTTTTTGTGACTGGCTTATTTTATGTAACATAAAGTCTTCATCCGGGCACGGTGGCTCACACCTGTAATCCCAGCACTTTGAGAGTCCGAGTTTGTCAGATCATAAGGTCAGGAGATCAAGACCATCCTGGCTAACATGGTGAAACCCCGTCCCCATCTCTACTAAAAATAAAAATAAAATAAAATAAAATAAAAGTTAGCTGGGTGTGGTGGTGCGTACCTGTAGTTCCAGCTACTTAGGAGGCTGAGGCAGGAGAATCTCTTGAAACCAGGAGGCCGAGGGTTGCAATGAGCCAACATCGCACCACTGCACTCCAGCCTGGGTGACATAGTGAGACTCCATCTCAAAAAAAAAACAGTTTTCAAGATTTATCCATGTTGTGGCATGTGTAAGAATTTCCTTCTTTAATGCTGAATAATATTTCATTGAATGAATACACTACATTTTGTTCATACATTCGTTCATCAATGGACACTTTAATTTCTTCTGCCTTTTGGTGTTGTAAGTAATGTTGCTATCAACTTTGGTGTACAATATGTACACCAATATGCTTTCAATTCTTTTTGGTATATGCCCAGAAGTGGAACTGCTGAATCACATACACTACTTTTTAATTTTTGTGGAACTGGCATGCTCTTTTCCACCGTGGCTGTACATAAAGTGGCTGCACCATTTTATGTACACAAGAGTTCCAATTTCTCCCATTCTCAACAAAACTTATTTTCTGCTGCTCTTTAAAAATAGTAATCACTCTAATGGGTATAAGGTAATATCTCACTGTGGTTTTTATTGAGCATCTTTTCACATCATATTGGCCATTTGTATATCTTCTTTGAAGACATATCTATTGAAATCCTTTGCCCATTTTTTAACCAAGTTTTTATTTTTGTTGTTGTTGAGTTGTAGGAGTTCTTTATACATTTTGGATATTAATCCCTTGTTAGACACATGATTTGCAAATCTTTTCTCCTATAATGTGGGTTGCCTTTTTACTCTGTTACTTGTGTCCTTTGATAAAAAGTTTTTAATTTTGAAAAAAAATTCACTTTTTCCCTGTGTTTTTGGTGTCATACCCAAGAAACGAGTGACAAATAATTCATTTACTTTTAGCAAATTCTGTCTGATAAGTCAAAAAAGATTATTTACAATGCAAAACAATTAGATTGTCTGGCTTTTCACATTCAAAACACAGGATATTAAAAATAAACAAAATCGAAGTTAGCAAACTCTGGGACTTTATTGAAACTTTAACTTTTGAAAAAACATTACTTTTTTTTGTTTAGTTAATTACTTTACCTGAGGTTTCTAGTTCATGTTTAGTTCATGGATGCTTTCAAATAGAAATAAAATGAGAACTCTTTTGAAGTCTACATCTATGTGTTATGTGTCTTTGTTTTGCCAAACCCCCTAGTAGAGTTAATAGCAAAGAATAGCTACTCAATATACCCTTAAAATAATATTAACCCAGGTGGTACTCTTTGATAGTATTTACACCATATATTCATTTTATAGTTGAACAAATTGATATCTTGGGAGGCAAAATAATCCAAGTGATTAATACTGAATATAAAACAGATACCTTGCTTGTACATAGAACAAAAATACTTGGGTTTAGATGTTTAGATAGCCTGTCTGAACACACAGGACAATGGATACCTGTGGGATGTAGGTGTGCATATCATGTTGCACTTTAATTGTGAGCAGGTGGTGCAAGGGGGACATGAAGATAAATGTCGGGCCCCCAAGAAAATTTATTCTAAGAATTTACCGTTAGTCCTATAAGTGCTCCTGAAAACTCTTACCCTGCCCCTTGAGGCTTCCCACAACTCATGCATTTCCCAGGTATTAGCAAAGTATAGTGACAGATGCTGAGAAACCATCTGTGTAAATTGCCCTCTTGGCCGACCAGGTGTCTTTTCTTCCCCCCTCCCCCCGCTCCAAGATGAAGTCTTGCTCTGTTGCCCAGGCTGGAGTGCAGTGGTGCAATCTCGGCTCACCGCAACCTCCCCCTCCCAAGCAATTCTCCTACCTCAGCCTCCTGAGTAGCTGGGATTACAGGTGCACATCACCATGGCCAGCTAATTTTTGTATTTTCAGTAGAGACGGGGTTTCACCATGTTGACCAGGATGGTCCTGCATTCCTAACCTTGTAATCTGCCCACCTCAGCCTCCCAAAGTGCTGGGATTATAGGTGTGAGCCACCGCGCCCGGCCAGCATCTGACTTTTAAACTCATTTTGTTTGATAACATTTATAGTAGTTTAGGCCTTAAGGGTACTTCCAAGGCATTAGTTTCATATGTCCTTCTTTTCAGATGGAGAAAAAGAGGCCAAAGGAGGCAGTCACTTGATACAAATAAACGGCCAGTAAGTGGTGTGGTCCAGATCCTAAAGGGACTCCCAGATCCAAATGCTTTTACTGTTATCCCTCTGTATTCATGGGGGATTGGCACCAGGATCCCCAGTGTTGCCAAAATCTAAGGATACTTTAGTTCTTTATATAAAATGGCATAGTATTTGCATTTAATCTATGCACATCCTCCTGTATACTTTAAGTAATCTCTAGATTACTTATAATAGCTAATACAGTGTAAATGCTATGTAAGTAGTTGTTATACTATATTTTTAAAATTTGTGTTATTTTTGTATTGTTCTTTTAAAATTTTTTTGAATATTTTTTCATACATGGTTGGTTGAATTAACAAATGTGGAATCCATACATAGAGAGAGCCAACTGTATATTGCTAGAAATGTCACCAGAGGCAGAAACAAAAAAGGGACTATAGATATGCATTCCAGGAACTGACTTTCTCCTTGTCTTCTAGAAGCTTGCTCACCCTCAGCCTTCCACAAAGGCAGAAAATCTTTGGCTTCTAGCACTCTGACTCTCCCAAACCTACTAATAAAGCCATGAGGATCCTGAACATGGGGACTTCCTTACTCCAGCCCCAGGGCCTCTTTAGCTGAATCCACTGCCACCAGAAATGTGATGGCTGCACTCTTTCCCAATTTTCTCCACTCTCAGCTACCTTTGATGAAGGGGGCTTCATTCTGTAAAGATTAGCATAGCTTGCTACTGGAGGTTTTCCTGTTGCCGTATTCACAAAAAATTGTATTGGCAAGATTGACAATTTTCTAAAATGCTCAAATTTATCTGACCTTACAAATAACATCCACTGGAAAATTATCAGACATCTGTGAGAGTCATTTTGGGTTGAATTAAATTTTTGATGTGCTGTGAAATTGGGTCAGTGCATTAGAATTACATTTTAATCGTTACGAATGCACTCATAAAATGTTGTTCTTCCGTGCAAATTGGCAACACTCCCAGACTTGAGGAAGCTTTGAAGAGATGAATTTCAAAATTCCTGATTAGCAAATATGTGCAAGAAGTCAAAAAAGACACATCAAGAATTTTTTAATAATGTACACAATAATTCTTGATTTATCTTACTATTATGATCTTAAATGGGGTATTTGCACGGAAAAAGGCAACATTATTCAACGCTTTGTGTAGAAAGCAGGAAATTTATAAAAGGAGAAGCTGATCTTTCTCCTTAGAGTTTGTGGTTCCTGTGAAGTCATTGTACTTAGTCAACTGTTTTCTGGATTGCTTAACAGAGTAAAAATAGGACAAAGCAATGAAAGTTGTGGAGACTCAGATTTCCACTGTATGTTATAAAGAACTTCTTAACAACACACTGCCTTGTGAGGGAAAAAATTGCAGCTCATGCAGAATGGCTAAGCAGAAGGTGGACAACTATCTTTCAGGGATATTATAGAGGAGGAGTTTCCAATCTTTTGGCTTCCCTGGGCCACATTGGAAAAATAAGAATTGTCTTGGGCCACACATAAAATACATTAACACTAATGCTAGCACATAAAATACACTAACATTAGCACATAAAATACACTAACACTAACGCTAGCTGATGAGCAAAAATTATAAAAAAAATTTCATAATGTTTTAAGAAAGTTTATGAATTTATGTTGGCCCACATTCAAAGTCATCCTGGGTCGCAGCCCCACAGACCGCGGGTTGGACAAGTGTCTCATAGAAGATACCGCATAATATTGGATGAGAAGTGGACTCAGTGACTCTCAAGACCCTTTTGAATTTTAAGAGTGGGCTGGCGTAGTCTAAAAAATAGAGCCAAAAGGTTCCTAGGTTGCCTGGTGGAATCACTGATGAGTAATAAGTCTCAGAAATGAATTTTCACCTAACCGAATTTATAAGTTAGTAGTACTAAACTTACCTTTCTGGAACCCACATAGAAACTAAGGGACAGACAGCTTTGGATGCAAAAATAACTCAAGTGGAGCTGGAGGAACCTGGCAGGTTACACAAACTTAAACTCCTTGCAGGGTCAGCAGGTCCTCTGAAGCCAGGTATAAGACAGGAGTGTAGTGGATGTTGAGGACCAGCTTCAGAACATGTTCAAAACGTAAAGCATTTTTGATTTCCTTTCTTATCAAATCATTGCCATCAACCCTAATCCCTTACATTAGAAACACATAGGAGATAAACAAGAGAACTCTGGAGCAAATGGCCAAGACCACACAAGAAATCTTTGTTGGGGTCCAACCATGACCCATCCCCAGTGAATGTTAGCACAGTAGAGTGTAGAGTTTTCTTCAGTTTCTAAAAGCTTACACAAGGCAAAGGTGAATGTTCACCTCGGTGCCCTTCAATTTCATCACATCCTGCATTTACATCATGTCTCTTTTCCATACTCCTCTTCCTTACCCCTGCCCCTGAGTTCTTCCCCGTGATACCTGACTTCACCAGTGCCTCACATGCAGGACCTATTCTTCTGCCTCCTCTGAATCAACATTTACCTAAGTTATTACTCATCCCTCTAGTCCCTCTACATATGTTATGGAGTAAAATAATGGCAAGATTTAAAGACAAACAGAAACATGTTCTGGGCGCCTCTTCCCAGATATTTGCATAGTAGTCAAGTTTTCTTATAACTGAAAAACCATTTCATTAAGTACTGCTTCCATAATTGTAAATTCTATGCAGGTAATCAGCAGTTAAGGGTAATTTTTTTTTTTTTTTTTTTTGAGACGGAGTCTTGCTCTGTTGCCTAGGTTGGAGTGTAGTGGCGCGATCTCCCGGGTTCATGCCATTCTCCTGCCTCAGCCTCCTGAGTAGCTGGGACTATAGGCGCCCGCCACCACACTCGGCTAATTTTTTTGTATGTTTAGTAGAGATGGGGTTTCACCGTGTTAGCCATGATGGTCTCCATCTCCTGACTTCGTGATCTGCCCGCCTTGGCCTCCCAAAGTGCTGAGATTACAGGTGTGAGCCACTGAGCCTGGCCAGGGCAATTGTTTAAGGTATTCTTCGGTTGTGCATCCCCCATCCCACCAGGTAGGTCAGCCCCTCTACTTCTGTGCATAAACCTGGAAATGATGCAATGGAGATGATTTTAAAATCCCTTACTACAATCTGTACTCATTCAACAAAATTTAATCAGTTTCTTCTGTGGAGGAGCTATTGTACTCTTCAACAAGCAGCATTACTGATCTATGGATAACATTATTATACTAAAGCACTTTATTTTTTTTCTAAAAGTTTATGCATTTATGGCCTCTGAGGTTAAGCCTATTGTTTTTCCTTCACTGAGTATGATTTTGCTATATTTTTAAAGGAATTCATTTAGGTGTTATTTGACATTTAGACTGAAATGATTTTTCAGTTTGTTTGGAAGAAATACTTTTAAAAAGTTAAGAAGTCAGAAGTCTACAAGTCAATGGAGATAAAATATGAAAACAAGGACTTGGTTTTAAGAAGTTGTAATCACAACTGCTAAAATTAAATCAACTTACTAGAACCTTCTGAAAACAAACATATATGCAAATACTGTAAAATATATGGATTTATACCACAAAAACTCAAACACAGGGAACCTATGGTAGCCATTTTTTCTATCAAAAACCAAGGCAAAACTGGTCTAATTTGCTTCCATTGAACCAAAGTTGTGAAATAGAATAGGGATGATCAAAGCATCCATTTTCTCAAACTTTCTCTTACACCAAACCTTTTAGCCAAACTGCTAGAGAAGATTAAAACCGAAGTTTCATCCTCTTTTTCCCTTTGTCTAATCAGTGCTTGGGAGAGAAAATAACATAGGTAGGATTCCTTGGTTTGCTGGGTAATTGAGACTCTCAGCTAAAAACAAAAACTTTTGTAGTATTTATAGAGGATGACAACTCCAGTTTTGAAATCTAGAAGGCAGTGATTAAAAGAATTTGTTTTTCTCCTCTCAAGAATGTATCGTACTTGCATTAAGAAGGAAAATGAAGCTCGGTGTCTAACATGCTCACCTTAAAAAGTACCTCTCAGTCAGGTGGGTGCAGGGTTCTGGGAAGTCCTCACATGCCTCCTCCACCGCAGGGAGCTCCTCGCTCTTCAGAAGAGGGGACCACTCTCCTTGGGCAGGGAAGACCCTTCTCCTACAGCTGGAAAATGGACCGGAAGCAGCTTGGAGCTGACTTTCTTTGCGCCACCTGCCAAAGGCTCCTCAGTAGCATTGCGAGAATCCAGCGCCCAGAATCAGGGCTGGTTGAAGTTACAGTTTTTTTCCATCTCCGCTTTGAAAATACAGAAAATGACCGAGATGAAAATACCAATGACAGCCATTAAATAAAAGATAATAAAAATGGCCAAAGCAAGCATGAGATCCACAATGAAAATAATCAGTTTTGCCAACATGTTGGCATTTCTTCTCGTTCACAGAATGTATTTCAAAAGTCCCAAAGGCACCTACCATGTGATTATGTCTTTGTAAAATGTGGGCAGGAATAAGGACATTTCTAAACATGCTGAAGAGTGTTGTAATTCTTCTAAGTATCTACCAGGAAGGCTGGTTTAATGAAAGTTTTGATTTCCCAACTGGTACAAAACAGTGGCTAAAGGTAAAGTGTGGAATATTGATTCGCTGTGGGGACTCTAATGGGGAGAAGTCCAAGAATTTATTTCATCCTATAACTGTGTAATTACTGATTTTAATTTCCACAGGGTATAGACACCCTAATGTGCATTTATAGCATAAAAGGCTATTATAGATATCTGATGTTTCTTAGAAAATTAAAATGTGCCAGTCCAGTGTAAAGGGAAAATAAAGCCATTTTCAAACATGCAAAGCTTCAGAAAGTTTATTTCTTTTGTGTATTTTTTTTAAAGTTACTAGAGAATATAATTCAATAAATTATTTTGCTTGCTGAAAGAGAAATACTTGGCATGTAAGAAACTGCAAATTTAGCCAATAGAGCAATGAAATTAAATCCCAGAATCATAGCTCAGCAGCAGACATAAAGGCAATAAATTCAAATTAGGAAAGGAACTTAGTGAGCTACCAGAGATAGTCTTTAAGAAGACAGTCACTTTCGTATGTTAAGTGGTATGATGAAAAAGCATGATGATCTAAAAATAAAATGGCCAGTATATATCTTAGTTAACGAGGTAAATGAAAGGTAAAAAGAGAATTCAAGAAAAACCACAACGTTGAATAATGAGCCATGATCCTCATATGAAACAAACTAAATTGAAGCACAATTCTGAGAAATTGATAGAATACAGGAAATGAGACTTTATTTGTCCTTAATATTCAGAATGTTTCTTCTTTAAGTAGCACAGATTGAGAGTGGGAGATTGTACTTCCAAAGGGTTCAATCACACTGCTTGACTGTACAATGAAATTGCCAAACTCATAATATTTCAAATACTGTCACATGTTTTACATTTCTAGAGACCTAAAACAAGACAAGAAAATTAAACTTATTAAAGAGATAGAACAAAATAAAAAGGTTATGAACTTTAACAATTTAAAAGTAATGATATAGCTTGACAAAAGTTGGGAGGCATGTGGGAGAGGTGGAGAGAAGTGAGGGAATATTAATTTCCACACCTTGCATAGCTGGAATTCAAAGGATATTGTCTAATACTAGTGTAAGAAAAGAAGAGTAGGTATAGTTTTCAAAATAATAAAGAAGACTGATGGGAGATCTAAAAATACATATTTAATGAGATTTGTAAGATAGAATGCGTAGCACAAGATGTTGAATTCTTCATCTTTTTGGCAGGAAATTAGCAAATACTGTTTAAAACTGCTAAACAAAAAATTTGATTTATTTAGCATATTATCTAGATCTTTACTGTCCAGTATGATAGCCACTAGCTACATGTGGCCATTGAACACTTGAAATGTAGCTAATCTGGGGCCGGGCGCGGTGGCTCAAGCCTGTAATCCCAGCACTTTGGGAGGCCGAGATGGGCGGATCACGAGGTCAGGAGATCGAGACCATCCTGGCTAACACGGTGAAACCCCGTCTCTACTAAGAAATACAAAAAAAAAAAAAACTAGCCGGGCGAGGTGGCGGGCGCCTGTAGTCCCAGCTACTCGGGAGGCTGAGGCAGGAGAATGGCGTGAACCCGGGAGGCGGAGCTTGCAGTGAGCTGAGATCCGGCCACTGCACTCCAGCCTGGGCTACAGAGCGAGACTCCGTCTCAAAAAAAAAAAAAAAAAAGAAAAGAAATGTAGCTAATCTGAATTAATATGTGCTATAAGTATAAATACAGTTAAGATAAAACATAAAATTTAAAATATTCATTTTTAAATTTGACTATGTCGACTATATGTGAAATAATAAAATTGTGGATAAATGAGATTACATAAAATGTATCATTAACATTATTTTCACCTGTTTCTTTTTACTTTTTAAAATATGGCTACTAGACAGATTAAACGTGGTTCACACTATGCTTCTATTGAACAGCAGTGATTTAGAATTTCCAAGCTAATCATCACAAGAACCAAAACCAAAAAATGTTAAACATAGTCCTCTTTGCAAAGTAGGACAGTTGTAGGGATAGAGAAAGACTTTATATTTTTATTTTGTGCTCTTTTGCGTAGCCTGAATTTTTATTATCAAGTCCATGCATTTATTGACTGAAATACACATAAAATATAATGTATAATGAATAAAAATTATAATACATTTTTAAAGAGTGTATTAGCGGGGTGAACTGAAAGCAAAAATCAAACAAATGAAATAAGAAGAGTAATTTAGACAAAATGTAAAAACAACACACCTATAGGAAAAGAACAAAAGAGAAGTGTAGATAATTATAATTATATTTTAGATACGTTTTAGATATTAAATTTAGATTTTAAAACGTATTATAGTAATCAATAGTGCATTTTTTTAAACTTACCATCCAGTTTTAGAAATCACTGGGTAGTTTTCTACATATTGGATTAAATAATAATTTTTAATAGCCAGTAGAAGATGGCAATGTAATGATTAATACAGTGTACTTAGCATTATGCTTAAGTAATACACACATGCTCCAATTTAACAAAGAGATAAATTTGGCAGTAATCGTTCTCACTAAGGAAGCTTGTCCTCAACTAAAAGAACCAATGAAGAATTTCAGAATTGAACACCCTCAAGTATTACCTCAGCTTCCACTCCCTAATTTCACAGAACTGCTAGAGAAGTAACAAAGGCAGGGAAAGGATCTAGATTTTTCTAATTGCAATTTTTAAGGATAGAATGAAAGTAAATTCACATGCAACATTTACTAAAATCAAATGTAGAATCAACATTTCTCAGGAACATCAAGTAAAACTAAATAAATATTACTATTAATTGGAAAAAATACTGAGTTCAGTCTTTCATAATGAAGAGCAAATTTTTAGAGGTCACTGGGGAGAAAACTCTGTTCCTTTAAGAATTTGTTCCATCAAAAATGCCAGTAAAGTTGTGAGAGGAGCAGACAGAAATGTAACATCCATATGAATCAGCTGTCCTTTTGAATATTTGTTTTTAAATTTGCTCCACTGTGTGATTTTAAAAAGAGAGGAATATATCCCACTTTCACTTTCAGTTGTTTTAATTTCCCTTTAGATCATCCTTCCTTTGGCCAAAACTTTGTTTTCTACTGATACTTGCATATGATGGCCTATGCTAGTAGGTTAAATATCCTCAGCCTTTAAGGTATCTGACGGTGAATTTTAATTAAAAATAACTTCTTTTAAAGAATAGATTTTGAAAGAAAAGATAGAAAAAGATGAAAAGATAGGAAAAGAGAAAAGGGGAATTGAGGCATTAAGAAACATCATGAAATTCAAGGCCGGGCCCGGTGTCGGAAGCCTGTAATCCCAGCACTTTGGGATGCCAAAGCTGGAGAACTGCTTGAGTCCAGTTTGAGACCAGCCTGGGAAACATAGTGAGATCCTGGTCTTTATAAAAAATAAAAAAATAAGCCAGGCATGGTGGCTTATGCTTGTAGTCCCAGCTACTTGGGAGGCTGAGGTGGGAAGATCACTGGAGTCCCCACTGCACTCCATCCTGGGAGACAGAGGGAGGCTCTGACTGAAAAAAAAAAAAGAAAATAAAAGAAAGAAAAAAAGAAAAGAAAACGATACAGGAAGAGTTGGGCTCAGAGAAGATTATAGCAAACTTCACCTCCTCTACAGATTTGGAACTCCAGGTGCCTGGCTAGTGTGAGACCATGAGGGCATGAATTGGAATTGTGGCTTTTAATGTCCTTCCACATAAAAACTGGTGTGATTTCAATTGTAGATTGATTTGTGGCTCAAGACTAAAAGGATCACAGAAATTCTTTTCATCAAGTTCAAGAACTTTGGGTTCTTATCATAAAACAGATTTAAGAAAAAGGTTTTAGATCTAGGACTAAGTATGGTAGAGAACAACAGTGCTTTAAGATATAAAGAGGTTTGCTGACATGTATTTTATTGATGGATGAGTTTTTTCTGAATATAAATCAGATCTTATTTTTAACTGCCAAAAATCACGTTTAACTTGTCACCCTAAAGAGCTCCCAAAATATACTTCCAATTATTTAAAATGCATTTTAAACTAGTAGCAATGAAGGCTGCAGTCCATTTAAAACTACTGCAGTTGACTGTTGCAGCTAAATCACCCATTTAATATCTCTTACTTTTCAGATCATCAAATGCCATAAGACTTACTATAAATCTTTTCACTTCCACCCCAAAATGATTTCGGCAGATACATTGTGAATTAAATGATGCTGTAACTTGATTTATGTACATCTGGACTTTCAACCCAATGGCTTCCCAGAACTCAATCAATCTTTATGAAGTCCTGGTAACGTACTCGAAAAGGACTGCAATGCAGTGAGTTATAAATGAAGCCTGGATTTTTGCCAATGTTACTAAATAAGGAGCTGTGCGACCTGGCCCGTGCTTTATAGCTGCTGATGGAGGAGCACTTCCACTTTGGGCTCAGCAGCTCCCTGGGCTATGTTTCCTGCCCTCTCAAGTCAACTACCATGCCCTGAAATGACTTTTTATTTTTTTCACTGTGCCACTGCTGAGAAAGGTTGAGAAGAGTTTCAATGCTTAGACTCCTTGAATTTTTATTTTATAGAGTTAGTTGAAGTTTCTACAGCTTGCTTGTATTTTCACCCTATTAATTTATTCAGATAGGAGCCTCCTTATGCCTAATATAATGTAATTCAGTAAGTCTGATCATTACATTTTCATTCCCAATATTAGGGGACTCTCCATTCTTTTTTTTTTTTTTTTTTTTTGAGACGGAGTCTAGCTCTGTTGCCCAGGCTGGAGTGCAGTGGCCGGATCTCAGCTCACTGCAAGCCCCACCTCCCGGGTTCATGCCATTCTCCTGCCTCAGCCTCCAGAGTAGCTGGGAGTACAGGCGCCCGCCACCTCGCCCGGCTAATTTTTTTTGTATTTTAGTAGAGACGGGGTTTCACCGTGTTAGCCAGGATGGTCTCGATCTCCTGAACTCGTGATCCGCCCGTCTCGGCCTCCCAAAGTGCTGGGATTACAGGCTTGAGCCACCGCGCCCGGCCGGGGACTCTCCATTCTTACAAAGGATTAAACTTTCCTTCCCCATTGACATCAGGCTTGGCCACATGACTTGCTTTGGCCAATGAAATGTGGTCAGAAATGTCAGAAGCCAGTTCTGAGCCAAAGCTCTAAGAACCACTCTGTGGTTTCACATTATTTTCTTCTCACAGCCAGTGGCCCGGTAGGTCCCAGGTAGGGGCTGCTCATTCAGCCTGCGTGGGTTCCAGATACAAGAGCCTAAGTCAATCTATGATTGACATGTAAAATGAGAATGAAAGAAAACTGTTTGTTGTAGGCCACCAAAATTTGGAGGTGGGGGTGTCTTTGGTGACTGTAGCATAACACAGCACAAGCTGACTCATACAATAAGCATCCCACATAGGAACTGTAAGAAACGCTTGAACAGGAATAAACCAAGAAAGCTCAGCAAAGCTTTAGCCAATGAGAGTGGTATCTTATTTTCTTAAGATTTGGGACTTCTATACTTCTGTCCTATCATCCTTACGTATCCTTGGGAAAATATTGGAGACTGCTCAAGTTGCTTTCAGGAATGCTATATTGCCTATACTTGAAGGCATCTAGTAATCTCCTTTTTCTTGCCAAAGTGAAGACAGGTCTGAAATCTTAAAGTCTGAAGACCACTCTCTTTCCCCTTTTTCCTTGAAGTCAGCATTAAACTGGCCACTATAGACTTCTCAGACAAGAACTTGTAACTGGGAAGAGTCTTGGAAGAGCAGGCTGACTCTATTTATTCTGAAACCTACAGAGATGGGTGGGCATGAAATTCCAGATAGCACAGTGGTCAAGTGCAGAGAAATATCTGTGGTAGACCAATCTACCACAGTCTGTGTGTAGATCAGTCTAGATGGCACTTATATTCAAGGGAGATGTAATTTCTGGCAAGTCAGGAATTATCCAAAGAAAAATGAAATGTGATTCAAGGAAGATCATCAGGCCACAAATCATTAATGCCTTGGTTCTAAATTCAGTTGCACCTTTAATAGCTTGTTATATAAACTTTAATGTCCATTTTTGCCTCTAAAAATGATATGCAATGATTGTGTGAGTTTTTCAGACTATCTGAGTTTTAATTCCAGCTAGCTTAGTTGTTGTATATCCTTGGGAAGCAACTTAACTTTTCTCTATTTTAGTCTCTTTGTTGGAAAAGGGGGAAAATAATAGTACCTACCTCATATAGCCATTACAAGATTAAATAATTTAATAGGTATAAAGTGCTGGAAAAGTGCCTTAAGTATTCAAACTTAAGCTGGCGTTATTAGCGATCTTTCCTATCTTAAAAAGTTGCTTAGATTATCAGGTGCATAGAAAGAACTTTATAAACTTTATGAAGCATTATTTTCATTTTTTGTATATATTTTTTAGAGAGAGAGTCTCACTGTGTCACCCAGTCTAGAGTACAGTGGTGCAGTCATAGCTCACTGCAACCTCGAACTCCTGGGCTCAAGCAATCCTCTTGCCTTAGCCTCCCCAGTAGCTGGGACTACAGTTGCACACTACCACACCCAGGTGTTTATTTATTTAAAAAAATTTTTTTAGAGATGGAGTCTTGCCATGTTACCCAGACTTTTCTCAGATTCTGACCTCAAGCAATCCTTCTGCCTCAGCCTCCAGAGCTGCTGGGATTAGAGGTGTGAGTACCATGCCCAGCTGAGACATCATTTTTGTTGCTCCTTATTTCTCACTTTACTGTACAATGCAACTTATTTTTCTTTGTTTGCAACTCTTCGAGGGGTAGCAATAATTGAAGATACTTAATGAATTAGTTTGAAGAGGCCGGTATCTTCTTGTATGTCCACTGGAATCAGAAACAATTTATCTCCACAAATCAGTCTGAAAATTCATGTCAAATATGGTAAAATATTCTTAATTTGGTTGATAATTTGTGTCAAATTTTAATCCCAAGGTGACTTCCTCTTCACAACTGGACATCTTTCCAAACCATGAAGACTGATTTGACTAAACTAACACTAGGATGATAAATACCATCACAGATAAAAAAAGAAACAAATCCATTCTCCATGCCTAAAGCAGTACTTTAAAGAGACTTTGCTATTTATTAACTATTCATATTGCTGCTTTTTCCTGTACCATAGCTAATGCTTCTTTTGAAAACTATTTTTAATTTTATGGAAGTTTATTGCAAATTATCTTTTTACTTTATAAACTGTATTAGTCCATTTTCATGCTGCTATGAAGAAATACCTGAGACTGGGTAATTATATAAAGAAAAGAGGTTTAATTGACTCACAGTTCCACATGAATGGGGAGGCCTCAGAAAACTTACAATCATGGTGGAAGGGGAAGCAAACATGTTCTTCCTCACATGGTGGCAGGAGAGAGAAGTACAGAGTGACAGGGGGAAAAGCCCCTTATAAAACCATCAGATCTTGTGAGAACTTGCTCATTATCACCAGAACAGCATGAGGGGACTGCCTCCATAATCTCCCTCCCACAAGGTCCCTCCCCCAACATGTGGGGATTACAATTAGGATTACAGTTCAAGATGAGATTTGAGTGGGGACACAGAGCCAGATCATGTAACAAACTTCAAGAACTATTTCCAAATAGTTCTCTTCCCCCCACCCCCAAAAGATAACTGTGGAATAATTCTACCAAATGTTATGGAAATCAAATGTATTCTGAGGAGCTTCTGAATATCCTCTATTTGCAAAGACTCCTATTCCAGTGGGTGTATTTATCTCCTCTGCATGTGGATGTCTTTTAGGATCAGCTGAGCAATATGAGAGATCTATTGAATCCTTGCAACCTTCATATAAAAACGACATGTTGGCCATAGCTTTGGCCTAGAACACAAAAATTGAGCACTTCAGTTCAACAAGACAGTGATAAGTGGTGGAGCTCAGACAAGAGAGACAAAGAAATGACACTGCCACCTTTTGGAGAATTCAGAAGTTAGGGAAATGTGTTTGTCTTGTGCTCTTTCTGGAAAATATTTTCCCCCTATGCGGCATCGTGTCTTTTGCTGGGCATTACACATAGCAATAGCACCACCTATTGCCTATTCTGTTGATTTGCTGTCAGGAGGATTTTCCTAACGACTCATATACAGATACAGAGGATGCAGCTTACAGTTTGGCATTTATCACCCTACCGTTGTTATCTTAATGAGCATCTTTGTTGTACAGCAGTTTTATGGTTAGCTCAAAAGCTCACCACTCTTAAAAAGACATTTTAAAATAAACCATTTCTTAGCTCCTAAACTCTCTCTTCTTCAAAATAACAAATTGTGTCAGTAGAGGGTGACTAAGTGATTCATCTCAGGAGGTATCTAAAGTTAACTTTAATAACACAAGCTAACTAACTAACCTAATTCTGTTTTATTTCCTTAACCTCAAGTACTGTTTCTGCTTTCAGGAATAGACATGCTAGAGTTATGAGTTGATGTTAGCTTCTTTTTTTTAAATGCAACTACTCTTTTTTTAAGTACAACTACAAGTTGTACTTGGTATTTGTATGCAATGGAATCTTGGAAGAGTTTTATGAATATGTTATTTATTTAAAGATCCTTATTGGAGAAGGCATGGAAATTCTGTTTTATTCCTACTTTTGCTGAATTGTGAAACTGACTGGATGAAATATGAGTCAAGATGGTTTTGAAGTTGTGTGTAATGATCTTCAGATCCAGAATGACTTCTAAAGAAATAATTAAAGTGAGCATGAATAGTCTTACCTACAGCTTCGTGATGTTGGGCTATATTAAGGCAATGACTCACACACAGTAAGGGATGTGAAATGTTTGAAAAACCAGGGAAGGGAAGATGGAATTAGTATAGAGATTATCGAATCACAGCACATGAAGTGCAGGCTCAAAGCAGAGCCTAGGACAGGGATCCCTGTGTCTGTGTGATGTACTGAGAAATCACTCTTCAGGGTAAACCCCCAAGGGGATTAAAAGAGATGAGGAAGGATTGCAAGGATGTGGTCTCAGGCAAGGTCTAACCTCAGGCAGATCCCAACCTGAGGCAGATCCCATGGGGGGAGCTCTAAAACATAAGCCCCACCACAGATTTATGTCCCCATATCACTCAGTCATTGCTGTTTGTCCATGGTTATGTAGAGGGAAGACAAAACTTTCCTGGCAAGACACCCCTTTTGCGCTGAAAGTAGTCCTCTGGGGAAAGAGTGCCTGGAAGCCATTTGGCATCTAACCTTCACAGCAACTGGGTGATGGGCATATGGAATGCCTAGGAACTGAAGGTAGACTTCAGACAAGAGTGCAAGTGGAAAGAACCCAGGCTGTTGCTGATGAGCTACACGAGGCATTAAATGCAAAAGACAAAGAAAGGACTGATGGGAGAGACAACTGCTTTTTATTCTTACCTAACATGTGGACAAAGCAGGGGTTAGGGAGACTGACCCCTGCACAGTCTAAAATCTGTGTATGACTTTAGACTCCTTCAAAACTTAACTACTAATAGCCTACTATTGATTAGAAGCCTTTACTAATAACATAAACAGTTGATTAACACATTTTGTATGTTATGTGTATTATCTACTGTAGTCTTATAATAAAGTAAGCTAGAGAAAGGAAAATGTTATTAAGAAAATCCTAAGGAAGATAAAATATATTTACTATCCATTAAGTGGTACTGGGTCATTATAAAGGTTTTCAGTCTCATCATCTTCCCATTGAATAGGCTGAAGAGGAGGAGAAAGACAAGAAATAGGTCTTGTTCTCTCAGGGGCGACAGAGGAGGAAGAGATGAAGGAGATGAAAGGGGAAGCAGGAGAGGCAGGCACACTGAGTGTAACTTTTATTGAAAAAGCATGCATTTAAGTGGACCTGCACAGTTCAAATCCATGCTGTTCAAGCGTCAGCTGTGTATTATCAGCCAGTTACGTTTAAAATAAAATTTTGAAGCTGGATATATAATTCATTGCAAACTTATTTCTAATTTAACCAGACTAGTTAGAGTTATAACCCCTCACCCCAGAGATTAATTAGAACTTTTTCCTGCCAAAGGATCATGAGCAGGTGCCTCAACCATTTATTCTGTAGATAGCTCTGAACCAAGTTGAATCTTAGGCTAGGAAGCAAGACAATATAGAAGAATGACCCTTGTGTCTAGAATCACATAACTTATTTCAGCCTTGACTAGCGCAATTTAAAATGGATATAACAAAACTGTATTAATCAGTGTCCCAACATAAACCAAATGGAATTCTCGCGATAGGATAATTCCAAGAAGTTTTAACAAAGGGGCTGTTTACAAAAGTTTGGGTATAGGGGAACCATAATAGAGGGTGAAGTTGGTTGCAGCCACAATGATGAAGGAAGTGAGTGGTTCCCAGAACACAGAAGGAGAGACTCCTGTAGAGTTTGCTGCCTTGCAAGGAATGGTGACTTTTAGTAGATGGATGGAGCTAGCCCAGGATAATCTGTCTCTTCCCTCCCTCCATTTTTTTGGGGCTCCCAATTGGCCCAGAGCAAACAAACAAAGTCAGAGGACACAGCAGTTCCACAAATGTAGCCAGCATAGGTCTGACTTCCGGGGAGGAGAGTAGGATGACAGAGGAAGAGAGAGGATCTTTATCTTAAGGGGCAAATGGAAGATGTCAGGCACAATTACTGAGGTGTCACAAGGTCCAAACTTCAATCATGAGCATCAAAGCATTTTGTAATCCACAGATGGCTATTGATACATGGGATAGTGGTTACTTGGTTGTTGTTTATTATTATTCTTGGCAAGCCCCTTCTGATTTAGGAAGCAGTTGTTTAATAGATAGGAGATTCTGTGGAACTTAAAAGAATAAGCATTTGTCATCAACAATTGAGAGAGTTGGCTTGAACATCTGTAGAACTTGCCTCAATAATGAGCCATATTTTTCCAACTTTTTCAGTATCTATTGATTCTTTGTTTTCAGAACTGAGCAAATTAGTGTAGAAAGCATGCATTTATCTCCAGAGTTTAGGAGATTACATTTCTAAATTTTGTATTTATAATCTATTTTGCAATCATAATGTCAATAGAGATTTCGTCTTAGTTTCATGTTTAAATGCATTTGAGATTTACTATCAATCATTTTATTTAACATTTCTATTCCTGAGTTCTTCATTTTTTTTCAACTCCAAATTGACTGGACTTGATCCTCAGGAATTTCTTTTTTTCCAAAAAGAATTCACAAGCATGATAGGTTGTATACTTGAAAGGTTTGTTTCATCTTTACATTTGAAGGGAAATTTAGGGGGTATAAAATTCTTGGGTCACACTTTTTTCTTCTCAGTGGTTTATAAATATTACTCTAATCCTGTGGTACTTATTATTTCTGGAGGGAGACAGAAGCTAACCTTTTTCCCATGTATGTCACTTACTTTTTCTGTCTATAATTCCCATATGATTTTTTATCTTTGAAACACTGTAATTTCAGCAGGATATATGTTGGTGTCTGTGTTAGTTTGTTTTCACGCTGCTCATAAAGACATAGCTGAGACTGGATAATTTATAAAGGAATGAGGTTTAATGGACTCACAGTTCCACATGGCTGGGAAGGCCTCGCAATCATGGAGGAAGGCAAAGGAGAAGCAAAGGCACATCTTACATGGTGGCAGCAACAGAGCTTGTGCAAGGGAACTCCATTTGTATAATCATCAGATCTTGTGAAACTTACGCACTACCATGAGAACAGTATGGGGGAACTGCTCCCATGATTCAATTATGTTCACCTGCCCCACCCTTGACATGTGGGGATTATTACAATTCTCAGTGAGATTTGGCTGGGGACACAACTGAACCATACTGGTGTCCATGGGAGGCTGACTGATGCCCCCTCTCCCCAAAGACAACCACATCTTAATCTCTAAAACTTCTGCACATGTAACCTTATATGGAAAAAGGACTTAGTAGATGCAATTAAGGATTTTGAAATAGTGAGATTGTCTTAGATTAATCTAGGATGTGTCATCACAGTGTCCTTGAAAAAAAAAAAAACAGAAGGGGACATGAAGATGAGAGCAGGGCTAGGGAGGAATTTGAAGATGCTATACTGCTGGCCTTGAAGATGAAGGGGCCCCGAGGCAAACAATTCAGGCAGCCCCTAGAAACCAGAAAAGGCAAGGAAGTTATTCTCCCCCGTAGCCTCCAGGAGGAAAGCAGCCCTGCTGCCTCCTTGATTTTAGCCCAGTGAAAACCATTTTGGGTGTCCAACGTCCAGAACCACAAGATAATTAACTTGTATTGTTTTAAACTGTTAAGTTTGTAATAATTTATCACAGAAGCAATAGGAAGCCAACAGAGTCCACCAAAATGTATCTCCCTATAGTTCCCTTTGTATGTCTTCTGTAACTATCAATTCCTTTATAATTGTTTTCAATGCTCTTTTCCATTTTGTTTTGTGTGATGTTTTTCAAGCCTGTCCATCATGATTTTGATTACACTTTCCACAGTGATGTTTCAATACCTGTTGTTACTAGTGGGCCCTTTATCTCAAGGAATGCTTTTATATTTTCATTCTGTTTTTTCTTTAGGCTCCACAAGTTGATTTTTCATCTACTTTGTCTTACAATTTTGTTGCTTGAACTCTTAGCTTTTGTTTGATGACATCCCTTAAAGGGGTGATGTTTTTTCTTTTTGTTTCTTTCTTTTGTAGTCATCATGGTACATGTCATTTTTTTGAAAATATGGGGACCTGTAAGTTTCTCTGGGACTCCTCTTGTTATACACCATGTTTTCTTCATCTGCCTTTTACTTACATTATATCCTTTCCTTATTTTTATTTGGTGGTGTCTGTTAACAAGTCTCAAACTGGTACCTAATTGATATGCATTTTGACTGAGTACAGATATATGCTACATAATTTGTAAGGGAGTAAATCAGGGAGGTTCTGTGACAGTCTGGCTCTAATAAAATCTGTTGTTTCTGGCACCCTTTTAATACACATGATTTTCCTTTGGGCCTTTCATATATATCTCTACTTACAGCCTTCAAGAAATTGATATGGTTCACAACTAAATTTTTTAATTGCAAGCTGTCATTTGAAATTGACAATCACTTTCTCTTTTTTTCAGCATCGCAACCAGAGTTCTTGTATCTCACTTTAAGACTGGTAATGCAAAGCCATGTTTGTGCAGATTTCAGTTTGGGGCAACTACATTTCCAAGGTTTGAGGTTGTAGCTCCCTTTTCCTTTCTTTCTTTTTTTTTGTACAGTTTTAAAAATTGAGACAATTAGCATAATATAAAATTCACCTTTTTAAAATGTACAATCCCAGAACATTTTTATCACCCCAAAAAGAAACGTTACACTTGTTGGCAATTACTTCCCATTCCCTCCTCCCCCTAGTTCCTGGCAACCACTAGTTTACCATCTCGATGTATTTACTTATACTGGACATTTTGTATAACTGGAATCACACTGTGTGTGTGTGTGTGTGTGTGTGTGTCTGGTTTTTTTCACTTAGCAGAATGTTTTCAAGGATCATCCACATTGCAGCATGTATCAGTACTTTATTTTTATTACCAAATAATCCTCCTTTGTGTGAATATACCACATTTTATTAATCTATTCATTTTTTGATGGACATTTGTGTTGTTTCCACTTTATGGCTAATTATAAAGAGTGATGCTACCGTGAACATTTGTGTACACATTTTTGTATGGATATATTTTTAGCTCTCTTGCATACTCCTTTCTCTTTTGAACATTTTCCATCTCTGTTTATTATTCTTTTTTGATACGTTTCAAGAGGGAATTGAAATAAAATGTTTTTACTTTTCCATCCTTTGTCAGAAATATCCTTATCTTATCTAAACCACAGTTATGAAAACCAAAATCCAAAAGCTTACGGAAATTGCTGAGGGGCATCAGTCAGTTAACAATAGAGCTGGCAATAGAGGGCTTTTTGACTTCAGGACAGAGCATTTTATTCTCAGTTTCCATTATGTTCCCATAATATCTTGATTATTTTCTCCAAATCCTTCAGTTAGCTATTGCTGCATAATAAAATATCTTTATGTTTAGCAACACAAAACATAAACCATTTATTATTTCTCTGGAGTTTTCAGGTCAACTGTGTGGTTCTGCTGATCTGAGCTAGGTCTGGTGGGTCTCACTCACTCATTTTGGTCAGCTCTGCTGGTTGGCCAGGTAGCTTCATTGATGGTTACTGTGCTCTTTGACATATCCAGGATCTTGGCTGGGATGACTTTATTGCTGTTTCTCATGACCTCTCATCTTCCAGCAAGCTAGCCTAGACTTGTTCTCATGGCAAAGGCAGGTTTCAAAAGAGAGAAGAAATATGCAAGTTCTTTGAAGGCCTGGACTCAGACCTGGCACACCATCCCTTCCTTACACTATGCTGGTTCAAACTAGTTACATGGCCGGGACCAAATTCAAAGGGTGGAGAAATAGACTCCACCTCCTCCTGATGGGAGGTGCTGCATCTTAGTCTGTGTGGGTGTTATAGCAAAGTACCATAGTCTAGGTGGCTTATAAACAGCAGAAATTTATTTTTCACAGGTCTGGAGGCTGAGAAGTCCAAGATCAAGGTACCAACAGATTCAGTGTCAGCTGAAGGCTCACCTTCTGGTTCATAGAGGCTGTCTTCTCACTGTGTCCTCCTATGATAAAAGGGGTTGAAACCACATTTGCAAAAGTTATATCAGTGAGAAAATTATAACAGTAAGCTAAGATAACCCAACCCCCATGTTGCCTTCCCTTAATTATTCCTGGGCTATTGGGCCAAGCTAAATTTGGAAGACATTTAGGCTGTAGTGTAAATGATAATTGGCCTTGCTTTATAAAGCTAACGGGAAGCCATCAAGCTGGGGGAAGGAGTGGAGCCTGAGTCCTGCTAAGGTGCAGACATAAACAATTGTCAGCCATTTTGCTGATGTTATAAGATATGCATCTTCTGCAATTACTCCTGTGAATATCACCGTTATTGTAGGTTGGCCTTTTGAGATAACTTTCCACTTTTTTTGCATGTCTGACATCTGTGGGTCCACTTGGACTGCCAACCCAGCTCCTATGGCCCTACTCAGAAGCCATTCAGCCATCAGGAGGACAGCTTCAACCTCCTGTGATTTCATCTCCTCCTCAACCAATCAGCAGCAAGCACCTGTTACCGGGCCAACTCCACCCCTTCCACCAAAATGCCTTTGAAAAACCCCTAACCTACGAACTTTGAACAAGATGCTTTGAGTACGAACTCCATCTCCCACATGGCATTGCCAGCCTCGTGTCTATTAAACTCTTTCTCTACTACAATGTCTGGCCTTTCTTTATGCAGTGGGCAGGAAGAACCCCTCGGGTGGTTACAGGGTGACTGAGCTCCCTAGGCCCGTTTTTAGAAGGCCACTAATCCCATTGCTGAGGGCTTTGCCCTTATACCCTAGTTACCCTCAAAGGCTTCCCCTCCTATTACCACCACTTTAGGGGTTAGAATTTCAACATATTAGTTCTGTGGGGACACAGATCATAGCAAGTTGCATGCTCCCATAACGTGGATACAGGAAGGGGTGAAAAATTGGGGTCATTTGGCAAGCAATCTACCATAGTGCTTGTACTAGGAATTATCTTGCCAATAATCATATGACAGTTGACAGGGAAATGGCAAAGAAAAAATAGTTTGAAGAAAAATAAAACTAGCACTGTGTATGGAGTTCTTATTGGAGTCAAATACCTATTTAGGGTTTTCTAGTAACACTTTATTCTAGATAGGCTGGTATGCAGGCTGTCCTTCAAATCTACTCCAATTCTCCTGGTCTCCACCATGGTTTTGATGGTGCTTCTTGTATGGCATGGTGTTCTGCCTTTCCAAATTCCACCAGCTCTGGACTCTCAGCAGCATCTAGAATGTTCCTCCTATAACACATGTGGAAGTTGATTATACAAATTGTGCCATTGTTGTCACACCCAACTAAATCAGAGTTGAGGGGCCAGGAATAAAAAGCACATGAGACACTTAGCACCTGATCCAAAAATTTTATTTTCCACAGGCCCAGCTGCTGAAACAGCCTGCTGTAGACCTAAGACCAGTTTTACCTCATAGCTACTGAAATGACCTGCTATGATTCTAATACTAGTTTCACCTACAACCCTCACTTACCATTAAGAACCTACCAGCTCCCAAAAGCTTCCCTAGTGCCAATGAGCTTTCCTTCAAAACAGCGTACAACATTTCCATTTCTAATAAATGCCCCAATCTTCAGGCATACTGAAGGCCACCCAGTCTGTGTGTATACCCCAAATTGCAATTCTGCGATTCCCAAATAAAACATTTAATTTAGAGATTTGTCTCTGTATTTTATTTTGACTTTGACACACATTCCTATAATAAATTTACATGTCTGCTCACCACATCCTGCCCCACTAGACCAAAACTCCTTGATGACAGAAGCATTGCCTAATACCATTTTGAATCATCTAGACTGTGGAAGCAGTTTAATAAATGTTTGTGAAATTAATAAATTAATGAATGAAGCCATAGCTGCCTTCTCTGACACATTGCGATTTTTCTCCTATGGCTTATTTTATCTGTATTACTCCATCTTTTTCCCGTTGTGATATATTGTACAATCTGTGTGTATACATACATATATGCACACATATATATACACACATGCACAAATACACACATTTGTGTATGTATACATCTTAATACATACACCTACATTTTTGGTCTTGTATGGTTATTTAATTATTCCATTGTTGTTTGCTTTAATTAACTAATAATATGTAATATTCTTAACTCTAATTCTTAATTTATATTCTACATAATTTTAAAAAGAATTTGAGTTGACTTTTTTAAAGATATAAAATCGGTCATTATAGGTAAATATTTTTTGAAATGGAAGATCCTTTTAATGGTAGCAATGTTCTGCAAACTCAATTTCATATCATTGCTTTAGCAATTATAGTAAGTAGGGAAAAAAAACTAGAGATCATATTTACAGAGAAACTCTTCTAAGAGGAATTGACATGGCTGCTTATATAAGGAGTGTCATGGAATATAATCAATATCATCTATAAAAGTAGTTTTGTAACATAAGCAGAAAATTGCCTCACATGGCCATTTTTCACACTGACCTTCAATTAAACCCAAAGTATTAAACCATAGCTTAATGAAGGCTTTCTGTGGAGAGCCAAGCTCAAGTGGCCCGGGAGAGCTTTTTTCAGGTGTTCCAGCTCAATAATGGTAAGGCTTAAAGAATACAGGATAACAAGGAACTGTTACACTCCTGAAGAAATGCCCTCAAGAATCTGCAACCTTCCTTTCTAATGGAACGATTTCAAGATCAATGAGTTTAACATTGAACTCTCTAAAACATTCCAGAAATATAGGTTTTCCTTATTGATTGAAGTGTGATCCACAGTAAAGTTCAGATACAGGTTACTAGAATATATTACTGACATATTGATAAAAATTAGTTTCACAATAGAGGGCTTCTAGCAAAATACAAGAGGATCAAAGAAATGCTTCCAAGATATATTTAAGCAGGTATGCTTTCTCGCATATCTCAATGATCTGCTCTTTATGAGTAAAGCTTTTTCTTTTGTTTCCCCAAATTTAATAATGCAACCAATGAATCCATGCTGAATACATGAATGAAGACACTGGAAGCTAGGATTTTGCTACAGTGGGGCCATTATTGATGCTAAAGATGCAGGGAATAAGGAAGGCAGATGCACTGGCCATTTTCTTTTGCCCTCCTTCCATATCCATTCTCAGCCTTCTCTGCTCTGCTCTGTGCCCCGGGAGGCTCATGACTCTAAATGGCAATACCTGCCTCCCTTGCACCTTGGCTTTCTTTTGGATTTGAGCAATGGGAGGCCCTTCTGGAGATCCCATGGTGAGAAAAGAGCTCAGAGTCATTTCTTCCCCACTCCCTGTCAGCTTTGACTTTCCAGTTCTAGAAATGGCTGAGTCCTTGCATAACTATAGCATCTAACTGACAGTTCATCTTCCATGGCTCCAGCTCTCACTTGGCTGGATAACTTCATCACTGCCCTGCATCCTTTCAGATCTATGGATGATAGCCATGGATGCCTCATCTTTCCTCTTTTTGGTTCCTTTAACGCTGCCCATGCCTCTGTTAATAGATTCTTCATTTGATGTCTTTCACTAAATCATCTGAATAGAGTGCTGTTTCCTGCTAGAAATCCACTTACTAATTATCTATTGCAAATTTGTATTCAATTGTCATATCCTATCTCCTGTTTTAGTAGAGTTCTAGCAAGGAAACAGTGATGAGGAGTTTAATGTTATTTATAAAATTATATAACCTGATCATCTGTTTAGAAAATAAACGTATATTTCAGAATATTTGCTAGGCCACCATAGAGTTAAAGTGTGAGTGGAAGGCAAGATTTAGGTATTGCAATTAAAAGAATAGTGGGAATAAAGATGCAAGTCAGCTCCAACCTGGGTATGATGCTGTAGATATGTGCAGGTGTGCGTGTGTGTGTGTGTGTGCGCGTGCACGCTCATGTGTGTATGTGCATATGTGTGTGGTGTCTTTGCATGAATCAGATTAGGTGAGGGGATGAGATAATCCAGATATATGTTTTCCTGCAACAAACACTTGGCTAAGTATTTTAAGGTAGATATCAGGAAAAGAAAGCATATGAATTCCTATTTTAATTTCATAACCATGACAAAGGATTAAGTGGTAAATAAAGACCCAATGAGAATTAACTGGCAAGACGGTGGCTTCAAGGGAGAAACCCGTATTTTTGGTTTTTCTAGGAGCCAGAATATACAGGCTTTTCTTTCTCTCCCAGGAGCTACCACTACCGTGCCTATCAGGACAAACTTTTCTTTATAAGCCTCCAACTTCATCTTTCACAGAGTGATGTAATCAACAGATGGAGTTAATTGAAGGCTGGAGAGGAGAAGGGACTTCAGCAGAAGCTACCAGTCACTCTTTGATAGAGTCTGGATCCTGTCTGTGTGCTCACTTTTTCCTCCTTATTGGACATTCTTTCCTTTCCAGGGTTACAGTTAAGATTCATTGAGACAATGTTACATGAAAGCCCTCAACACTGTGCTTCACCTGTAGAGGGCAAGCAGTAATTTTATTTTTCTCTTCTGTTGCGAAGGATGATGATGGTGTAGTGTCTGAGGACACAGATCTGAGCTTGAACCCGGCCTCTGTCTTTTTAGCCCTTGTTAGCTAAGAGATCTTGAGCAGATTATTTAACCTCTCAAACTTTCAGTTCCTCATTGGAAAAGTGAGAGATCAGAATACGACTGGATATGTAATTCATGTGCAGCAAACACCATGTCCGTCTAAGCCCGGGTTTTCTCATCACGATAATTATCCTGATTCCATTGGATTGTTGCTGGGAGTAAATGAGATGACACATGTGCCAAGAACCCTCAAGGTATGTTAGTCTTAACCCTTTCCTCAACCCTCATGACTTTGATTTATGAATGAATGATTCTATGCCACACAGAAGAGCCCAGTGGCAAGGCAGGTTTGTGTCCAGTTAACTTGAGTATAGGAGGCCCACCAGAGTATTTTAGGCATTTCATTTGGCCCTAAAATTTTTTTTAAAAAGGCAGAAATGGGTAAAGGCACAAAAATGGGAAAGCACAAGACCATAATCTAGTGTTTTTGCAGGGAGAGAGCAGGAGAAATATTGAGGAATGATGACTAAAGCCAAAATAGGAGGGATGACCTTGAATGCAAGGCCAAAAAATAGGTTTTTATTCATTAAATGGTACAGAGCCATGGAAAGTGCTTAGGACAGTCAAAGATCTGATCATACTGGATCCAGGAAGGAAGTCAGGCATGAAGAGGGATCATACATACTTCCACATTTTGAATGAAATCATTATTACTGTCTACTGAAATGTGAGAGTATAAGCGAGTCCCACTGAGTCTCATCAACGTGAGTGGGAAGAGAGGGGTGGGTGGTGGGAAGAGAAAAGATTATTTTGCTAACTGTTGTGTCCTCAAAACCAGCATGAAAAAGGACCTTGAGGTGACTTCCCCACGTGCCACAGCAAACATTCTATAGGTTACTTTGCAACTTATGTTCTATTTGCTCACCTTCCTCCCACCAACCAGACCCACTGTTTGCCCTTTCCTGCCCTGTTTTAGATACTGGGAGGGCATGCTGGTAATGGTGTCTATGTACTTCCTGGCCTAGACTCTTTTGTCCTCTGGTTTCTAGTTGGATTTGAGAGTCAGCAGCAAGAGACAGGATGGTAAAAGGAGAGAGGGAGGTCAGGGCATTTATTCCCTTGACTCCCTCTCTGTCTTTGCTGTTTTTGTGGCAGTGGTTGCCTTGAGGTCCCTACTCTTATTAGCTTCATTACCGCTGCTTCCTCCCCTTTCCCCTTCAGGCCTATGGTGGTAATAACCTCCTACCATGGCAAGTCCCTGGATGCCATAACAATCCTGTGGTTTCCCTTACCCTACACATACCTCCTAAGAAATCTTCTCATTAAAGTCTCTTGAGCAATCTTCATTAGGTCCTGTTTTCTGTTTTTTTTGTTTGTTTTATTTTGTTTTTGAGATGGAGTCTCCCTCTGTCGCCCAGGCTACAGTGAAGTGGTGCAATCTTGGCTCACTGCAACCTCCGCCTCCCAGGTTCAAATGATTCTCCTGCCTCAGCCTACCGAGTCAGTGGGACTACAGGCATGGGCCACCATGCCTGGCTAATTTTTGTATTTTTAGTAGAGATGGGATTTCACTGTGTTGGACTGGCTGGTCTCGAACTCCTGACCTCAAGTGATCCACCTGCCTCGGCCTCCCAAAGTGCTGGGATTACAGGAGTGAGGCACTGTGCCTGGGCTCAGGTCCTATTTTCCAACAGGATCTTGACTTACACAGTTGCTAAGCCCTGATACTGATATTAGTGCCAGGACATTCAAACATCCAAGAGGTTTTGCATTCATCTCTATTTATTTCCACTCACACTTCCTCTTGTCTTGACTATCTCAGTAAATGGTTCCACCACTCACTCACTTGTTCAAACCCAAAGGAACTATTATTCTGGTTCTCTCCACTTATATTGGCCAATCAATCTATTGCAAAGTACCGTAACCTCTTTCTGCAAGGTATATCCTAAATCTGCCCATTTCTCCTCATCTCCTCTGCTAACAACTTTGTCCAAGCCTCCATCATCTCTATCCTGGAACGTTTCAGTGGCCTCTTGACTGTTCTCTTTAATTCTTCCTTCCAATTCATTTTATACCCAGCAGCCAGAGGGACATTTCTAAAAAGTAAATCAGACTACATCATGCACCCCTGCTTCCTCCAAAGCCTTATGTTGCTCTTAGATTAACATCAGCATCTTGGCATGAAATAAAAGTCCCTTCATCATCTAAGTTCTTAAATAACCCCTTACCTCCCTGCCTTTTTCTTCCTGGGATGCAACTACCGAAGCCTTCATTCTATCTTTAGAACACATCACATTTGTGTTCTCAGGGCCTTTGCTCTTGCTGCTTCCTCTGCTGGCATCTCCACCCACAGCTTGTAGGTATCTGGCTCCTTCTTGTTATTCAAATCTCCACTTAAATGTATCCTCCTCAGAAAGCCACTCCCTGATGGATCATCCACTGGAATTCACTGCCCTTCTCTGTTACTATCACATCACATGTTCATTTTCTTCATTGTCTCAAATTCTCATGGATGCTTTTTGAAATTTCCTTGTTTTTTTATTAGTTTATTTCTTGCCTCTCTCAGTTTCTCCAGAATACAAACTCTAAGGGAGCCATGGTGTTTGTCTGTCTTGTTCACCACCTGCACTCACAATGCACAGAAAAGGGCCTGGCCACAGTGAGTAATCTATACATATTGGTTGAATGTGCAAATGAGGAAACATCCTAAAAATTAAGAAAAAAGCAGAATATAAAACTCAAGTGGCCAATCAACAGTTTAAAAGAAACTGAATCTGATTACTTTTCAGAAAAATGCAAGAATTTTTTTAAAAAAAAGAAAGAAAAAGAAATGCTAAACTCATCCATCTGATGGGGAAATTTTTTTTTTAATCTGCTAAAACCAAGTCTTGGCAAAGTATTGAAAACAGTGAAACTTCTAATCATTGCCCTGAGAATGTCAAATGAGACACCCATTTTAGAGAGCTATTTGGCAGAATAAAATTGAAAATGTGCTTAGCATTTGACTTAACAATTCCACTTCTGAGAATTCACAGTAGATACATGATTGCATATATGCATAAGCAGATGTTAGGAGAGTGTTTATTGCAACAAGTGTACATTACAGAAAAATTAAATCAATCTAAATGTTCATTAATGAGGAAATAAATGAAATATAACCTATTTATATGGTGAAATACTATACAAAAACCAAAAGAAATGACTGTTATGTGTATGTACATAAACGTATAAATATATGAAAATCAAATTGCTAGATCTCCAAAATATAATTTTAAGAAGAGGCAAGATACACTTTGATACTATTTATGTAAATAGTAAACACATATATTTTATATTCTATTATATTTATTGTTTATGTGTAAAACATGGAGTGGAAAGAAATCCACCATTGACCATTGTTCCCTCTGGGGAAGGAGTTAGAAAAAACCCAGGAGATTTCTGACTGAAAGGGACCACGTTTCTAATATTTTATTTATTTCTGAAAGCAAATATAATCAAATATTAACAGTTGCTAATTCTGGATAATAACTATATGGGCGTTTTTACCATTTTAAAAATCATATTTAGTAATTTTTAATTTATAAAATTAAAAATAAAATAATTACTGTGACATAATAAGAAATATATAGGTAGTCTCTGTCCCCAGTTCCCGACACAGAATTCCTAAAATCCTTGTAATTCTGGGGGACAGAAGCAACTTTTGTACTAATGAGGTGGCTCTTAAAGGTTGAGGGCTGATCACCCCAGGAACCAACTATATGATTCGAGGGTTGAAAATTCCAGCCCCACTCCTGACCTCCAAGGAAAAGAGAGGGGCTGGAGATTGAGTTAATCTCCATAGTGCCAATGATTTACTCAATCATATTTATGTAAAGGGGCCTCCATCATAACCCTAAACAAAAGTGTTCAAAGGGCTTCCACGTTGATGATGCATCCCCATGCTGGGAGGGAGGGTGGTGCACTCCAGCTTCACAGAGACAGAAACTCCTGTGCTTCACCTCGCCCTGTGCCCCTCCCCATCTGGTTGTTCTTTTGCATCATTTATAATAACCGTTTTAAAAAACAGTAAGTCAAGTATTTCCCTGAGTTCTATTAGCCATTACAATAAAAATCCTCTATTAGTAGCCAAGTCAGACAGAAGCATGGACAACCTGGGGACCCTTTACTAGTGATTGGCACCTGAAGTTGGGGGCAGTCTTGTGGGACCGAGTCCTCAATTTATGGTGTCTGCACTAACTCTGGGTAGTTAATGTCAGAATTGAATTAAATTGTAGTACTCCCTGTTGGTGTCTTCAGAGAGTTGGAGAATTGGTTGTTGGTGAGAAAACACACACACACATATTTGGCGTCAGAAGTGTTGCAAGTAGAGAAACAATTTTCTGTTTAAATGCCGCTAAAAATGGAGTAAATTATTTGGAAGTGGAAGCCGATGAGACAGACCATCAGAAAAAAGCAGAGACAAAGAGGAGCTGCGTCAGGCTGTTATCTGCACTGAAGGGTCTGGGAGGGGATGCTACTAGGCCTTGTGCCGTTTACTGGCTGGGCCCGTACACCCACGAGCCTGTGCTGCCAGTGTCCGTGGCTGCACAGTTGTCCTGTTTTCTGTAGCCTTGCTTGACCTTGCAGCCCCTGAGCTGGGTTACAGAAGACCGGAGGCCATTCTCAATTCTTGTACTCTTCATAAGGTCTGGATGAATGGCTGAGATGACAGTTCGTATGTCCATGGGGATTTTATTTCAAATACTTCATTAAGTCTTCCAGTACTTAAGATGAATTCTCCGAGCTTTTCCTTAGAAAGCCTAACCCGGTGAGGTCTGTAGAAGAAGAATGGATTCAAAGTAGTTCAAAGTGACAAAAAAATAAATTCTAGACCCAGGAAGGAAAAGATCTCTTATTTTTACCATCCATCTGATCTCAATTTGTTGAGGCCCCCTAACCCTAATATGAAACAGATACACTCATTCTACAATTGCAACAACAGCAACACAAAGTGTAGTGCCAAGAACCAGGAAATGTCAGTACATTTAATAGTTTGACTATATTCCCCCTAAAATTATAGGATTATGACTGTCTGATCATCTACAGGGAGAAGATTTGAAATCCAGAAGTCAGCTGGACCCTGCAAGGGAAGCCAAGTGCACTGCCTAGTAAAGTGAACCCATCTGCCAGAGACACACTCTGCTATCTAGACCATGTTGCCAAAGGCAGGCCCAGTACCTAGACAGAGAAAGCTGTGTCCAAAGACCCCTCACCGTGCTACCTGGAAAACCATAGTAAAAGCCCCTGCCCCTATCCAGATTCATGATGATTTTTATATGGAAAGTTTCAAAGAACTAGACAGAATTGGACAGGATACCGAGTTCCACCATTGAGTAGCTACCGTGGGCTATGAGTAAATTACTTAACCTCTCTGGGCATTTCTTGTTTTGCATGTAAGATGAGATCTAGAAGTTGAAATAATGCATTACATGAATCCACACTAGGCATGTTGTCAAGGTCAGTTCCTTTTCTCTGAGCCAAGGCAGGCTTGGCTTGGCCTTAATGGCAATACCTGCTACTCCCTTTGGCCAGGGCCTGCCTTTATGATGCAAGATGATGGCTGTAGTGAGTGCATTGATGATCCCCTGTCCCACCACTCTCATGAGGTTTCTAGCCCTGAATATGCTGCCAACTGTCTTCACTACCCAGGAACTTAGGCTAAAGTGAGGCTATGGGCCATTTTTTCAATACCATACTCAAGCACTTAATTAAAAAAAAAATTTTAGACGTATGTGTTATTTAAGAGCTTGCAGTTGCTCTTATCCTCCATCCATATGTAAAGTAGCACAATCACCATAGCTTATCACCAGGAGAGGTTGGAAAATTACCTTGGAAAAAAATTCAATTCCCTTTGCTTTCTCCGCCCATTCCGGAGTGGCTGCATGTTTGCCTGATATAATGCATTTGGTGGCAAACAAACTGGTAGATGTTATCTCATGTAATTTTGGGATATTGTTTCATTAGTGGGTCAAACAAGGATTGACTGTTTCCCATTTTCTCACTCATATCTTTGCCCAAATTTATTTATTTTCCTCCTATTTACTCTTTTGCTGGAAATATTTTGACATTTCAACTTCCTAATAGAGATGGGTGACTGAACACATTCATTTTCTGTCCCCCTGTAAACCTTATTCATATAACAGTAAACTAATTTTTTAAATTATACTTTAAGTTCTGGGGTACATGTGCAGAGCATGGAGGTTTGTTACATAGTTATACATGTGCCATGGTGGTTTGCTGTACCCATCAACCCATCATCTACATTAGGTATTTCTCCTTAATGTTCTCCTTCCCCTAGCCCCCCACCCCCGACAGGTCCCCGTATGTGATGTTCCCCTCTCTGTGTCCATGTGTTCTCACTGTTCAATTCCCATTTATGAGTGAGAACATGTGGTGTTTGGTTTTCTGTTCTTGTGTTAGTTTGCTGAGAATGATGAGTAAATCAATTTAAAAAAAAGGAGGCCGGGCGCAGTGGCTCAAGCCTGTAATCCCAGCATTTTGGGAGGCCGAGACGGGCGGATCACGAGGTCAGCAGATCGAGACCATCCTGGCTAACACGATGAAACCACGTCTCTACTAAAACAAAAAAATACAAAAAACTAGCCGGGCGAGGTGGCGGGCGCCTGTAGTCCCAGCTACTCGGGAGGCTGAGGCAGGAGAATGGTGAAAACCCGGGAGGCAGAGCTTGCAGTGAGCTGAGATCCGGCCACTGCACTCCAGCCTGGGCGACAGAGCAAGACTCCGTGTCAAAAAGAAAAAAAAAATAATTAATTAATCAATTAAAAAAAAAAAAGAATGCAAAATCTCTGTGAATTGTGTAAAAAACAATTTTCATTCTGTGATGGCCTTCATTGATAAGCATCTATTTGAAGTTAATCTAGCACTGAGCGAGAGTCCTTGCTTTCTAATTTGCTTTAGTTTTTCAAGAAGCATTTTTAAATTCCAAGTTGCAAAAATAGAGATGCAAACCTGTGCTTGTGATTCAACGGTAACTATTTTAGCAATTTATCATTGTTCTGGTAACATGATCATCAACTTTTAAGGCAATTAGGCTGTGTAGAAATCACCAACATAAAGGAAAAGAAAAAATGAACAGCAGTTGGTCTTCAAAGCATTTCTCTTTTGCATGACAAGGACGATGTGGGCTTAATCAATAAATTGGCATAATGAGAAAAATTGTACCTCCTTTAACTTCGAGGGCAAAAATTATTTTGGCACATCACTTGGAACTGCTGTGGAATTTTTAGGCATAAAATGTAATGAAATCACATAGGCTTATAGGAACACTCTAAATGCTGTTTTGGGGACAAGTAGTTAACCTAAGCATTAATGCTGGCAATACCAAAATACTAACATAGCTTCCTAAGTATGTTAATTTTAAAACAGTTGCTCAACAAACATTTTTTGATTACATGTTATATTTCAGGCCTAAAACTCACTACAATACCATAAAGATCAATGAGTCATTATTGGTGATGTAAATTTATAAATGTATCACATGTTATTTTTAAGTCACAACTTTTCCTCTGCCCAATACTCAGACCTTACCTGAGTAATTAAAATAAATAGAAAGCAAAGTTCAAAGGGAAATTTAGTATGCCTCCTTTCCTTTAAAATTTCTGATTGCTTAGTTTTCCAAGGAATCTTTGTAAGTTAACACAGTGTGCATGTGTACAAAGGAAGCACAGTCATTTTCTTGGTGGAACAGGGAATGAAGAAAGACTCCTGGGGAAGAACATGGAAACTAAATATTGCTAGAGACAGCACAGATTTTAGAAACTGGATGAAATTAGGGTAATATAGTTTCTGGTATCTTATAAAATTTATCTTATAAAGTGGAGAAACCAGAAAAGGCATACATATCTGATTCCAATATGTATTTTAATACAAAAATAAGTCCACCCAGTGCATTTTTAAAAGCTAACTGGGGCTGAAAGACAAATCTCTGTTTGCACAGTTCAATTCCCATTTCTGTCTTGCCCTGAGATTGTACATTTAATTCACTGAATTCTTAATTATAAATTTAAAAGGTACTGTTTCACTAGATCTTTAAACATTTGAAAGCTTCTATATAATTGTCATCTTAGCAGAAAAATACTCTTCTTTCTACAGATTCTTAATCTCCAAATTGCATGTGGGTATATATATATACTTGTGTGTGTGTGTGTGTGTGTGTGTGTGTATGTGTATATATATAGAGTCCACTTTCTATATATCATAGGTTTGGAAAAATACATCAGGAAGCCATTTGTGTTAGTTATTGCTACTGATGGAGTTCAAGACATACTACCTCAAAATATGGCACCTTGGCATATTGAATTTGTGAAGCTGAAGGAATCTGAGGAAAGGGCAGAAGCCAGAAAGTCATTCTCACCTTCACCTCACCATTCTTTCCTTAAGCAGGTCATAAAATCTAGAAAGAATTATCTGACTTTCCCTTGAAGCAGATCATAAGACTCCTATTTGAGAGATGTCCTCTTCATACTCAACTAAAAGAAATATCTTTATCTCTGAAGATGCAGCGTCACAGAGAAGAATGTGAACAAACAGGGCTTGCTAACTTCCTCCCAGTTTATACCACGAGATTATACCCCCTTGTCTATTACATTTCTCTATTACTGTCCATTCTTCAACAAACAGCATAAAAATATACAAGTTTAACTGTTTAACTGTTTCTTTGGGTCTTCATTTCCTTATGTAAAACCTATAGCTGATGGGTTTTTTTCCTCACTAATCTGTCTTTTGTTATAGGGGCCCAAGCCATGAACCTAAGATAAGTGAGAAAAATGTTTTCTTCCTCTGCTACATGACCTAACAACCATCTCAGAACCGAGTGACTTAAAACAACAATCATTTATGATTTGTCAGGCCTCTACAGGTGGGTTGGGTGTTTCTGCTGATGCAGCCTAGACTCAGCAAGGCTCACTTGTGTGTCTGTGGTCAGGTGTGGGTCAGCTAGGTACTTGTGGTAATCTTAGTTGGACTCTCTCACATGTCTGTCCCTTGGTTGTCCTAACTGGGCCAACTCAGCCTGCTCCTTTAGTCTCTCATCCTTTAGCATGCTAGCATACATGTTCTTGTGGAGAAGGCAAAGGACCAAGAGTGAATGTGTAAATGTAAAAAACACTTTTTCAAGTCTCTGCTTGCCATTGTCCCATTGACAAAAGTAAATCACATAGTCAAGTTCAAGACCAGCATGGGAAGGTGTAACAAAAAGAGAAGTTCAGGAGAGAATGAGAAAAGGAGTGTGACCTTCGGTGGAGGAATTCCAAAAGTCTGAAAAAAAAATCCCACAGAAAAAGTAACACAGAGAAACATACCCCAAACTCTAGGAGATTTGCTTTGGTGAGCATTCTGTCAGCCTAGAATGCTGCCATTTGGTTTCTCTCACTCAGGTCTCAGTTTGCATGGTCTCCGTTGAAGAGGTCTTGCCTCACTATGCTGGCTAACTAAAGACACTTCTCCCTTTTTATGGTTTGCTATCACAGCACCCTTTTGCACCCTTTACTAGCTGCCAATAATGAAATAATAATCTATCACAATATTTATTTCCCCATTTGGTTATTGATTTTTCCTGTTTTCCTTACTAGAGCATCAGGTCCAGTGACATTGGAACTGGCTTGTAGCAGCTCCTGAGGACCAGTTGCTAAATTTCCAGGAATTCTGTGAAGTGTTGACATCATGTTCGTAACTTGAAATAAGGCACAGTGGGAATATTTACTTCATTGAAAGTGGCATGAACTACAAAACAGTTCTTTGATTCTGGGAGAGGTGAGTGAGGAGAGACAGATGTTACACCTTTACCAGCACATTTTGGTCATACTTGCATGAAAGCAGCAGTGGTGTGTCTTTTTCCTCATCTCCTCAGTGTCTAACACACAGCCTTCACATATTAGCACTCAATAAATATTTGTTGAATAAGTGAATGAATTGATAAATTAATGGACAAATACACGAATGAATGGATGAATGCCAAAGGGCAAATAGGTAGAAAATGGTTCTAGGTAGTAGATTTTCTGATTTCTAATCCTTTGAGGGCTCTGATAATTTTGTAACATTGAGAATTCCCACCTATCTGACACCCAATGGGCCTTGACTTGCCACAGTGCAGCCCTCCATGCCTGTCATTATGATTATCTTAATTAACCTTGTTTACCTGGAGGCTATACTTGTACTGACTCAACTACCTGCATCTCTCCTAAACCCCACCCCATCCTGACACCACAATATGTGATGACATATGTTCTGATGACCCTGTTACTCTAGTCTGGGTGATCTCTGGATTCTGCCTAATTTACTCCTCATCCTATTGGGACTCTTTAAGTTCACTTCTTCATAGGAAACTCAAGACTCTGATGATCTTGCATCTCCAAATATGTTTTGAACCCTTCCATGTTCTCAAATCTCTACTGACACCACCCCAGTCTTAGCCACTGTTATCTCATGCCAGGACAGCTGCTGGATGCTCCTAACTGACCTATCTCATTCACTATTGACCATCCTCCATCCACACTCTCAACTACCACCTTAACACCCACCTATCCCCACCCCAAGTAAAAGATTCCCAGACCCTCCTGCTCCTAGGATGAAGTCAGTGCTCTGTATGGTGGCCAGCAAAGCCTGTACCCTTGGGGCCCTACATACCTTGCTAGCTCTTGAACTGGGCTTTTTGTGTTTCAGTCACTGGAGTCTTCTTTCAGGCTCATAAATTGTCATACTTCCTCCCTTCACAGGCCCTTTGACATGTTCTCCTCTCTGTCTCTAATCCACTTCCTCCACTTACCCTTTCAGATAACTTCTACTCGTCCTGCACCATCAAACTTGACATTGTCTTCCCGGATATGTCCAGCTGCAATTCTATGGATTAATAGAACCATTTTTCTCTCTGTTTCAGAGAGCATTGATCACAGGTGCTGTTTGTATGAGTATTCGTTTTCATTATTAGGTTTTACAAGCATTTGCTTACCCTCCATTCTCCTTACTGGATGGCTACACAGTGAGAAGTTAGGTGCAGGAGCCAGACCTGGGTTTTCTCATCATTGTCTTTCTCTTACTCGCTTTCTCTCTCTTTCTCTCTCTGTCTCTCTCTCTCTCTTTCTCTCATTTGCTGGCTCCCTCTCTCTCTCTCTCACTAGATCATAGAATGGATGAAAAAATGACGGGAATGCCACAGAGATCAACATAACTAGGTTATCTATTAACCCAGGAACATTTTATTTTATGTTTTCTCACAGGAGTATAAGACTATTCAAGAAACAGATCTCTCTGATTTCCTCCTACCCCTCATATAAACATTCCCACATTCTAATCCTCCCCAGTTACAGCTCAGACAATTGCTGTTCAGCTTGTGTCATCCTTGCTACAATGAAATCTCTCTTCTAAGTTCGTCAGTGCCCCAATTTTGCCAAGCCCATAAATCTCTCATTTCTTTTCTTTAGAGACTTTGTCATAGCATTTGACACTATTTGTTATCCTCTCTTTTTTTTTCCACTGTTAAAAAATTTGATTATAGTAAAATGCAAATAACATAAAATTTATCATCTTAACCATTTTTAAGAGTGAATGAATGACTTTTACTTCAGTAACTTATGTACGGTTCATATTCTCATGACAATAGTGCCAAGTCAACAATTAAACCCTGTAGGATGCCACTGCTTATGCCTTCTTTTTATGCTCTTTCTTATCTGTTGATTCCATTATACAGGAATAATGCAGAATTAGAATCATGAAAATGATTATAGAAAGAATATTTGAGCAAAACTAAGACATACTGTGAAATGGTCACTTTAATATAATTATATGTTAGGTCATAGAATTATGGAATGTTCGAGGTGACAAAGATCTAGGTATCACCAAGTCTATTTCAGTCACTTTACAGGGAAGGAGGCTCTAAGCCAGGGAAAAGATGCAACTTGTCCAAGTTGCATAACTAGTTGGAATCAGAAACCAGCTTTTCCTTTATGTCTGAAGTGACAGTCATAATTTTTTAAATGGTAAGTAACAGCAAACAATTGACACTAACTTCTGGAAAATTATCAGCAATGCGATTGAGAAGCTGGTAGATTGCAGTCATGGCTTGATCTAGGGCTACCAATAGTTTTGTTTCATTCAACTTTCTCTTTTTCTTAACCATTTTTAAAGTGTATTGCTCAAGAGTTTTCAGTCCATTCACATTGCGCACCTAATCTCTACATCTTTTTGATCTTGTATAACTGAAACTTTATACCCATTAAACCATTCCTCATTTTCCCCTATCCCCAGCCCCTGGAGACTATCATTCTATTTTCTATCTCTATTACTTTCATTACTTTCGTTACCTCATGGAAATATCTATGTCCTTTCCTTTTTGAAATTCTTTACTCTTTTGCCTTCCATGACATCAAACTCTCCTGGTTTCCTCTACAGCCTCTCTCCAAAGTTCCCCCTTCTTGGCACTTGTTTTCCTATGATAGTTTGGGTTTCCCCACAAGCTGACCCTGAGATAAGAATTTGAGTGCAGTAATTTATTTCAAAGGGCAATCCCCTAAACAGTGTTATGGAAGTGGAGAAGTAAGACAAGGAAGGGAAGCACTGATAAAATATGTATTATCAATAAAAGGTACATTTGTAGACATTTGGAGCTCAATTCCACTGGGGGCTCTGTGAAACAGTGTAGGACATAGTTCAGGGTTGTCCCAAGCAAGCAGGGAGGAGGCTGGGGGAATCTATCTACCAACAACTCCCAGCTTTCACCAGCTGAGGGCTCTTCCTAGGGTAATTAATTCTATGGCATTTCCAGCCTGTTCACTGCATGTGCAACCATCTTCCAAGTACAGAAAGGCCTCAGATAGAGGGTGTAAGTGCTAGGAGAGGAGATCTGAGGGGCACTAAAAATATCTGCTCATGTCGCCATTTGTTCCTTACCCCTTTTTCTCTACACATGGTTTTGGCTGTTGCATCTTAACAATGCTCCTGTCTTCCATTACCTTCCATTTACTGAAAACTTCCAAATCTTTGGCCCAGATTTTCTTCCTACGATCTGACCTCTTAAGTTTATCTGTTTACATCTACTTCTGGGGGAGCTTATGGCATCTCAAAATCACCAAATCTCCTCCTCTAATTCTAACTTTGGCTATTGGTAACCCTGCTCTGGTTCCTGCCCTTCCCCCAACCCTGGCTAATGGAACTGTGACTCTGCTGGTCTTTTGGGCCTCAGCATCCCCGCTGCTCACAGCACTTCTTAAGGATAATCAGTTATTAAGACCTATCTATTCTAATTCCTTAAAAGCTCTCTAATCCATCTCTTCCACTACCACATTTATTTTCTTAATTCAGGTTCTTATCATCTCTCACCCTGACCACTGCGGTATTCTCCTAACTGGACCTCCTCCTACCTGTAATTTAAACTTCATCCAGTCCATACCCTGAGTAGCGGGAAGAGTGACTTTATTTTAAGTTATAAGAATTCAATTGTTGCAAATCAGGTCACATCACTCTCCTCTTTTAATTCTTTGAGTGTTGCAGTCATTTTTAAACTCTGTTTTATTTGATCAATTACAGAAAGATGGCCTTTTCTCTTTTGCTAGTTTCTAGAGGAAGTGGTAAACCATAGACTTAATCCTTTCTTAAACGTTTGGGAGATCATACTTATAAAACCGGTTGGATCTGGGGGCATTTATGAAGAGGAGGTCTTTTCTTGAATTCTTACTGGTCCATTTTAATTCTCTCTGATTTGTGACAATTTATATTTTCTAAGAATTTGTTCATGCCATTTATATATTCAAATTTAGAGACAATAATTTACAGTATTCTTTTTTATTTTACATTTCTGTTGCATATATATATATATATAGTCTATCCTTTTTACTTTATGGATTTGTTTATTTGCAAATTCCCCCTTCTCCTCTTCAGTCTCCCCAGAAATCTGTCCTTTTTATTAAGCATTTCAAAGAGCTAGTTTAATTATTGCTACTTGCCATTATTTCTATTTTTCACAATTTCATAGATTTCTGCTATTACCTTTATTTCTATGTCCTTGCTTATTGGATGTGCTTTCCTGCAACCTTTCCTTACTCTATTTGAATGTTTGACTCACTTTTTTTCTGACTTTTTGGTTTCTTAATACATGTTTTAAGCTACACATTTTCTTCTGTGTTCTACATTTATGTTCCCAGAATTTGACATGTGGTGTTTCATTCATTCCTAAATATTTAATTCAGGTGTTTTGTAGAGTAGGGAAGTAGGAGTGAGCAATCTAACCTCTTAGATTCCTGAATACTGTCAAAGGAGGAATCTCTTGAGCAAGATTCTAGGAGAACAAAGCAAAGAGGTCATTAGAGACACTGAAAGCTAAAATATCAATTTCTTTCATGTGTTTAAATGTAAGCAATTGTTTTGGTTTCTCAACCTTCATCCCTAGAAAAGGGAAGAAAAGGACCTTTGAATGAATGAAAATGAATCTAATTCATTTCACTTTAACTGGTCTGTTTTCTAGGATTAGCCCTTGTTCTGGATACAAATCAGAGGTAACATTTTGTGAGACTTCTTTCACATTTGTTGTTATTAAATAAGAGAAATAAAACCTTTTATCAAATAATATCATGAGCTATTTATCTTGATTACAGTAACCTTAGCTGGTTTCATCTTACAAATGTCACATTGTTTTTCTTGCAATTAAAATAATTAAATTATATACTTGCTGTTAGACCGATTTGTTTTTTAGCAGTTTCTGCTTTTCTTGTAAAGTAAATACATTGAGAAAGTTCAATCATGGGATCTAATAAAATATAAGAAATTCTTTCTAATTTTTAATGCAAGTCTTACTTCATTAATCTCAAAAACAGAACAGCAGAATACAACATGCACACAAACACAAATATACTCTCATACATACACACAAGTCCAGATGTGTAAATAAGTATATATTTCAAAGAAATGGCAAGTTTTCTCTCATATTTCATTGTTTATAAGTAATTCATAATTTTAGCTACATTGAATAATTACAAATTAAGTAATGGAAAATAGTATATTGATTTGTCATTTTCATTTTATAACATCATAATTTTTTCTCATGTTTTTGGTAATATGTACCTCAAGATACATTCAGTAAGACAGGTGTTTTCATATGTATCATAACATACCTGTTTGTATTGATTTTTGTTTTTTTGTTTTTCGGGTTTTTTTTTTTTTTTTTTTTTGAGATGGAGTCTCGCTCTGTTACCAGGCTGGAGTGCAATGGCATAATCTCGACTCACTGCAACCACCGCCTCCCTGTTTCAAGTGATTCTCCTGCCTCAGCCTCCTGAGTAGCTAGGACTACAGGCATGCGCCACCAAGTCCAGCTAATTTTTGTATTTTTAGTAGAGATGGGGTTTCACCATGTTGGCCAGGATGATCTCAATCTCTTGACCTCCTGATCCGCCCACCTTGGCCTCCCAAAGTGCTTGGGATTACAGGTGTGAGCCACCACGCCCAGCCATCTGTTTGTATTGATAAATAATGTCCCACTTTTGCTGACAGAGAAAATGGGTTTGGCTAATAAGTTTTAAAATTAGGCCTAGCTTTGCCAGTTAGGTCATTCAGGGGACGTTTTAACTCATCTATCTATACCTCTGAGATTTTGATGAAAAAAAAATGTATTGAAGGCATGTGATATCTTAAGACATTTTAAAAGCATTTAAGAAAATGCTTTTTACAAAGTACAATATAAAGTACAGAAATAAGCAATATTTTGATTTTCCAAAGCTTTTCGGAGTATATCTGTGGTTGAAAGAGTAATACACCTTGTAAATAGTAGTTGATTAGCCTTTTTGCTATTTCTCCCAGATATTGGGATTTTGAACTATTCTAGGCATTGGGATAGAAATCCTTTTACAAGTCTGAGGATTTCCATTTATGAGCTTTCAGCAAAATTGACAGAGGGCTTCATAAAGCTCATAGCTGATAGAACCATTAAAAGGGTTGTATGATGGACAACAATGTGATTTTGGCATATATTTGGAAAGTTCAAACAATTGAATGCCATTGCTGTATTAAAAATCCCTTTTACTCTTATGTACTTGTTTATAAGAGCAAGCTTTCACAGTGACTATACATATATATACATGTAATAATACAAATAGAGTCCATGATTAGACCTGTGTTCTTTTCGCAATAAAGAAATATTTATGGGCCGAGTGAAATGGTTCACGTCTGTGATCCCAGCACTTTGGGAGGCTGAGGTGGGCAGATTTCTTTAGCCCAGGAGTTCACGACGAGCCTGGGCAATGCGGCAAACCTTGACTCTAAAAAAGAAAAATAGCTGGTGGGGTGTTGGACACCTGAGGTCCTAGCATCTCATGAGGCTAAAATGAAGGATTTCTTGAGCCCAGGAGGTGAAAGAGGCTGCAGTGAGCTATGATCACACCACTGTACTCCAGCCTGGGTAACAGAATGAAACCCTGTCTCAAAAAAAAAAAAAAAATTGTAACCTTTATAGATATCCACAAATACATGAATTGGGAAACGGTCCCATTTATCTCATTAAGAGATACATTTCTGATAAAATTTACTTTTATGTTTAATACTTATTTATCAAAATTTGTGATAGTTTTATAATACTTTTATCAATTGTGAATCACTAATAATTATAATTTTATTTCAATATATTTTAAAATATTTCACACTTTATGATCATCAACAAAAAACTTCAATTTGTTATATATATTTTTGATGCTCATAAGAATGTAGAATGACTAAAAACAATTTTCAAATGTAAAATAAATTAGGATAAAACTCTGTAGGGGAATCATACTAAAAATTTGATTTCAGGTAATAAAAGAAATGATGTAAATTTTCTGACTGTCATTGGAGAGTTTGTTCTTTTTGATGAATGATGCTAAATTTTAAAATGTCATTTAGTATTGGGATTCCTTTGGGTATATTTAAAATATGATGTAAGAGTGTTATTACATCATTGAATTCAATTTAAAAAGTTGTGAGAGGATCTATACCTTTTCCAGATTAGTTTTGGAATATGGCAACAAAATATTTAAACAAAGCATGAGGATTGCTTGAGCCAAGGCATTTAGAACCAGCCTGGACAACATAGTGAGACCTTGTCTCTACAAAAAATAAAAAAAGTAGCATGTGTGGCACACACCTATAGCCCCAGCTACTCAAAAGGCTGAAGTGGGAGGATCGTTTGAGCTTGAGAGGTTGAGTCTGCAGTGAGACCCTGAGTGAGACCCTGTCTCAAAAATTTTATTTTAATTTGGAAAAAATAACATTCAAAGACCATTATTTTGAGATGCCACTTATAGGGAAACAGGCTCACATGTGGGCAGTATTAGGGCCCATACAGCATCCCAGCCACAAGTGGTAAGAGTGCTTTGAAACTGGGATGAGTCATGGTAGAAGTTCCATGCAAATATCTCAGGAACAAAGCCCTTTGGCATACTGGCTGCCAGCACAGCCAAGCTCTCATCTCAGTTTTCATGACTCTTCAAGTGAAACTCAAGTTCTTACAATTCATGGCTCCTGCTATTATGAAAAATTATCCAAAACTTTGCATTTTCATGTCGTGCTACAGTATTATTTAATAAACCTGCCTGCGGTTCATCTGAGGCTCTAGGGCAGTGTGGTCCAAGAGAAATCTCTGTGATGATGGGCATGTTCTCTATGGGAGCTGTTACATATGGCTGAACACCTGAAATGTGGCTAGTTTCGCTAAAAAACTGAACATTTAGTGTACATAAGTTTAATTAATTTAATTTGAAATTTAAATAGCTACATGCAACCTGACTACTGTATTGGATGAAACAGCTCTGGCATAATGTACCTTTTTTTGATTCACTATTTCCAATTGATTAGGGCCCAGACTGTAATCAGAAAAGTTAAATGTTAACTTCTCAAAGACTGGTAAATTACAAATGATTTCTGTCCTGTACTACAGGGCAATAAAACAGGGCCACAATTGTATTTCCCTGTAGTACATTAACTAGATTTGTATCTAATTAACAATCTTATTTCAACATTCTTTCACTGATAATATGTGCTTCAGTCTATCTAACCCTCCTTTGAACCAGGTTTACCATCCCACTGTTTCTGCCATTAAGGAGTTTCTGCTACAAATTGACACACCTTTCCTATGTATTTATGAGAAAGTAGTGCTTGTGAAGTTTTCGGAAATTATACTCTGGTGTTGCATCCCATCTGACTTCACTTACTATTTACTGAGTTCTGCTAGTCCTCACATTTTGCTCCTGGCTATGATCCTGAAGCAACCGCTAATCACTTAGATTTGCTTGGGACTCAATTTCTATTTGCATTTGCTAGAGGAAAGAAAGTGGCTTTAGAAGTCAGATAGAGTGGATTAAAAATCCAGCTCTGGGTGGGTCGCAGTGGCTCATGCCTGTAATCCCAGCACTTTGGGAGGCTGAGGTGAGTGGATCACCTGAGTTCAGACAGCTTGAGTTTGAGACAGCTTGGCCAACATGGTGCAACCCCTTCTCTACTAAAAATACAAAAATTAGCCAGGTGTGGTGGTGGGCGCCTGTAATCCCAGCTACTCAGGAGGCTGAGGTAGGAGAATCACTTGAACCCGGGTGGCGGAGGTCGCAGTGAGCCAAGATTGCACCACTGTACTCCAGCCTGGCTGACAGTGAGTGAGACTGTCTCAAAACAAACAAACAAACAAACAAACAAACAAAACAAAAGAAAGAAAGAAAAGAAAAAAGAAAGAAAGAAAGAAAGAAACCCCAGCTCTGTTGCTTATATCATTGTATAACCTGAAAAAAATTATGATGGTAAATATAATAGGAACTGTCTAACATGGTTGCTATGAGGAACAAATGATGGTAATTTGCTCAGTGCACTGCCTAGCAATTGTAGGTGTTCAATGAAAAATACTGCTTCACTGGTTTGAAGTTTCTAGCCCTATCTCCTTTCTCCATATCCACTGGCCTTTTGCGTTGCAGAGTTCCCTCACTCTGGAAGCTTTCTTCCATCCCCACTTTTTTCTGAATGGCATTTACCAAAAGTCACCGTTATGGTCTGAATTTTGTCCCTCCAAATTCATTTGTTGAAGTCCTAATCCCCATTACCTTAGAATGTAACCATATTTGGAAATAGGATCTTTAAAATGGCAATTAAGTAAAAATATGATCATTAGGGTGGACTTTAATCCAGTATGACTGGTGCACTCATAAGAGGAGAAAATTGGGACATAGGCATATACAGAGGGAAGGCTCTGTAAAGACATAGGGAGAAAATGGCCATCAATGAGCCAAAGAGAGAGGCCTCAGAAAAATCCAACCTTGATGACACTTTGATCTCAGCCTCCAGGGCTGTGAGAAAATGAATTTCTGTTGTTTAAGCCACCTAGTGTGTAGTACTTTTTTATGGCAACCCTAACAAACTAATTCTGTTTAAAGATGAAACATCTATCATCTCAGTTAAAATGTAGAGGTCTGTTAATAAGAAAAATACTTTGTCTATTAATCGTTTATACTACAGCATGAAGTTTAAAGGTTTAGGCCAAGTATTGAAGTGAAAAAAATCAGGGAAATGAGACAGGAGACTTCGGTTTCGAAAGAGTTACTGCAGAACTGTCATTGGGTTAGGGGAAAGGTCCACTGGTGGGTCAGTTTGAAGCCTCTGCTCTAGGATGGCTTTGACCTGAAAAATTCAGCTCTCTTTCTAAGGGCCTCTCATCCTTTCGCAAGCTAGCTCAGGCTTGTTCTGCTGGTGGTGGCAAGGATGGAAGAGTAAAAATGGAAGTAAAGTCTCTGGAGGCCCAGCCTCAAAACTGTAACACTAGTTTTAGCTCATTCAATTCACCAAAGCCAATCCCAAGGCCAGTTCAGAGTTACTGGGTGGGGAAATCTCTTGATAAGGAAGAGTGGCAAAGTCACATTGGAAAGATAGTGGATTCAGGAAGGGGCAGATAATTAGAATCATCTTGTAATATACTAAAATATAAGCTGATTATATATTACATTTTGATGTTTTTGGAACTTCTGCACTTTTTTTTGCGTCAGTGCCTTCATAATATATCTTTATATGTCCTTCGAACAAGATGTGCTTTGAGAGATGTGAAATGTGGAAAATTAAAAATTATGCAGGTTGAATTCTCATTCTCTTCAGTGTCCACCTAATACAAACAGTTATTTTAAGCATGTCAGAACTGCCAACAGATAAGGATTGTGCTTGTTTTTATAAAGAAACTGAGGCTTTGATACTTTGCAGGGAGAAAGATAGCTCAGGATATGGGTGAGAATGAGGGCAGAATGAGAAATTCCTCAATGGACATCCTTTGAAAAAGTCCACATTTGAACCTAGGGAGGAAATTAGTAGACCTACTAAATACCTGAAGGTGATATCCATGAGTCCAAGCCCAAGAGGGCATACAGGAAATCAGAGAATGACCCATCAGGGCCAGGTACCAACCTACTTCATTGGAGCAAAGAGTTGCACTTATTACTGAGAAACCTGCAGAGCAGAGGTCTGCAAACTGTTTCTGAGAAGAACAAGACAGTAACTATTTTCATATGGTCAGAGGTCTTATGGTCTCTGCCACAATCACCCAATCCTGACCTTATAGTGTGAAAGCAGTCATAGACAGTAGGCAAATAGACTGGGTGTAGTGTCTTGTGCTTGTATTCCCAGCACTTTGGGAGGCTGAGATGGGAATATTGCTTGAGCTTAGGAGTCTGAGACTGGCCTGGGCAATATAATGAGACCCTGTCTCTACAGGCTACAGTGCAGCCTCAAACAACTGCACCACTGCACTCCAGCCTTGGTGACAGAGGGAGACATTGTCTCAAAAAAAAAAAAAAAAAAAGAAAGAGAGAAGAATGAAGACAATTTTCAAACTAATGGAGATAGCTGCATTTCCTTCATTTGTAAATTTACTTACAAAACATTATTTATAAATACACTTCATTTACAAAAATAGGTGATGGGGCCAGATTTGGCCTATGAATCGTAGTTTACCAATTCCTGCTCTAGAAGAACATTCTTCTGTCATTGAAAAATACCTCATTGAGAATGCAAGAGACTTCTGATACTGAAGACTCAAGTAAATAAAATGAATGAGAATAATTAATCAACAGAAGAAAATAAGAGTCCTCTAGAAAATGCAGAAATTGAGGTAACACGTACTTGAAAGGTGGTTTCGACCTGTTGGGAGAGGCTAGTGATTCTATGAGAACTAAGAAACAACAAATACAGAAACAAGTAAATACAGAAGAGCAACCATGTGTTTCAGGCGTGAAGAATGTGATTCTTTCAGGCAGGCCTGAAACAATGGATCGTGGGATGCCACAAGCTACATTCCCTGTAGACTGCAGGGCAACCCTGATTCTCACGAAGAGCCTTGTGAGTGAATAACTCACAGTGCCTTATCAAGAAATTGTTCATCAGCCATTTTCTTCTGGAGGATGTTTCTTCTAGAAAGAGACAAAATGAAAGACAGCACAACAGTTTTATCAAACTTTAAGACTACCTTAAAATCAATAAAAATTGTCAAATATGAACAAAAAAAGCAGCAAAGACTTTTTTGGGGGAGTGAAGATCAAGATACAAAAGAAAAACTTCTATGAAGAAGTTTCTAACTGGAATCTTTTCAAAAATGAATAAAATAGCCAGTGAAATGCTGGTAGGAAGTGTACTTGTTGTTTTTGGGAAAACTGGAAAGTATAAAACGCAAAACACAAAAGAAAACAAATAAAACAAAATCAAACAACCAGAACAAGGTGTTGGAAGGCAAAAAGTTGATAAAATATCACAAATATTTTCAAGGAATTTTTTGAAACTTTCAAAGCCTTAGTGAAGCTAAGCTCAGCAAAGAGAAGGTGAAGTCTGGCCTCTGAAGGTTAAAAAGAAAAATCTAAGACCTAAAGAAGGCATGGAGCCGTACCACAGGAAGCAGAAAACTGGATGAAGGGAACACTTGACTGAGAGAACTAATCAAACTACAGTTTATTATAAAATTCGGAAAGGCCTAGAGGAAGCTTGTTTTTTTTTTAACCACACACAAAAAAGAATTTGACATTTTGAATAATTGCATTGGGCAGCTGAAATAACTGGCAAATCACCAGAGTGAGAAGATAAAATAAATCAGAGATGACGGATGATATATATCTCCTGGATAGAATCTTCGTTAACAATAGCTAGAGAAGATTGAGGCCATTTCCCATCCAAGCTGAAGGATAAGGTGTCAACCAAGCATGGACTGGAAGAACAAATAAAGAAAGTGAGTTTTGCTCACTGCGTTCAGCAGAGCTCTCCTGGAAAATGAATGCAAAACCTTGCAGCACAGTGTAGAAATCCTGAAGGGACATAAAGACATACTTCTGTAAAAGCAGCTGATTTAGGAAGAGAATACATGGAGAAAGAGAGCAAAAGCAATCAGCTACAAAGGAGATACAAATTATAGAGGCAGAGAATTCAAGAAACAGAGGAAGAATTGCAGAAATTAGCAACGTCCGTATGCAATTCATAAGAAAGCCCATCATTACTTGAGATAAAAAATAATACCAATGCATAAAAAGAGAAATACTCCGAAAACCACAGACTCTAAAACTCAATCCAGGAATACATAATCATGACAATCCCCCCTGCAACAAAATTTCTAACTTGGGGGACAAACTATATTATGCATTAGAATCACCACGAGGCTAGGGCTAGATGAAACAAGGATGGTTGGTCCTCATTACACGTTTCTGATTCAGTAGATCTAGGGTGAGGTCTGAAATTTTTAAAGAAATTCTTGACCAGACGCGGTGGCTCACACCTGTAATCCCAGCACACTGGGAGGCCAAGGCGGGCAGATCACAACGTCAGGAGATTGAGACCATCCTAGCCAACATGGTGAAACCCCGTTTCTACTAAAATACAAAAAATTAGCCCGGCGTGGTGGCGCGCGCCTGTAGTCCCAGCTACTTGCGAGGCTGAGGCAGGGGAATCGCTTGAATTCGGTAGGCGGAGTTTGCCGTGAGCCGAGACGGGGCCACTGCACTCCAGCCTGGCGACAGAGTGCGACTCTGTCTGAAAAAAAAAAAAAAAAGAAAGAAAGAAATTCTCTGGTGATGCTTATGCTGCTGGTCTAAGAACCACACTTTGTGAACCACTGCTGTAAACCAATCCTGGTCACATATTAGAGTTACCTGGACCAGTTGCACACCTATTAAATCAGAATCTCTGTGGGCGGGGCTCAGGTATGGATATTTTTTGAAGCCTTCATAGGATTATAACATAGCCAGGCTTAAGAACCACTGCAGTCAGCCAAGTGTATTCGACCAATACACTAAAATTGGAAACATATTTGCTGTCATCCCTACTGGTGACATATTCACCTTTGATGTCTTTCTTTTCTCTTAACAGAGGAAATTTATCCAGAAATGAAAGTGTCCAATGCATGATCCTCCACCTAGTCTTAGAGAATCATCTGATTTGTCAGTGAAATAGTAGCTGCCTCTGATTTGCGTTCTGGTGAAGCTTCAATGAGAAACTCAAGGAGCCACTTAGAGGATAGATCATGGATTTAATTCCAGTGCCAAGTCCCCCACCTCCTTAGCCATCCTTTCACCCTTTCCTAGGTATGCTGAGATCTCACCAACAGGAGGATGCCCATCACCTTCTGACCTATCTAAACCTCTTCCCAAAGCCCAGGGAACTCATCTGTTTTCACTCTTTCTTTTACCTCTGGTTTTTGCTGTGCATTTATTTCTAGACCTAAGTAAATTACCTGGGCTTTGACCTGAAATAAAGAACTTGCCTTTCACCCCTGTGAGAATGGATTTGGGCATCCAAGATTTAGATATTCAGACTCTCCTGGTTCAAGAAAGTGCATTTTGTCTTATCTTAGATCAATATCTCTAACTTCAATCCGTAGACAAAATCCACATAGCTTTTCACCTCTACCTTAGCAAGATCCTTTTCAGCTTTGGGTTTATCCGCATCCCTACCACATGTGTGAGCACATGCATGCACACACATCCACACTTCATAGCAGTGCAAAGGACAATTCATAGGTCTCCCTCAGGCTTTCTCGTTGTTTAAGACAGTACATAGATGATTTGAACATTTCACTTGATTCAAAATCTCATATTTTTTCACTTTTCTTGACGTAAAATGTATAAACAGAGCAATGCCTAGCTTTTAAATACAAAATTGGATGAATTTTGACAAATGTAGCATTACCCAAATAGAAATTTTTGTCATCTTAGAAAGTCCTCTTATGCCTCATTTCAGTCAATTCAATAAGTAACCTGTTCTGATTTCTATCACGATATATTAATTCTCCTGTTCTTGAACTTCATAGAAATGAAATCATACATTAAGTACGTTTGTGTCTATCTTTCTTTGTTCAGCGTAATGATTATGAGATTCACCGCATTGTGTGTCTCAGTAGTTCATCCTTTTGTGTTGCTGAGCAATATTTTATTATGTGAATATAACATAATTTATCCATTTTCCTGTTGATGGACATTTAGGTTATAACAGATTCTGGCTGTTATAACAGGTTCTTACTGTTATCAATAAAGCTGCTATGAAAACTCTTGCACAGATCTTTTTGTCGACACATGTTTTCATTTCTCTTAGATAAATTTTCTTCCAGGAGCATCAGGTTGTAAATGTTTTAACTTTACAAAATATTTTTCTTTTTTGTGAAATTGATTGTACCATTCTATATCCCAAAACAGCAATGTGTGAGAATTCTAGTAGCTCTCCATATATTCTCACTAACATTTGGTGTGGTTACTCTGTTGGTTTGGCTTTTTCTTCTTCACTTTAACCACAGTAGGTGGTTTGAAGTGCTAAGCTTTACTATTTTTGCAGAATTTTTAAATGTATGCTGACCTGAAATTGTTCGTATTTGAGCTGAGAAAAGAAATTTTGAGGTTCATACTTAGTGTTTACAATTTTGCTGTAAAGGCGTAAGGATGATACAATGGACTTTGGGGACTTAGGGGGAGAAGTGGGTGGGGGCAAGGGATAAAAGACCACAAATACGGTGCAGTGTATACCGCTTGGGTGACAGGTGCACCAAAATCTCACAAATCACCACTAAATAACTTACTCATGTAACCAAATACCACCTGTACCCTAATAAGTTATGGAAAAAAATAAAAATAAAACTTAAAAAAATAAAAATAAATAAATAAAACCTAACTGGGTACCATGCTCAGTACCTGGATGATGGGTTCAGTCATACCCCAAACCTCAGCATCATGCTGTATACCCAGATAACAACCCTGTGCATGTACCTCCTGAATCTAAAAGTTAAGATAATAAAAAATAATAAAAATAAAACTTTGCTTTATATGCAAATCATCTTTTGAGTTTCAGTCTCCCTTATAATATGATTTGACTGGCTTAAATTTAATTATTTAGATCTTGCAATAGTAAACTATGTACAGTATTATAGAAATACATAAATGCCTTTTAAATAAAGATAACTTAAATGACCAGAAAATGGAGCATGGACTGGAAGGGAAAATTGGACTATAGAGCGTAGATGAACCTGATTTAAAGGTAAAACTTGGCACTGAAGACTAAATAAAGGAAGGTTGTGACATTCTAGATCAGTATTTGGTAAATGCCTATTGTGAGACTAACCTGCAAGTTCCATGAGCATTTCTTTATTGCTTCTTCAGCATTAAAACACAACGAAAAGTTTCCTAATTAGATTAATACTAAAATAGTGTTAATTTGTTTTTGTAGTACATGCTTTCTATTTTCTTTTATTGTTTTTATTAACTTTTTGAGTGGTATGAATTTAAAATTATTTTTCATAAGTGTTCTGCATGAAACAATTGCTCAAAGTGAGAAAATCTGGTGTGCATGATCGACAGTAGTCATCCTCCAACTTCAGTGAATGTCAGAACTTCGTAAAAATACAAAAGCTCCAGCCCTGTCCTACTTCAGGAGACCTGGTCGTATTCTTTATTAGTTGTCCGGGGATTCTGGGTTTAATAACTACTGCTCTAAAGCATGTTCCAGCAGGAGACCGCATTGAAAGAAAACAAAATACAGCTTAATTATGGTGTAATGTCAGCAGTGGCCGACAGGTGGAGCACTCGTTCACAATGCTAGCGAAATGGGAGTATTAGCATAACAAGCCATTTCCAGAGAAAAAAGTAACAAGTGGAAATAAAAAGTACAGCTATATTTGTAGAATAATTAAAATGACCTTTCTTCTTTAATGTCTTTGAACTTGTGACTCCTAACAAATCTTCTAGAGAAACATGTAGGGACTTCCACTCTTGAATCTAAAAGTATTTCTTTCAACACCAAAAGTTTCGCCGTCATCTTTCCTAAGAAAAATTCAGTTGTGTCAAGATGAAATCATCAAGAAAATGCTCCATGCATTATCCTGCACTTGACTTCACCAACAGGTCAGAAAGTGGTTCATTCTGCTATAGTTGTGGCTCACTAGGCTGATTAGCCTGAAAGGCTCACACTGGGAATTACTTCGAGGATTAAAAGGCTGCCTCTTAGGCCTGGCTTTAATAAAACGGATCAATTGTGGTGAGTCTGGCCACACAGTTAGCTTGCTTTGAGTTTGCTGAAAAAGTACATGCTAGGTGGAAGAGCACAGATTATTTTCTGGGCAACAATAGGCAAGGATAATGACTTTACTCCAATGCCCCAGTCAAAGGCAGTGATTTTCCAGATATGTGCTTGCAAGTAGAGTTCAAATGTCCAATTCAACTTGGAATTGTTCCGCATGCTCATATTTTCCAAATAAAGGGGTCGAATAAGCCTGGGAAATACACTTTGTTTATTCACTGATCATGAGTAAACATTTGCTCTGCCAGACAATGAGTAAGAGCTGAGCATTAAGATATAAAAGATATAGCTTAGGCTTGGAGAAGCCAAGTGATCAACTTGCAACAGTAGAGTGACACTCCTCACCCATGTAACTGATCATCCATGCCTGCCTTTTTCACTGCTCCATCCTTTTGGCCTAGCATAATGCTTAGCCCATGGCACTTACTTACTTACTTTCTCAACTATGTAGTTAATATGTTTATAGAACGTATCCCAGATCTGTAAGAGAGCACAAAGGACAGGTACATAACTCAAATGCGGGTGTGAGACCTTGAAGATGTTCCCGTGGATTAGTTTCCTTTGACTGGCTATGTTTATAGAACAATCTTTACATTTGGGATTTTATAGTAAAACGGATATTACTATGCCCATATTCCTTCAACACTCAACTTTTATGCTACAGACAATTTACCGGGAACATCAAACATTCACCACCTGAGGGCTTCTTCCTGGTTTTGGAACACACCCAATTACTGCCTCAGTTTCCCCAAAGAAGCCCTCAACCAGCGACTTACAGGAGTTGGTGGATAAATATCCCAACTTTCTGACTTTGCAGTTGAGACAGCTCTGAAGTTGTTCTACACTGTCCTTTAGAGTTCCTCTGCAGGACAGAGTTTCTCTTCTTGCCCATAGTGGTAACTGGTTTGATAACACACACTTTATCAGATTCTTTCCATTCTCTGTCTCACTTCCCTTTTCCCTACTAGTGCTTCCTGGCATTAACTCCCACATTAAAAACTCACACTCAAGTTCTTGTCTTAGGATCAATTTCTGGGGGAACCCAACCCAAGGGTACTTATTAGCTATCCTTAGGCAGGTGGATGAGAGTTTGGGAGGTGTTGGGGACATGCTTACAAACAGAAGCATGAGGGAACTTGAGATTGTGAATAGTTTGCAATTGACGGAACATAGGGCACAAGGGTTGTAAGTGATAGTAATGGATCCTGCATGCTAATCTAAAGAATTAGGTGGGCGGATCACGAGGTCAGGAGATCCAGACCATCCTATCTAACATGGTGAAACCCCGCCTCTACTAAAAATACAAAAGTTAGCCGGTGTGGTGGCAGGCGCCTGTAGTCCCAGTTACTCGGGAGGCTGAGGCAGGAGAATGGCATGAACCCAGGAGGTGGAGCTTGCAGTGAGTCGAGATTGTGCCACTGCACTCCAGCCTGGGCAACAGAGCGAGACTCCATCTCAAAAAAAAAAAAAAAAAATTTGCATCTTAGATTATGCAAAATTCTAAGAATGGAGGCATTGGGGATCCACTGAAATATTTGCTAAACTAAGGGAAAAAAACATGTTATGACCAGCTATAAGGTTCAGGCAAGTATATATGAAGCTTCCAAAGTGAACAGACAGCATGTCATTCACTCAAAAACAGACACACAGACTGACGGAACAGAGTAGAGAACCCAGAAATAAAGCCACAGCCATCTGGTCTTCAGCAAACTTGACAAAAATAAGCAATGGGGAGAAAACTCTCTATTTAATAGATGGTGCTGGGATAACTGGCAGAAAAATGAAACTGAACTCCGACCTATCACCATATACAAAAATTAACTCAAGATGGATTAAAGATTTGACTGTAAGACCTCAAACTATAAAAATCCTAGAAGAAAACCTAGGGAATACCCTTCTCAATATCAGCCTTGGCAAGGAATTTATGGCTAAATCCTCAAAAGCAATTGCAACAAAGCTAAAAGTTGACAAGTGGGACCTAATTAAAGAGCTTCTACACAGCATGAAAAACCATCAAGGGAGTAACAGACAACATACAGAGTGGGAGAAAATATTCACAAACCATACATCTGACAAAGGGCTAATATCCAGAATCTATAAGGAACTTCAGCAAATCAACAAGCAAAAAAACAAATAAATCCGTAGAAAAGTGGGCAAAGGACACAGACAGACACTTCTCAAAAGAAGACATACATGTAGCTAACAAACATGAAAAAATGCTCATCATCACTAATCATCACATAAATGCAAAATCATAAACACAATGAGACACTATCTCACACCAGTCAGAACGACTTTGTTAAAAAGTCAAAAAATAAAAGATGTTGCTGAGGCCACAGAGGAAAGGGAAAACTTATACACTGTAGTAGGAATGTAAATTAGTCCAGCCACTGTGGAGAGCAGTTTAGAGATTTCTCAACTAAGAGTTGAGGTATCCTTCAACTCAGCAATCCCATTACTAAGTATATCCAAAGGAAAATGAATTGTTCTACCAAAAAGATATAGGCAAGTGTGTTCACTGCAGCACTATTCATTTGATAGCAAAGGCATGGAATACACTCAGGTGCCTATTAATGGTGGATTAGATAAAGAAAATGTGTTACATATACGCCATAGAATACTAGGCAGCCATAAAAAAAAAAAGCAGAAAAACAAAATCATGTCCTTTGCAGCAACATGGATGCAGCTGAAAACCATTATCCCAAGGAAACTAATGCAGAAAAAGAAAACCAAATACCACATGTTCTCACTTATAAGTGGGATCTAAACATTGAGTACACAAGGACATAAAGATGGGAACAGTAGATAGCGGGGACTACTGGCGGGGGAGAAGAGAAAGAGCTGAAAAATTACCTATTTTGTATTATACTCACTATCTGGGTGATGGATTCATTCATACTCCAAACCTCAGTATAACACAATATACCTTTGTACCAAACCTGCGCATATACTCCCTGATTCTAAAATAAAAGTTGAAAAAAGAAAAAAAAAGTGAATGGACACAGGGGTACTCCTTTTAGAATGTGATAAAAATTGTCATTTTCTCCACATAAAAATGCGCATAAACACATACATACCATCTTGCAAAGGAATTCCCAGATGTTCACAGATCCATTTTGAAGCAGTCATGGACCGCCTCGAGGTTTATGGAAGGGGGAATAAGAACTCTATGAGCTGAGTAAGAAGACAAAGGAGGCCAAGGAATTGAGGAATTGAGAACAATAACCTCCAAAGTATATACAGGAATAAAGAAGGTGGAATAAAAAGCTGCCATACAACAGGAAAAGACTCAAAGCAGAGTCTTACAGAGAAAACCAAAAGATTCTCTTGATTGAGCTACTTTTGAGTAGTAGATTTTGGAAGAAGATGATAGAAGACTATTGCTCTTTTGTTCTCTCAGTTTTTTAGTTGCTCACTGACAGTGAAAAAGAATGATAATTACCAACCAGGAGATATTCCATGGCAGTGGACACAAACCAACCTTTCCCAAGTGAAATTCAGTTAATAGAAGTATGCACTGGCTCCGATAATGTTAGTTGTTGTTAGGCTATCTGTCAACATCTAAAAATAAGGAAGTTTTAGATACAATTTTGAATTTCCAGATTTTTTTTTTTTAGGATTAAGTATCAAAGTATCAAGGCCAGCATTCCCAACCAGTTTTCATGATCTGGGAGAGCTGAAAGGTTTTGGCCCCCATAGGCTATTGTATGTTGCTCTCCAGTTGGCCACAACCACTTTTACTTGTTGACATGTCCTGCCTGTCTCTTATATACTTTAAATCTTTTGAGTCTTTGCATTCTTACAGTAAACATTCATATCTCAACAGCCACCCCAGTATTCTTTAATTCATTCAGTTATTCATGAGCATTTATTGAATGACTGTTTCATGCAAGAAACCATTTCGGATGTTAGAAATACAAAGACAAAGCTATTTATAGAATGCCCCAAGCTGTTTATAGAATAGCTAATAGTAGCAAAAAAGAAAGAAAAAAAAAAGGAGACTAACAAATCCTGGTTGTCATTTGTACAACAGGGCTCAGGGCACAAACTTTATATTATTGTGCCTTGATCACAAAATTTAAATGTCTATTCTTTCTTGATAGGCCATTACTCATTCACAGGTTGGGTCAATTACTGAAAGAATTATACAATCACTCATGTCTTTCAGGAGTGGAATGAAGAAGAGCTTGAGAAGGAGCTCTTCTGAAGGAGAAGAAGAAAGTAATTATTTAAGAATACTGCAAGGCATTCTCACTTATTTGTGGGAGATAAAAATTAAAATAACCGAACTCGTGGAGATAGAGATAGAAGGATGGTTACCAGAGACTGGAAGGTTAGCAAGGATGGGAGTCTTGGCGGAAGTGGGGATGGTTAATAGGCACACAAAAAAATAGTTAGAAAGAATGAAGAAGACTTTTATTTGCTAGCACAGCAGAGTAACCACAGTAAAAATGTAAAATTACATTTTTAAATAATTAAAAGAGTATAATTAGATTGTTTTTAGCATGAAGGATAAATGCTTGAGGTGAAGGATACTCCATTTACCCTAAAATGGTTATTATGCATCACATGCCTGTATCAAAATCTCTCATGTAATTCATAAATGTACACACCTACTGTATACCCACAAAAATCAAAAATAAAACAGAATAAAGAATAAAGAATAATGCAAGATAAAGCAATCAGGAAGTTTTCCAGGATGGAAAAGAGAAGGGAGGATGCTTTTGGATCTTCACAGTCAGGCTGGCGCACCCATCTGCCAGGGTACCCATACCTCAAGTTCTGTAAACATTGGTTGCCAATGATGCATGACTGCCCTGTTCTGCACAGAACTGCCCTTGGCCAATGGGAGCTGCCTTCTACAGTAGGTTATAACCCTTCCTTCAGATGGAAGGGGATATCCAGCAGCCATGGGTATGACAGATCAGGATAGAAGGGTACAAATCACACTGCAGAACTCCATGTGGGATGAGGCTGAAGCCGAAGGCCAGTTGAGAATGTGTCCTTGCTTAAGTTTTTTCTCACGTTCTGACCTGTTCCTCTACTCCTTTTCTCCTAAGAACACTTCCTCAGTCACCTAGTCCTGAATCTCTGTCTCAGGCTCTGCTTCTAGGCAATTCTGGCCAAAATGAAATACAAAGACCAACAAAATATTTGTTTCTGATTGTATCATTAGCAGAAAATAGCACAATATCAGCATCTTAGGATGGGATCAGATTTTGTGAACTTAGATCACAACATGAAGACATGCTAATGGAACTGCTTGATTTATATAACACAAACTCAAAATTAAATGTGTAGTTCTCTTTAGAGACAATAGTATACTGTCCTAGGATTATGTACATTTCCACATTGAAGATGAGAAGTTGTTAACTTTAATTTCCAATGAGAAAAATGTGCCAGTCGCCTTAGGGTTCTGAGGGACTTCCTGTGAAAATGACAGCAAAGTTGATGTCTGTTTGTGCTGGGCAGATGGATTAGGGTCCTAGGCAAAGTCAGTGATTATTAGCTCTGGCCTTCTTATTTCCAGCAAATGCTTGACCTACAGATCATCTAGATTCTCATTAATTCAGTAGATGAGGAAAATGAAGTCAAAATGGAAAAGGCTGCAAGATCATGTTTTTAAACATTAAGGGAAGTCTTCATGTCCTTGTGCAAAAATTTTAGCAGCCGCCTCATTATCTTTCCTTCTACTGCTTTCAAATCTCCTCCTACTTCTCTTTCCACCTCCACTTATTTTTCAGACCACATGATGCTGGGAGGTAGTCTGCATTTTCAAAGGACTGAGAAGAATTAGAATTCAGTATTTAGAAATTTCCATTTTTGACCAAATAAATATCAGGATTATCTTGTCTATTCCAGCTTTTCTTAAATGCACTTGCACATCTGGAGTATGCACCCAAGCTCCCACACACACTCAATTACTCACTTATTCACATTCTCTTCTCCAAGTTGGTTTAAAAAGGTACAATCCTATTTGAGCAAAGAGGCAACTGGGCTTCTGCTGGAATGACACAAAAGCCAAGCAGAAGGAAAAGAGAAGAAAAAGCAAACCAGTTATTGTCCAATTGGAACTGTTGAATATCAGATGCTCAGACAAGTACATAAAAAATTCTTAAAGTTGTCAAGCATCATGTAGAACATTTTCTGAAGCGTATCAATCTTCTGTCACCAGGTTTTGCGTCCATTCCCAGAGTAAAAGCATACGTTGACAGTCTCAGCTGGGAAACAAAATTTCCATTATTTGCATTCTTACCTTTTTCAGGTAAGTATCCCATTCCTGCTGTGATGGTTAATACTGAGAGTAAACTTAATTGGATTGAAGGATGCAAAGTATTGATCCTGGGTGTGTCTGTGAGGGTGTTGCCAAAGGAGATGAACATTTCAGTCAGTGAACTGGGACAGGCAGGCCCACCCTCAATCTGGTGGGCACAATCTAATCAGCGGCCAGCAAATATAAAGCAGGCAGAAAAACGTGAAAAGGTGAGACTGGTCTAGCCTCCCAGCCTACACATTTTTCCTGTGCTGGATGCTCCCCGTCCTGGAACATCAGACTCCAAGTTCTTGAGTTTTGAGACTGGCTCTCCTTGCTCCTCAAGCTTGCGGTCAGCCTATTGCGGGATTTTGTGATTGTGTAAGTTAATATTTAATAAACTCATATATATATATATATGTGTGTGTGTGTGTGTGTGTGTGTGTGTGTGTGTGTGTGTGTGTGTATCTCTCTTTTTTTTTTTTTTTTTTTTTTTTTGAGACAGAGTTTTGCTCTGTCACCCAGGCTGGAGTGCAATGGTGCAATCTCAGCTCACTGCAACCTCCACCACCCGGGTTCAAGTGATTCTCCTGCCTCAGTCTCCCAAGTAGCTGGGATTACAGGCACATGCTGCCATACCCAGCTAAATTTTTGCATTTTAGTAGAGACAGGGTTTCACCGTGTTGCCCAGGCTGGTCTTGAACTCCTGAGCTCAGGCAATCCACCTGCCTCAGCCTCCCATAGTGCTAGGATTACAGGCATTAGTTCTGTCCCTCTAGGGAATCCTGATTAACACACCTGCCAACATGATCCCCCTTGTTCATTTTAATTTCTCCATAAAACATATCTCTACCTAACCTGTTATTTTATTGTTTGTTGTTTATTGTTTGTCCTCTTCTCCCACCATAAGAATATAAATGCCATAAACCAGGGATATTGTCTGTTTTGTTCACTCTTCCATCCCCAGTCACTAGATTGGTTCCTAGCATGTAGTAGGTGCTTAATAAATAGGTGCCAAATGAATGCACAAATGATAATGGCAATCTCAGATGTATGGATTGCAAATTAGAAAAATGTGGAATGCAAGAACAACAAGTAATAAAAGAAACATCTTGAAAAGTATCTACACCATTCTAGAAATATCTTTATCCCATTTTCTAATTGTTTAGACAGATGCCAGTGCATTCCTTCCTTGTAGTACTGAAGCAGATCATGAAAGCAAATCCTGGGAAGGAATTTTTTTTTCTTCTTAGTAAAGAGTTAATTCTTGGGGCCAAAGTAAGCAGACCATACAACGTGCTGTTTTCAGTTAGGCGCTGAGGGTAAGAAAACAGTATGAAATGGCCTATGGCTGAATATAAGCCACATCTCTTGTTAGCTGTGAGACACACTTCAGTTAGGTAAGTCCAGGCCCAGAGTGAGAGGAAATCTAAAATGACTCAAATAGCACTTACATATTTCTTTCTTTCTCATGTAACAGCAGTCTGGAGCTACTAGTCCTGAATTGGAAATGCAGCTTCAAGGTCACCAGGAACCTAGGCTCTTCCTATTTTTTGGCTCCACCATGTTAGCATATGGCCTTCATCCGCAAGGTCACCTTGTGGTTAAAGATGGCTGCCAAAGTTTAAAAACATCGAGTGATCATAGAAGGTCTGACAAAAGAAGGGAGTCAAAAGGGTGACAAGTTCTTATCTTATAAATTGCTTATTTGCTTGAAGTCTCAGCTCTCATTTTCCATTGTCAAGTTCTATACCACCTTCCTGTATACATCTCCTTGGCTACATGCTAGTATCCTGGCCATACCTACCTTCAAAAGAGGCTGTTATTTTTATTTTTCAAAAATTTTTGTAGAGTTGGGGTCTCACTCTGTCACCCAGGCTAGTTTCAAACTCTTGGGCTTAAGTGATCCACCTCAACCTCTCAAAGTTTTGGGATTACAGGCATAAGCCATCATGCCTGGCCAAGAGAGGGTTTTAGCTAACTGCATTGGTACCCTACATGGAACTGAGTCTCTATTGCAAGAGAAGAAATGGAGAATAGGTATTGGATAGCAAATTGTAGTCTCTCCCGTACCTCAGGTTAAGTTAGTTATTCTTTTCAAGCCTCAGTTTTCTCATTTGTAAAGTAGGAATAAGAAAGTTATTGAGAACACTGCATGAAATAATGTATACAAAGTCTGTTCAGTGCCTGACACATAGTAAATGATTCATGTTAAGGATTAGTGTTAATTGATGGAATTGTTTTTGTTATTACTATCCCTGGCCTTCCAAGAGTTTAATATTTTCTAGGAAAGACAAGTCAAGCAAAGAAAATATGTAAATGACAGTGAAATTCAGTAGAGAATTTTATTTCTGAATCGGTAGGGCAAATGAATATTACAGGTATGAGCAGGGACTATGGGGTTGGGGAAGCTTTTAGCTGTGTCAAGCAAAGCTGGTAAGGTGTCCCGAAATGTCTTCAACAGCACTTTTCTGAAAAAGCCTTTTTATGCTTGTGATTTAGTTTGCTGAGGATAAGTCAATAACATAGCATCATTGATAAGAGTCATTATATTTACATTCCTAGTAAGCTAGCAGCCACTTTGTGATTGGATAAGGAGGAAAGGGGTTGTTTTGCTATATTTTTCTCTCTGATTTTTCCTGACGTCTTTAAGGAAGAAAAAAGGGTGAAGAAGCTGCATCCAAACAGAGAATTTCTTTATAGAAGGCAGTCACAGAATAATTCCCATAATTAAGAATCCATAATAAACAGCTGCGATATACTTCTACCCTGATAAATTGATCTACCTAGAGTTAGACCAGTGTTACTAAAAGTGTGGCCCGTGGACCAGCAACACTGGCATCATCCGATAGGTTGTCAGAAATGCAGATTCTCAGGCACCATCCCCGACCTGCTGAATAGGAATCTGCATTTTTCAGGATCCCTGTGTGATCTGTGTGATCTCAGTTTGAGAAACACTGCTATACAATACACTTCTGCTTTCCAGAAGTTAACATTTGAGGAGAAATAAAACATAAAAATTAGCAAAAATAGCAAAACAGGAAATGCACACAAGCTTTCAAGTGATTCCAGGATAACAAAGGATCCAAACTGATCTGATACCAAACTGATGTGAACATTTAAACTGTGCCAATCCAAGAGAATTTCATTAGGAACAGCTATTGTTTGTTTGCCTAATATCCCTTACTTTTTCTGAGAACTGCAGCATTCCCTTCTGGCAACTTTGGCATTCACTTTATCCACATAGTCCTCATGTTGTAAACAAAGAAAGCCTTTTATCTGACAGCCTCAGCCCCCAGCCCTGTTCATGAACCCACACTCCCTGGGAGGAACCTGTGCTGTGGAGAACAGTCCTTCATTAAGAATAGGAGAAACGCCAGGTCCTTGTTGATGGCTTCTGTTTGCTTTACTAGCATTGTCTTCAATCCAATTTTCTCTGGAGGGAAACTATATAAGCCACTTGTCCATTTTACATGGTTTTATTTTGTTGTAACAAGATCATCTATAAATCACTTAAACTGGCACCTGTAAACTCAAATCTGTCATGACACACAGAAGTCCAGCAGGGGCGCTATTGCCAATTCCTCAGCAATGTAGCATTTCACTCTTTTTCCTTGGGGTACTTTGGGTACGTGTGTGACACTTGACCTTCCTGTGGATACATGACATCTAAACCAAGGGAGGGAACCAATGCAAATGGGCATATTAAATATTTTTGTTTCCTATATTTTCTTCTGGCACCCAGTGGATTGTTTTTAGCAACCTCACAGCCCCTTAGACGCCTCTGGTTTAAATTCCAAAACACTGCCAGTCGCAGCACTCACGGGTACCTGGGAGTAGCATAGCTTGCTTATAGGAAAAGATCCTAAGGAAGTAAATGTCTTTTTGTGTGCTGAAAACGTAAAGCTTGTTAAAAAATACTGCCCAGAAGTGGATCAGGAAGCGTAAGTGAAGACTTTATCAGATGTGAATAATTGTGTCTTTGTTCAAGGGAGTGTGAGAGCTGCAGAGACTGTGGAACCTCATGTTGTCAGCTTGGACAGAATAAATTATCTTCTGAAAATCTGTGTATGTAGGTGTGGCCGAAGATGGTGGTGGTGCTCCAGAATTAGAAGTGAGAACAATGTCTGTCATGGAGCTGAGAAGCTGGAATAGCTGGGGTATTTTATAACAACATACAGCTCATGTGTGGCCCACATATAGGTACATAGAATACTTCAAGCTTTCACAAAACTTTTTGCTTTCTCTCAGTGGACTCGATATCAATGATTTTTTTTTTTTTTTTTGAGCTCTGATAGCATTGCACTAAATTCTGAATTTACTGTAGATCCCCCTAGAAATTAATAAGTTAATCAGGGAAATGAACTTCACCTCATCAAATTCTAAAGTATTTTATTGCCTATACTTGGCATAGATTTTTAAAATTAACAAACAGTATAATTGGCTCTCTTTCTGGTGTATACTTCTATGAGTTTTAATACTGTATAGATTGTGTAACTACCACCACATAAGGATACAGAACATTTTCTTCTGCCTAATGTACTCCCTGAGAGAGATTTCTACAGCCTCTCCCAAGCCAAGATAATGGCTTAGATTTGCCTTAGACTTGTGCATTCTACCTTCACAAAGATTATGCTCCTCAGTGCCTACAACATCCCCTCGTCCATAGCAGTTGTTGCTGCTACCCTGTCCATGAATGGCTAAGTTACCTAGTCTCCCTGTGACTTCATCCACCTATTTAGATATACCCTAATAGCTTTTTAAATTTGTTTCCCCACTAAACAGTAAGCTCAGTCAGGGTAAGAGCTATATCTGTCTTGGGTATAGCTAAACTTTAGACCATCAATGTCTATATAATAAAGGAACAAATAAATGAATTCTATTTTAGTGGAAACTATTCAAAGTCCTCTCTGTATTTACCTGACAATTACCATGTGTATCAGTTAGCTATTGCTGGGTAACAAACCACCCAAAAGCTCAATGACTTAAAGAAAGGGTCAAAAAGCTTTTTTGTGAGGGCCAGAAAGTAAACATTTCAGGCTTCGCAGGTCAGTCTCAATTGCAACTACTTGTTGCAACTACAGTTATAGGTAACTCTGCCATTATAGCATGAGAGAAGCCATAGTCAATATGTAAACAAATGAGTTTATCTTTTGCTATGGTATGAATGTCTGTGCCCCTCCAACATTCATGTTGAAACTTAATCCTCAGTGCAGTAGTGTTAAGAGGTGGGTAATGGCTACAAAAATACAGTTAAACAAAAGAAATAAGTTCTACTATTTGATAGTACAGTTGGGAAATTGTGGTTAATAATAATCTATTGTATATTTCAAAATAGCTAGACGAGAAGAATTTCAGTGTTCCCAACACAAAGAGAAATGTTTAAGGTGATGGATATCCCAATTACCTTGATTTGGTCATTACACATTGTATATCAGTATCAAAATACCACATGTATCCCAAATATATGTACAATAGTATTAATGCCTTATAAAAGGGCTTGAGGGACCAAGTTCATCCTTTCCATCTCTTCCATCCCTTCCACCATGTGAAGATACAAGACAGCATTCACCTCTTCTACCGCGTCAGGATGCAGCAATAAGGCACCATCCCTGAAGTAGACAGAACAACTCTCACCAGACACGAAATCTGCTGGTGCCTTGGACTTCCCAGCCTTCAAAACTATGAAACATAAATGTCTGTTGTTTAAGCCACCCAGTCTATAGTATTTTGTTATAGCAGCAGGATCAGGTGAAGATAGCTGTGTTTCTATAACACTTCATTTACAAAAAGAGGCAGCAGGCCAGATTTGGCCCATGGGCCAAGGTTTGCTAATGCCTGGCTTAAAGCAACAGCCATGTAATTATTGCTGATCAATTTATGGGTTGGTTGATCTTGGGCCACTCATTTGTCTGTGGTCAGCTTGTGGGTAAGAAGAGGGCTGGATTTCTCAAGGATGGCTCATTGGTCTGCCTGGGATTTGGCCTGGCTATTTCTTAGAGATGCGATGACAACTAGCTTAAGCTTGATCACACAGCAGAAGTAGAACTGAGAGAGAGAGCACACTAAAGTGTACCAGGTCTTCTGAATTTTAGTCTCAGAAGTGGCGCTTGATCACTTCTGCTGCATTATGTTGGCTAAGTAAAAAAAAACTCCACCTCTTGTTGGAAAAGGCTTCAAGTTTACATTACAAAAGGGATGGTGAGATTTGGAGCCACTTTAATAATCCACCTATCATATTATCTCAGGATGCTATCCATAAAGAATGGCAACCCAACCTTGCAAGCAGCAGGACTACTCCTCGTGGTTGCTCACTGCAAGGTCTGTGGCCATTTGCCACCCAGATCATCCTTCCTTGACATTATTTCCATTAATCTTTCCATATCCATTAATTTTACTACTATAATTAATCCAACAACTCAAACTGCCTCTCAAGAAGAAAGAGTAAAACATGTTTTGAATGTGCAATAATTAATGGAATATTGTTCTCAAAAGCTCTTCTCAAGGAGCCTACTAGCAGACGAACTTTGGTCACCAAGAGCTAGATACATACCCACTCGCATATAAAATTAAAATAACTGACAATAACTTTGGCAAGGATATAAAAGCATAAGAACTCTTATAATTGCTGATTGGAGTGTAAAAAGGTGTGTTTTGGAAAAAGATTTGACAGTTTGTTATAAACTATCCAGTAATTCCAAGGAAAATAAAAATATATGCCCAGAAATGTACTTGTACACATTTATTCATAGCAGCCTTATTCATGAAATCCCGCCATGAAACAACCCAAATGTCCATCAATAGAATGGATAAAGATATAATCATATAGTAGTATGCTACTTAGCAATATAAATGAACAAAATATTGATATGTATGACAAAATAGATGAATGTCAAAATGAAGTACAGTGAAAGCAGCCTTACGCAACAGAGTACATACTGATAGACACATTTCTATGAAGTTCTAGACCAGGCTAAACTAATCCATGATGAATGAATCTGAACACTGATTGTTTCTGAAGGTGAGGGAAGGCAAGAAGGAATTTATGAAGGATGGAAATGTTCTATAACTGGATAGAATTTTAGGATACTTGGGTGTATGCCTTTTCCAAAATCCATTGCTAAGATCTGTGCATTTCATTGTATGTAACTTTGCCTTAATTTTAAAATTAGAATAATTAGATACTAGATCAGATGAGGATGATTGCTTATATGTCCAGATCTGACAGTGTGGAATGCTCTGTGGCCAAAATCGAGGGCTGACTCCCAGCCTGAAATGAACCCATCCACGTGCCATGGGCAAAGCAGCCGGAAACTGCTGCCTCTCCTATGACAGGGCTTGGGAGGCCCTGCTGAGTTACCATACCATACAGGGGCAGCAGCAGAGAAAACATCCAAGGCTCTCAAAGGCGCTGGTCCCAGAAGACATCATCAAGAGGGTCTGGACAGCACATAACAGTAAGCTTTTTGCTAAACAGATGTCATCTGTCAGAGTAAGTGAGAAACAGAGAGATGGGCAGAAAATTTCTCCCAATGCTTCCAAATGGCTGACATTCCTCTTAGGGATTGAGGCAGGATCAAAGGCAAGTGGAGAAAATCTTTTTCTCCACAGGTTTCTACCAAGTTAGGCTGCAGAAGAAAACTGCACGTGTGTCTTTTATACCATTAAAAAGTCAGATTTTGGAATGCCACTTAGGCCAGTACCTCTTTTATTTGCTTTAGAACTGCTTCTTCTCCAAGCTTCTTCGAATCTTTGCTACTCCTCAGAGTTTGCTGCTCAGTGAAAAACAAAACTGAGGCCATCAAGCAAGAGTCCCTTGCCCTCACTTGCCCCCACAAAACCTTCCTCCCTCCATTCTCAAGACAGGAAGCATTGCTTCTCTCATCCAAGACTAAACCTTCTCCTTATTATCTTACTCCCATACTCTTACCTATTTCAGCCACTTCCTTCATTTATTCCTTTTCTCTTCTGTAACTTCCACCAATCCTCTGTGTTGGTTCCTTCCTCTTCATCTATAAACTTATTCCATTCTTTTCTATCCTAAAAAAACCCTCCCTTAATGTTGCATCCTCCCCCAGACACTACTCTTCTCTTTCTTGTCACAGCTCAGCATCTCCAGAGTGTTGAATCCTCACAGCTACTCCTTCCTTTCCATCTGTCCACCCACTGACCCACTGCCTCCTGCCTCCACCATTTCACTCTAACTGCTATCCTGTGGGTGAAAATACCTCCCACTCTCCAGACCCAGTAGATTCAGCATTTCAGCTATTCCTGACCAGAAGACAGAAGCAGAGTTTCAAGTCAGAATGTTAGGTCGGCATCCTCACTCAAACACGAAGTAGTAGATGATGTAATCTTAGGCTAGTTAGTTAACCTTAGCCTCGGTTCTTCTTTTGTAAAACATTGATAATAATGATGAGTTTGGAGTGGTATGTTGAAGATTAGCAATAATTTATGCAGTAGGTGCCCCATACTTTTTATTATTATTGTCATCATGATTATATCTTTCTTGACCTGCTATGACATTTGACTTTGTAGCTATCCCTTCATACTTAAAGCTCCCGAATGGCCTCCAGGATATCACACGCTACTGCTTCTCCTCTGATAATCATTATTTTGTGTTTTCTAGCTGAACTGTCTTCTCTTCCCTGACAGTTAAATAACTGGTGTTTTCTGGAATCTCTTCTTCACTCATTCTAGGCATTTTTCATTGCAATTTTCCTTGTTCTTTTGGGCTTAAATACCCACTTAAAAGCTATACCCAAAGGTCCCTAGCCCTTATTAATCCCTAGGGATTTAAACATACAGGTAGAAATTCCTCTGGATATACCCACATGATTGTTCAGGGGGCATGTTTTCTGAAATGTTTCAGTTGACATCAATGTTTGCACCATTTCTTGTCCGTACCCCAGCACCCACATCCAAGTTTTCTGAACACAAAGGGTTGAATTTTCAAAGGAGACTCACAGAGTTATAGATCCTACCCAATATTAAACATCACTAATAATTCAAAGGAAACAGAAAATCAACAGGCACAAGTGAAATGTGAATTTCTTGGAGGAATCTGACAAAGTGAGGCACAGATCCCAAAAGGCTATTTTTCTTTTTCATTTAATTGAATATTTGTTTCAGGCAAGTTACTTCCTAAGCAATGTGTGTAGAGAAACTATTCACGCAAAGAGATCCATTCCTGTGTTAGAACAGTCCATTTATATTCTCTCAGTTACAGTTTATGGTATGACCCTTCATTTTTCAGCCATTCATGACCTACAAATACATAAATTCCAATTTCGTGTTATGATAAATAATCAAGAGAAACCAGACATATCCCATTAAAAAATGTATAAGTCAGGACTCCCTGGTATCATTCCACCAATCAACACCATTACTATGTTTACCAGGGGGTCTTGTCTTGGAGTCATTACCATATTCACATGAAGACTGGACTGAATTCATTACTTCTGGATGTCTCAAGCCTGCTGTTAATCTTTTCATTTCCATAACAGATCTTGAAATTCCACATTCTCCATTTGTCACAGTTTTGTCAGACAACAAGAAGCTAAGTGCTTTCTTAGAAAGGGCTCCTTAATTTAGATTATTAAAAGTTTATTGAATTTTTCCTGTGAGAGAGTGGTTTTGTAGGGGACAAGGGGAAGAATTCACACATGTTTGATACCTATCATAATGTACACACCATTGTTCTATATACTTTATTAATTTGCTTTCTTTGAAACAGATTAATGTAATTAGAAGATTTTAAAATCTTTTGGAAATGAACTCATTTTCATAAATAAAATAATTACCTGCTTTGAAATGTGTAACTCCTCAGAAAAGGTAGTTCTATTGTTGATTGCAGCGCTTATCAATCTGTGTTTTAACATACCACATCCCCTGCCACTACTGATTTTGATATACTTTCAAATTGAAGAATGGTTAGAAAACTTTGTGATATGATTTCAAAGGTGTAAGCAATCTCCAATCTTGTTTAAAACTCCAAATTAATATGTTAATTCACTTGAATATTAACTTAATCAAAAATCAATATTTAAAGTCATATCAGGAGTGGGGAGGGGAATGGGAATGAGAATACATTTGTGAAAAAGGAGCACCAAGAAAGCCACAGAATAAAATGAGACAACATATGAATTATGATTTGTAGGGAGGAGCAAGAAGCCAATAGCAGATCATTGCCACTTCCTAGAACAGAAATAATGGATGACCAAATAGCACTGTAGGAATAGAAAGAAGGGGTAAGAGACAGTAGATATTACTCCCTAGAATTCAGCACCAGAGCAGTGGGGGGGCCTTAAGCCATCAAAGTAATCAATCTAATATATCTATTATTTGTGAGTGGTTATTAGTAAGCAAATATTCTTTCCATTTAGGGATTATCCCCAAATAAGTATAATGCAAAGCCTAGTTTCAATCATGGAAGACAAAAGGAACAGACATTCTCTTCCATTCCCTGGAACCTAGGGCATGATCACGTGGCCTAGTTTGGGACAACAGGATGATCCCTCCCAGATTTTGAAAGACCCAGACCATGGCTCCTATGGGAGTGGGGGCCAAAAGTTCCCTGAGAAGTGTCCAGTAGCCAACAATGGTGCCCTAATAGGAGTCCATGATTTAGCCAGCCGCCTAGCTACCCTTGACTACTGTTCATTTTTCAAACTTGTTTCTCTAGAACTTTTGTTCATTCTAAAAGCTAACCAAGATATTTCAAATACATGAATTTTTTTACTTAAGTTAGCTAAAGTCATATTTGGTAGTTTTCACCATAAAGTCTATGGTCTGCCACCCCAGGTCTTCCATAAAGCAACCCACGTGGTCCTAACTTCTGTGGAGCACAGTCATTGCTGCGTTCTGAAAGGCCCTGGGTAAAACAGATGTTTCTCCAGAGCAGCTGATAGCAGCTAGGTAAGGAGAATCACCACCATATAATTAACAAGATGTGCACGTATCTTAACAGTCAGTTTTAATTTTCAAATCAAAACCTACTGACACAAAAGAATCTCCCACGGAAAAAATATACACATACATATAACTAGCTAGCTAGATAGACAGACAGACTGATTGATTATTCATCCCACATTTATTGTGTTCTTACTATGGACCAAACTGCTTAGGCCTTAGGCATAAAAAAGACAAACAAGATACCACCCCTCCTTTTCAGGAGCTCACAATCTTGGTAAGAGACTGAAATGTGACGGGGTTATGGCAATAACTTTTCTAGGTGCCAAGATGGCAATATTCTTAGAGGACTCAGAATGTCACAGTACAGCTGGGTGCTGTGGCTCACGCCTGTATTCCCAGCACTTGTGGAGGCAGAGGTGGGGGGCTCACCTGAGGCCAGAAGTTTGCGACCAGCCCGGCCAACATGGTGAAACCGTGTCTCTACTAAAAATACAAAAATTAGCTGGGCAGGGTGGTGTGTGCCTGTAATCCCAGCTACTCGGGAGGCTGAGCAGGATAATTGCTTGAACCTGGGAGGCGGAGGTTGCAGCCTGGATCGCACCACTGCACTCCAAACTCCAAACTGGGTAACAGAGTGAGGCTCATCTCCAAAAAAAAAAAAAAAAAGAATGTCACAGGACAGGTGACTTTTCAGCAGGGTTTAAGGGAGTAAGAATTTTTCAGATGTGCAAGAAATGGTAAAAATATTCATGAGTACAAGAAAACGCTTTAAAGGAAATGCACTTTTCAGTCATACATAGGGCCATTCATGCACTGTTTATTTGTTGATATTTAAATTTCCATTTTCTGACCTCTAAATCAGTGATTCCTCAAGAATTCTCCGTTTAATAGGGATTAAATGAGAAAACACAGAGGAGGTACCTGAGATGATGTGGGCATTTACTTAACGTTGGTTCCTTTCTTTTGTTATTGATGTGTTTAAGAACACTCTTCATCAAGGCTGTGGTCAGATTCCAAGGAAGCCCAGTGCTTGTTTTATTGATGCATAGTATTTACACATATTTACCAGGTGCATGTGATAATTTTGTTACATGCATGGACTGCATAGTGATCAAGTCAGTGTATTTGGGGTGTCCATCACTTCAAGTATTTATCATTTCTATTTGTTGTGAACATTTCAAGTCCTCTCTTCTAGCTATTTCGAAATATACAATACATTGTTGTTATAGTCACCCTCCTCTGCTATTGAACATTGAACTTATTACTTCTATCTGAATGTTTGTATCCTATTAATCAACCTCTCTTCATCTTCCCTCCCTCCCTGACACACACCAAACCCTTTCTACCCTCCAATATCTATTATTCTACTCTCAGTTTCCATGAGATCAACTTTTTTAGCTCCCACATGTGAATGAGAATATGCACATTTCATTTAATACAGTGACACTTGTTGCTGCAAATGACATGATTTCATTAGTTTTTATGGCCGAATAGTATTCTATTGTGTATATATAGCACATTTTCTTTATCCATTCATCCTCTGATGGACACTTAGGTTGATTCCATATCTTGGCTATTGTGACTGGTGCTGCAATAAGCCTAGTAATGCAAGTATTCCCTTGATATACTGTTTTACTTTTCCTTTGGATAAATACCTAGTGGTAGGATTGCCAGATCAAACGGTAATTCTATTTGTAGCTTTTTGAGGAATCTCTACATTGTCTTCTGTAGTGGCTGTACTAATTTACATTCCTACTAAAAGTATATGAAAGTTCCCTTCTTTCCACATCCTCACCAGCATCTTTTTTTGTTTTTTTTTAATAGCCATTTTAACTAGGGGGAGATATTTCATTGTGTGAAGTTCATTGCTTTATAGAAAGTCTTTTCCTTTTTCTTCTGTCAAAACAATTAATACATTACCTGAAAATGTTTTTTAAATGCATTAGTCAGGTAGAAGAACACATAGAAGGACTTGTAACTGAAAAAGTATTAAAGTAAATTATTAAAGAGGAGGACAAGAAAACACTGGAAGTCTTTTATGTAGTTACCAAGTTAAAGAATAGCACCCCTCTACTATCCAGGATCAAGTTGGATCTAGCACTCTCCTTGTTTTATATGAGGAACTAGGAGCTGGAAACCATGCAAAGCACAGCCCAAGCCTCATAATATCTTCCACTATTTTTCTTCCTCTAGTTTTCAACCTCACTGCTATAGGAATTTTAATCCCCAGTGTTGGAGGTGGGTACTGGTGGGAGGTGTTTAGATCACGTGGGTGGATCCTTTGTGAATGGCTTGGGCCATCGCTTTGGTAATACCTGAGCTCTTGCTCTGAGTTCACAGGAGAGCTGGTCCTTTATGTGGCACCAGATGGGTGCAGGGGCTCACACCTGTAATCCCAGCACTTTGGGAGGCTGAGGCGGGTAGATTACGCAGTCAAGAGATTGAGACCTTCCTGGCCAACATAGTGAAACCCCATCTCTATGAAAAATACAAAAATTAGCTGGGCATGGTGGCATATGCCTGTAGTCCCGGCTACTCAGGAGGCTGAGGCAGGAGAATTGCTTGAATCCAGCAGACAGAGGTTTCAGTAAGCTGAGATTGTGCCACGGCACTCCAGCCTGGGTGACAGAGCAAGACTCCATCTCAAAACAACAACAACAAAAGAAAACAAACAAAAAACCTGTGGCACCTTCCCCTAACTCTGTCTCTCTCGCTTGCTCCTGCTTTTGCCGTGTGACATGCCTGTTCCCTCTTCCCCTTCTACCATGATTTTAAGTTTCCTGAGGCCCCCCAGAAGCTGAGCAGATCCCAGCACCATGTTTCCTATAAAGCCTACAGAACCATGAGCCAATTAAGCCTCTTTCTTTAAAAATTACCCAATCTCAGGTATTTATAGCAATCCAAGAATGGCCTAATATACCCACCAATCCCAAATCATTTCTTATTTCAAAATAAAAGCTGAATGGAATCCAGAAATGTGATCACAGAGCCGGTATGACAGTGTAGGATTTTTTTTTAACATGAAATTCTGGAAATGCTGCTTTTCTTTAATGTAGGAGGAAAATAGCATTTGGCTTAAAATTGTTTTCCTGACATGTTACTTTATAATAATAATGCTCAAATACTTTCCAAATGATTAAAATGAAACTATTTTAATCCTTGTCACTTAACATTAACATTAACATTAACTTAACATTAACTTTAGTCCCTGTCACTTAAATATCAGGCTGCTAATGGTCTCTGTTTTTCATTTACTACCCTTTACATACTATCTGTGATTTCTATGCTACTCTCTTCCTTATAGTAGTGTTTATAACCAACAAAAGCTTAAAATTAATGAAAGCAAATAAATTGAATATTAAAATAGACAAGACTTTTAAAAGTAGAAATGGAAAATGATATGCTTCTTTTAACAACAACAGGAAAATTAATTTACTAACAGCGTCTAATCTCCACATGCCTTCTGATTTTATTCTTACACATAAGAGGTATTTTCTAAATGGAAAACGTATTTGGCATAATGCAAGGGCATGTGAGATTTTACTCTCTGGCACTCCTTGCTGAAGTATTAACATCAGCTTTTATACGGTAGGAAATCAGATTAAGGGTAGAAGAAGCAGTACTATGCAGGGTGAAGTCAATAAAACCTCAAAAAGTTTAAGTATGTTTAGATGAAAATCACTTAATTTACACAAGTCTTAACCATGGTAAGTCTGGCATCTCCTTAGCTCCATTTTCCCTAAGTCATTTATGAATGTTCCAGCACCTCGGCTGTGTGGCATTACAAGGGGTAAGCCCATTTTCTCCAGCTCTGCTATGCAAAGCACAAAGGCATATCCTCCAGAGCCAGTCAAGACAGAAGTCTCTCATTGGCTGCAGTTACTGGATAATTCTTACTCTCACAGTCTTCTACATAGGGCAGCAGAATGTGGGATAATTTCTTTTGTCTCTTGGATATAAAATGGTCATTTTAATCCTCTAGTGACAATAAACGATCTTATATGCCTTTCAAAACTGACAGTTAAAAGTAAAACAAAAAAAAATTTTTTTTTTCACCTTCTAAGCATGTTCAAATATTTACGATAAAAGAGAAAATCAGAACATGACAATTCTTTTAATATCCTGTGTTAGGGAATTTTCCTATTGAAAAGGTTTATTAAAGGAAAATCTCCTTTACTTGCTGTCTTTATTAGAACTATATCCTTTTTCACAATGGAGGAACCAAGGAGACTAAGAGTTATCAGCATAGTTTTATTAAATTAAAACGCATACAGCTAAAATGCAAAATTATCATGATGTTGGGGGTATATTCATTTAACTATATTATTCAACAAAATATATTTTTATTAATTATAATAATACATATTATTTTATAATAAAACTATTATCATTGTATTAGTTATCAATTACTGTGTAACCAATTACCTCAGAAAATATTTTAGTATTGCTTGATATGCTTTGGCTTTGATTTCCCACTCAAATCTCATGTCGAAGTGTAATCCCCACATGTTGGAGGAGGGGCCTGGTGGGAGGTGATTGAATCATGGGGGCAGACTTCCCCCCACTTGCTGTTCTCATGATAGTGAATGGGTTCTCATGAGGTCTGGTTGTTTAAAGGGGATAGCACATCCCTCTTAACTCTCTCTCCTGCTGCCTTATGAAGAAGGGCTTGCTTCCCCTTCCCCTTCCACCTTGACTGTAAATTTCTGAGGCCTCCTCAGCATTGCCTCTTGTATAGCCTGTGGAACTGTGAATCAATTAAACCTCTTTTCTGTATAAACTACCCAGTCTCGGGTAGTTCTTTATAGCAATGTGGGAATGGCTTAATACATTGCTGTTCAAAAAATAACCCTCAAAACTTAAAACAAAAAACTTTCACTATTTCATATTTTCTGTGAGCCAGGTATTTGGGAGGCTTAGCCAGTCAGTTCTGGCATGGAGTCATTCATGAGGTTGCAGTCCAGGTGCCATCAGGGTTACAGTCATCTGAGGGCTGGACGAGGCTAGAGGACCTGTTTCCACGATGTGCACTCACTTGAGTGGCAACATGGTGCTAGTTGTTGGCCAGAAGTCTTAGTTCCTCACCACTCGGGCCTCTTCATGGATCTGCATGAGTGTCCTCACAATATGGTAGCTGGCTCCCTGCAGAGCCACGGATCCAAGGGAGCCAGATGGAAGCTACAATGAACTCTATAACCTTGCTTTGGAATTCACATGCAATGATTTTCTGGATATCCTTTTGGTTATAGAAATCAGCCTTATTTGATATGGAAGAAAACCACAGGAGGCCATAAAGACTAAGAGGTGGGGTTTTGGGGAGCCATCTTGGAGGTCAGCCACTATAGCCATTTACAAAGGAAAGGAGATTTTTAAATGTGTATTCTATTTTTTCAATAATACTTACAATTCTATGTTTAAATATTCATCATTAGATCTCTTATGCCATTACTTTCCCAGTCTGGAGATGTTTTTATTTTTTTCAATTCTCTAGTGTTTTCATTTTTCCAGAAAGGGTATCATGATATATAGGCTCTACATCCTTGCATAGAGGAGAATGTCTTTCTCTTATCTAATATACATTGGAGGTTTTGGCATTCATTTCAACCTCCTTCTAGCTTACTGACAGGTATTTTATACAACAATTTTTCTCAAATTATCCATGGTGCATAACAGTTTCTTTTCAATCTGCCACAGACCAATACTTTTGTAAAATACGATAAGTACTAAAAAATAATAAAATTTAAAACACAAAAATAAGCCTCATTTAAAAATTATTATATTCAACAGACTCTACTACTCTGTTAAATAGATAAAAGATTTCTAAAGAGCTACTTTTAATTACTGTGTGTACCATTTCTTTGACAACTAACAAATTGAGACCTGTTGCCAGTCCATGAAACACATTTTAAATAGCACTGCTATGTGGCTAGAAAGCTGAATACTGCATTTCCCAGACTTCCTTGCATCTAGGGTTTTGCATGTGGTCTTCCTGTCAACCAGAAATACCCTGAGATATGAAGAAGTGAAAATGAAACCATAATTCCATGGACACATGGGAGACAGAAGAATTTCTGGCAAGTATATCCCAAATACAGCAGACACAGAAAGACAAATATTAGATGATATAACTGATATGGTTTGGCTATGTCCCCATACAAATCTCATCTTGAATTGTAGCTCCCCAATCCTCACGTGTCATGGGAGGGACCTGGTTGGAAGGTAATTGAATCATGGGGTGGGTTTTTCCTGTGCTGTTCTTATGATAGTGAATAAGTCTCATGAGATCTGATGGTTTTACAAAGGGCAATTCCCCTGCACGTGCTTTCTTGCCTGCCTCCATGTAAGACATGCCTTTGCTCCTCCTTCACCTTCCGCCACGATTGTGAGGCCTCTACAGTCATGTGGAACTGTAAGTCTATTAAACCTCTTTCCTTTATAAATTACCCAGTCTGTGGTGTGACTTTATTAGCAGCGTGAGAACGGACTAATATAATCACCTATATATGGAATCTAAATATGTAAAATGTGGTGAGTACAGCATGGTAAATAAAGTTAGCAGTAATGTATGGCAAATGGTAACTATCATTAATAATAAGGTATAATAAACTTAAAATTTTCTAAGAGAGTAGCTTGCAAGTATTCTTACCACACACACATACTTGGAAACTACATAAAATGATGGATATATTAGTTTGATTGTGGGAATCATTACAAGAGGTAATATGTACTTCCATCAAAAAGTCATATTGTATACCTTAGATACATGTAATTTTTTATTTGTCAATCCTACCTCAATAAAGCAGGGAGGGGCAAAGCATGGGCATGTCTTGTTTTATTATGGTTCACTTTACTGCACTCCACAAATATTGTGTTTTTTACAAATTGAAAGTTTGTGGCAACCCTGTATTGAGCAAGTCTGTCCATGCCAGAGTTTTCTTTTTTTTTCTTTTTGAGATAAAGTCTTGCTTCTCTGACCAGGCTGGAGTGCAATGGTGCAATCTTGGCTCACTGCAACCTCTGTCTCCCAGGTTCAAGCAATTCTCCTGCCTCAGGCACCTCAGTAACTGGGATTATAGGCATGTGCCACCACTCCTGGCTAATTTTTGTATTTTTAGTAGAGACATTTCACCATGTTGGCCAGGCTGGTATCAAACTCCTGACCTCAAGTGATCCACCCACCTCGGCCTCCCAAAGTGCTGGGATTACAGGCACGAGTCACCACTCCCGGCCATCTCCGTCCACACCAGCGTTTCCAGTGCCATGTGCTCGTTTTGTGTTTCTGTATCACATTCTGGTAATTCTCTCAATATTTCATACTTTTTCATTATTATTATATCTGTTGTGGTGATCTGTGATGTTGCTGTTGTAATTTTTTGGGGGGTGACGCAAACTGTGCCCATGTAAGATGGGGAAATTAATCGATAAATGTTGTGTGTATTCTGACTGCTCTATCAACCAATGGTCCTCCCATCTCTCTCCCTCTCCTCAGGCATCTCTATTCCTTGAGACACAACAATATGGAATTTAGGTAAATTAATAACCCTAAAATGGCCTTTAAGTCTTCAAGTTAAAGCAAGAGTCACACATCTCTTACTTTAAATCAAAAATTAAAAATGATTAAGCTTAATAAGGAAGGCATGTTAAAGGCTGAGACAGGCCAAAAGTTAGTCTCCTTGTGCCAGACAGTGAAGTTGTGAATGCAAAGAAAAAGTTTTTGAAGTAAATTAAAAATGCTATTCCAGAGAACAAATGATAAGAAAATAAAACAATCTTCTTGCTGGTATGGAGAAAGTTTGAGTGGTCTGGATGGAAAATGAAACCAGCCTCAATGTTTCCTTAAGTCAAACCCGAATCCAGAGCAGAGTTCTAATTCTTTTCAATTCCATGAAGGCTGAAAAAGATAAGGAAGCTGCAGAAGAAAGGTTGAAGCTGGCAGAGGTTGTTTCATGAGGTTTGAGGAAAGGAGCTGTCTCCATACAAGTTATCCAGATCTAGGTAAGCTCATTGATGAAGGTGGTTCTCTAAACAAAAGATTTTCATTGTACACAAAGCAGCTGTCTATTGGAAAACAATGCCATCTAGGACTTTCATAAGGAGAAGTCAATTCCTGGCTTCAAAGATTCAAAGAACAGGCTGACACTCTTGTGAGGGACTAATGCAGCTGGTGAGTTTAAGTTGAAGCCAATGCTTATTTATCATTCCAAAAATTCTAGAACTCTTAAGAATTATGCTAAATCTACTCTGCCTGTGCTCTAGAAATGGATCACAAAGCCTGGATGATAGCACATCTGTTTACAGCATGGTTTACTGAATCTTCTAAGCCAACTATTGAGACCTATTGCTCAGAAAAGAAGATCCTTTTTAAAACATTACTGCTCACTGACAATACAACTGGTAACCCAAGACCTCTGATGGAAATGTACCAGGAGATTAATATTTTTTTCATAACTGCTAACACAATATCTATTTGGCAACTCATGATTCAAAGAGTAATTTTGATCTTCCAGTCTTGTTAAGAAATATGTTTTGTAAGGCTTTATCTGCTATGGATAGTGATTCCTCTAATGGATCTGGGTAAAGTGAATTGAAAACATTCTGGAAAAGATTCACAATGCTAGATGCCATTAAAAACATTCATAATTCATAGGAGGAGGTAAAAATATCAACATGAACAGGAATTTGGAAGAAGTTGATTCCAACCTTCATGGATGACTTTGAGACTTTATTGGAAGAAGTCAGTGCAGATGTAGTGGAAATAGCAAGAGAACTAGAATTAAAAGTGAAGCCTAAAGATGTGACGGAATTGCTGCAATCTCTTGATAAAACTTTAATCGTTGAGGAGTTGCTTCTTATGAATGACCAAAGAAACTGGTTTCTTAAGATGGAATCTACTGCAGAAGATGCAGTGAACATTATTAAATGACAACAAAACATTTAGAATATTACATAACTTAGTTGTTAAAGCTGTGGCAGAGTTTCAAAGGATTGACTCCAAGTTTTTTTTTTTGTTTTTTTTTTTAAGAAAAAAACAAGAGGTATATTCAAACTACAAATACTTGACTTGAAGGAAAAACTATGTAAGATTCTTATTTTTTTTTAGAGTAACGTATCCCTACTTAAAGACAGATGGTCCTACATATAACAGCTATGTACAAGACTAGTTGTAAAATTGTTATTGGTTTTACAGTGATAAATGTAAAACTGAAAAAATCTGTATGACTCATTTTGCTGGGATATACACTTTATTGCAGTGACCTGGGACTGAACCCATAATACCTCTGAGATATGTCTGTGTGTCACAGGAGGACTCAGATCTGAAACAGATGGATCAGAGACACTGGGGTTCTCTTTCTACTGTATAGCTGCCAAAGAGTGGGTGGGTATGGTTAGTTGTTTTCTCTGACTGCGTGGTTCTTGAGTGTATGATGGTCCTCCCAGAAATTCTGTAGATGAGCAAAGATCTTTTAGCAAAGGCTTGTCTGCTAAAACTCCCTAGAGAAGATTCTTTTGTCTGCCACTAAGAAACCTTATTGATGTAACTGGCTACCTGAGTCTTGCATTAGTCTTTTCTCCATAAGCCAGTGTAAATAATGCACCATTAGTTTCCGATTTTTAAAAGCTGTAGATAAGTCATATGAGGAATTTTCTTTTTTACTCACTATTTTATTTTTATTTCCTCTTTGATTCTTGTAAAAGTTTGTTTCTCTCTCCTTGAAATGAAAAATGCCACCAAATATATATATTTCTTACATATTTTTCTTTAATTTGATCTCATTTATTATAACCTCCTTAGAAATAATGATTTAATTTCTCCTCTGGCTTTAAAAAGCAAATAACTTTTTTATTTTGTCGTTATAATTATTGTTATTTTATTTTTTTTTGAGACAGAGCTTTCCTCTTGTCACCCAACCTGAAGTGCAATGGCACGATGTCGGCTCACTGCAACCTCTGCCTCCCAGGTTCAAGTGATTCTCCTGCCTCAGCCTCCCCAGCAGCTGGGATTACAGGCACCTGCCATCACACCTGGCTAATTTTTGTATTTTTAGTAGAGATGGGATTTCACCATGTCAACCAGGCTGGTCTCGAACTCCTGACCTCAGGTGATCTGCCTGCCTCGGCCTCCCAAAGTGCTGGAATTACAGGCGTGAGTTTTTTTTCATTATTTAATCTGATTTTTTACATTATAGATAATAAATTATTGGGTTGTTTGCTTTCTTTTTCTTCTTCTCTATCTCTTTCATTTCTCTACTCGTCTTTTTATGTCCTAGAACTTTACCTCTGCATTCTTGGGGTTTTTCTATTTAAAGACTTGCTTTTCTGCAGTGTCTTATTATTTTTAAGAAGGATTATTTTATGACTTATTGACATGGAGTATTTTGAACATTTTAAAACTGGATAGAATTGCATAATGAGCCCCCATGTATTTCATCCATCCTCAACATCCATCCATCCATCTATCTATCCATTAATGCCTTTTATTATCTCTTATCTCTATTTATTGACTAAGACTGATTTTAATTATCCTTTATAGATTTCTCTAAGTTCTTACCATATTCTCGTCTTTTACATTTTCTGTCTTCCTTTAATCTATTTTCTTTCTACTTGGACTCATCTTACCTTATATTTGAGTTTTATTTTTTAGAATGTATGATTTCCTGAATGTCATTAAAGGTGTAAAGATGATACTTTTCATCTTTATGTTTATTTTCTAGACTTTAGAGTATTTTTTAAGTATACGGGCTTGCTCCATATCTTAGAGATGATACATCTAATCTTTTATTTACTCCATCTTTTTTATAGCCTCTTTTTTTCCTGACTAGTCATCCCTGAATGTGGACTTGTCCATGAAGTTCTTCTACTGCCCAGAAAGAGCGTGCACACTTCCTTAGTTCCCATCAGCGTGGTGGGAAAGATATTCCTACAGAGGCTGAAGAAATAACGTTCTGGTGCTTTTTAATGCTTATCAGTGCAGATCTTTCACCTGGGGAACAATCTGTTGTTCCCACTACAATAAAAAATATGGCGTTTCTTTGATAAAAAATCTTAATTTGTCCCTCCTCCTCCTCCTCTTCCTCCTCTTCCTCCTTGTCCTCCTCCTCCTTCTTCCTCTTCTTTGCTGGAAGACATGCATATCTGGCCCACTGTAAATATGTGTGTCAAAAGGTGCTGCTAGAGTCTATTTTTTCTAACTGCTCAATTCAGAATTCAAATATAATCACCATCCTCCATCCCTCAAGCCCCACCTGCTTTCATCCTCATGTTTATTACTTTGGTGCACTTCGATTTAGTGCCACAAATCACTATTGTAAACATCTTAACACCTTCATGAGGGTGGGGGTGACATGAAAGGGCTCTGCTAGAAAACAGCTCCCATGTAATAGCTACATGGGTGGAGGTGGGGGCTCCTCCCTTTAGGGACCAAATTCCTTCATCTGTAAGTTAGGTACAGAGTGGGGATAGACAGGGAGAAATCTTTTTCTTTGCTTTTCCCCTAGATGGCTCCACCATGCTGCTTCACACACTCATCCTAGCTTTGGATAAAGCAATCTCCTCCTTTAATTTTAAGATTAGTGTAAAAATAAGATAGTCCAAAGTGATTAATAAGACTCATTATAGGCTGTGCTCTATGCTACGCATTATTCAAGGGTCATCTCACTATACTCCCACCCTATAAGGCAGGTACTATTATTATCCCCATGTTATAAGTGTGTAAGCTGTCACTTAGAAAGATTAAGGATGTTAATCAGGGTCATGTAGTCTTAAAGAGTAGAGGAAACTTTCAAATCCAGTGAGCCCACTTTGGCAGCTCAGGCTCTTTGTTGTTGTTTTAACTATGCTAGGCACCTTATATACATTTTCATGTTTAATACTAATAATCATTTTTATTTAAAGACTACAAAATTTTTTAATGTTAGCATAAGTAGGCAATATCAAAAAGTCTCCTTATTATCCTTAATGACTATATGGGCCAAGCGTGGTGGCTTATTCTTGTAAACCTAGCACTTTGGGAAGCTGAGGTGGGAGGATCACTCGAGCACAGGTGTTTGACACCAGCCTGAGCAACATAGTGAGACCCTAATCTCTACAAAAAATAAGAATAATAGCCAGGCATGGTGTTGCACACCTGTGGTCCAAGCTACTTGAGAGGCTGAGGCAGGAGGATCACTTCAGCGAGCCTAGAAGATTAAGCTGAGTTGAGCTGTGGTTGCAGCACTGCACTCCAGCCTGGGTGACAGAGCAAAACCCCGTCTCAAAAATAAAATAATTTTTTTAATTTAAAAAAATGTAAAAATTGTATCACTCCATTATTCTTCCATTTCAAGTGGATCATTTTGAGATATATATACATGGTCTACGCCTCATTTTTGTCCTTCAACAATAAATCTTGGAGATTTTTTTCACTCCAAATCATAAAATTCTTTACCCTGATACCAAAACCAGACAAGGACACAACAACAAACAGCAACAAAACTATAGGCCAATATCCCAGATGAACATACATGCAAAAATCCTTGAGAAAATACTACCAAATCAAATTCAACAACACATCAGAAAGATGATACACCATATTCAAATGGGATTCATTCCAGGGGCAAAAGATGGTTCTACATATGCAAATTGATCAACAGGATACATCACATCAACAGAATGAAGAACAAAAAGCATACAATCACTTCAATAGACACAGAAAAATCATTTAATAAAATTGAATACCCCCTTATGATAAGAATGCTAAAAAATTTAGAAGGAATACACATCAACACAATAAAGACTATATTCAACAAACCCACAGCTAACACCTTACTGAATGGGGAAAAGCTGAAAGCCTTTCTTCTAAGAACTGGAACAAGAAAATGATGCCCATTTTCACCACTCTTATTTAACATAGGACTGGAAGTCCTAGCCAGAGCAATAAGGTAAGAGAAAAAAATAAAGGGCATCCAAATCGGAAAAGAGAAAGTCAGATTGTTCCTTTGCAGATGACATGATCTTCTACCTAGAAAAACCTAAAAACCAAAATTCTCTGGAAAAGGAACAATGAATGCAGCAAAGTTGCAGTACACAAAATCAACATACAAAAATCAGTAGTATTTCTATACACCAATAATAAAGTAGCTGAAAAGGAAATCATTGTCTTTATTTCTTTTTCAGCTACTTTATTATTCAGCTACAGGCAATGATTTCCTTTCCATTGGCAACCCAATGAAAGCAATCCCATTTACAATAGCTACAAAAAATAAAATACCTAGGAATAAATTTAACCAAGTAGGTAAAAGGCCTCAACAATTAAAACTACGAAACATTGATGAAATAAATTGAAGAGGACACAAACAAATGGAAAGGCACCTTTGTTCATGGATTTGAAGAATTAATATTGTTAAAATGACAATACTACCCAAAGAATCTAAAGGATACCAATGACATTCTTCAAAAAAATAGAAAAAGCTGCAGTAGCCAAAACAGCATACTATTAGTATAAAAAGAGACACATAAACCAATGGAACAATATAGAGAAACCAGAAACAACTCCATATATTTACAGCCAACTAATATTTTACAAAGATGCCATGAACCTACATTGGGGAAAGGACATCCTCTTAAATAAATGGTGCTGGGAAAATAGATATCCATGTGCGGAAAAATGAAACTACATCCGCATCTCTTACCATACACAAAAATTAACTCAAAATAGATTAAAGACTTAAGCATAAGATCTGAAACGATAAAACTACTAGACTGGAAGAAAACATAGGGAAATGTTTTAGGACATTGGTCTTGGCAAAGATTTTATTGCTAAAATTTCAAAAACACAGGCAACATAACAAAAATAGCTAAATTAGACTATATCAAACTAAAAAGTTTCAGTATAGCAAAAGCAACAACGGAGTGAAGAGACAAGAGATAATCTGTTTAACAGGAGAAAATATTTGCAAGATATTTGTTCAACAAAGGACTAATACCTAGAGTATAAAAGGAACTCAATATAACAGTAAAAATTTTTTTAAAAATCAGATTTAAGAGTGGGCAAAGGATCTGAACAGACATTTCTCAAAAGAAAACACACAAATGACCAACAAAGATTAATATAAGTATATTATAGCTTTGATATATTGAATGTACTTTTTAAGTGCTCAACATGGGCCAGTTGTGGTGGTTCATGCTTACAATCCCAAAACCATGGGAAGCCAAGGCAGGTGCATTGTTTCAGCCAAGGAATCTGACTGGGCAACATGGCAAAATCTCATCTCTACAAAAAATACAAAAATTAGCCGGGTGTGGTGGTGTACTGCTGTAGTTCCAGCTACTCAGAAGGCTAAAGTGGGAGGATTGCTTGAGCCTGGAAGGTCAAGGCTGCAGTGAGCCATGATCACACCACTGTACTCCAGCCTGGATGACAGAGCAAGATTGTCTCAAAAAAAAAAAAAAAAAAAAAAAGTGTTCAACACCACTAATCATCAGGGAAATGGTGCAAATCAAAACCACAAAAAAATATCATCTCACCCCAATTAGAATGGCCACTATCAAAGAGACAAAAAAATAACATTTGCTGACATGGATGCAGAAAAAAAGAACTTTTATACACTGTTGATGGGACTGTAAATGGGTATAGCCATTATGGAAAACAGTGTGACGGTATTTCAAAAAACTCAAAATAGTGCTGCTATATGATCCAGCAATCCCACTAGTGGGTATCTATCCAAAGGAAAGGAAATCAGTACATCAAAGGGATTCCTGCACTCCCATGTTTATTGCACACTATTCACAGTAGCTTAGATATGTAATTAACCTACATGTGCATCAATAGATGAATGGATAAAAACAGTGTGGTATATATACACAATGGAACACAATTCAGTCATAAAAACAGAATGAAATCCTGTCACTCGTGGTAATGTAAATAAGCCTGAAAGATATTACGTTAAGCAAAATAAGTCAGACACAGAAAGATAAATACCACATGTTCTCATTCATATGTGAGAGCTGAAAAAAAAATTGAGCTCATTGAATGTGGGTTACAGAGGCTTGGAAGGGTAGGTGGGAGGGAAGAGTGTGGAGAGGTTACTTAATGGGTACAAACTTACAGCTAGATAGGAGGAATGAGTTCTGGTATTCTGCAGCACTGTAAAGTGAATATGGTTAACCATAATTTTATGTATATTTTCAAAAGCTAGAAGACAGGATTTTGAATGTTCAAAGCACAAAGAAATGAAGTGTTTGAGGTGATCGATATGCCAATTACCCTGATTTGATCTTACACATCATATACAGGTATTGAAATATCACTTCGTATCCCATAAATATGTACAATTATTACCTGTCAACTAAAATTTTTTAAAGCATAAAATTCTGCCTCATTCTTTTTAATGCCTATACAATATTCTATTTATGGGTATACCATTATTAATAGTGCCTTATTCTCATTTTTCAGCTATTGTAAACATTAAAGCAAATAATAAACTTAGACATATGTCACTTCACACATGCATACGTGTAACTGCAGAATATATTTCTTGATGTACTGATAATCAAAAGGGTGGGTAAAACCCACTTGAGCGTTTTAGTAATGGTGCTTGGGGGTGAGGCAGAGTGTGCTGATTACAGAGGTCATGGAAGTACTGGGAAGACACATGGGAATATGTAACAATCTGAGATTAGCTGCAGCAGGAAGCCGCTACCACCCTAGGCTGATGTGAGATAGGGAAGAGGCAGTGTTAGTGGAACCCAAGGGATAGGTGTTCCTGTACAGGTTGGAACCATCATGGCATAGAAGAGCTGGAGCCACACAGGGAGACAGGGCTACTAAGATATCATCCGCTCAAGAGGAAGAAGGATGACAGAAGGACCCTTCCTGCACCTTTCTAACCACCACCAGTGCCACCATAGGTGAAATCCCATCGGAGGGGGCTGGCTGACCCATCCTGAGGTATAGAATCTGCAGGAATCAGCCTCGCCTCACCTCTAATTCTAGGCAGAACAACAAAAAAAGGGTTACAGGAGAGATAAGGAATATATCTGTAGACTGTCAGGCCCAGGTCTAGTACAGTCAACCTTTGTATTTTTTAATTCACCATGCATGTTCTCTCCAGTGAACATGTATACATTTCTGCTCATCAATCCAGCCAAGGAAACACAAAGTTCCATCAGACATGGTATTCACCTCATGTTCAGGATTGCCAGACATAAGCAATCTTCCTAGATAGGTTCACATGTGGCTCTTTATGATTTTGTGAATTTGACAGTCTTACAAAATAATAGAGAATATTGAAGGGGAAAGAAAAAACCAACTGATTAATATAGAGTTTTTTTTCTTTTCCTTTTTTTTTTTTTAAGAGATGGAATCTCTGTTCTGTTCCATTGGTCTATATGTCTGTTTTGGTACCAGTACCAAGCTGTTTTGGTTACTGTAGCCTTGTAGTATAGACTGAAGTCAGGTGGCGTGATGCCTCCAGCTTTGTTCTTTTGGCTTAGGACTGTCTTGCCAATGCGGGCTCTTTTTTGGTTCCATATGAACTTTAAAGTAGTTTTTTTTCCAATTCTGTGAAGAAAGTCATTGGTAACTTAACGGGGATGGCACTGAATCTATAAATTACCTTGGGCAGTATGACCATTTTCATGATATTGATTCTTCCTATCCATGAGTATGGAATGTTATTCCATTTGTTTGTGTCCTCTTTCATTTCATTGAGCAGTGGTTTGTAGTTCTCCTTGAAGAGGTCCTTCACATCCCTTGTAAGTTGGATTCCTAGGTATTTTATTCTCTTTGAAGCAATTGTGAATGGGAGTTCACTCATGATTTGGCTCTCTGTTTGCCTGTTACTGGTGTATAAAAATGCTAGTGACTTCTGCACATTGATTTTGTATCCTGAGGCTTTGCTGAAGTTGCTTATCAGCTTAAGGAGATTTGGGGCTGAGAACAGAGGCCTCAGAAATAACACCACACATCTACAACCATCTGATCTTTGACAAACCTGACAAAAACAAGAAATGGAGAAAAGATTCTGTATTTAATAAATGGTGCTGGAAAAACTGGCTAGCCATAAGTATGTTTATTGCAGCACTATTCACAGTAGCAAAGACTTGGAACCAACCCAAATGTCCATCAGTGACAGACTTGATTAAGAAAATGTGGCACATGTACACTATGGAATACTATGCAGCCATAGAAAAGGATGAGTTCATGTCCTTTGTAGGGACGTGGATGAAGCTGGAAACCATCATTCTCAGCAAACTATCGCAAGAACAGAAAACCAAACACCACATGTTCTCACTCACAGGTGGGAATTGAACAATGAGAACACTTGGACACAGGAAGGGGAACATCACACATTGGGGCCTGTTGGGGGGTGGGGAAAGGGAGGAGAGGGGAGGGATAGCATTAGGAGATATAACTAATGTAAATGACGAGTTAATGGGTGCAGCACACCAACATGGCACATGTATACATATGTAACAAACCTGCATGTTGTGCACATGTACCCTAGAACTTAAAGTATAATAAAAAAAATAAAAATAAATGAGATAGAAATAATAATGGAATTATAATATCACCAGAACAATAATTATTTTAGGCAGAAGCATGAACTATCATTAAAAATACTGAGTAAAAATTTGAAAATAAACAGCGTTTCCCCAAAAGATGCATATTAAACTCAGAATGGGAAAAAAGTAGCTTTATAGTGCAGAAACTTGGCAGATACCATCTTAACTGAGTGATCAAAGTCAAAATCACCATTAATGATGGTGTGTCTCCTGATATGATGTACTGAGAAGGCAACAGCACCTCTGAGGTTGATACAGTTTGGCTCCGTGTTCCCACGAAAATCTCACATGGAATTGTAATAATGCCCATGTGTCAAGGGTGAGACCAGGTGGATGTAATTCGGTCACAGGGGTGATTTTCCCCATGCTGTTCTCATGATAATGAGTGAGTTCTCATGAGATCTGATGGTTTTATAAGCATTTGGCATTTCCCCTGCTGGCACTCTTTCTCTCTCCTGCCGCTCTGTGAAGAGGTGCCTTCCACCATGATTATAAATTTCCTGAGGCCTCCTCTGCCATGCAAAACTGTGATTCAATTAAACCTCTTTTTTAAAAAAAAAAAAAGAGAGAGATGGAGTCTCACTCTGTTGTCCAGGCTGGAGTGCAATGGCACGATCTCGGCTCACTGCAACTTCCACCTCCTGGATTCTAGCAATTCTGCTGCCTCAGCCTCCCAAGCAGCTGGGACTACAGGCACACCCCGCTATGCCCAGATAATTTTTTGTATTTTAGCAGAGACGGGTTTTACCATGTTGCCCAGGCTGGTCTCGAACTCCTGAGCTCAGGCAATCCACCCGCTTTGGCCTCACAAAGCTCTAGGATTTTTAAAAAAACACACATAGTGTTATACTCCTTACTTCTTTAACTGGCCTTGATGTACAACCTTAAGGTAATTATTTAAAGTTTCTTCTGTACCTGTAATTATTTCCTCCTTGTCATTTCCAGAGTTTACCTGTGTTTGCTTTCTACTCTTTTCCTTGAAAGTCAGCTAAAAGTCTCTCTCTCTCTGGATTTATTTATTTCGGGATTTTTGCAGTGTGATCAGAGCATATTTTTGTTAGTTTTACATTTCAAATATTACTTATATTTTTCTCTAAAGTATAATATTCGATAACTTCTGTGAGTATTCCTAGGGTGCTTATCTAGAAGAATTAATATTCGGTTTTCAGGCAAGAAGCAATGTGTATGTATATATAAACATGCATATGAACCCATGCAATCAATTATATCGTTTAAGTTTTATAAATTTTTATTTTTTTCTACTTATTCTGTCATGGAATGAAAGAAATAAATAAAAATATTAGATTATAAAATTTTTATGTCCATTTCTCAGTATTATAGTTTCAGCTTCTAAAATGTAAGTACTACATTATTTGATGCATACATATGCATACGTCTTAGTTCTTCATTGTGGATTGCACATTTTGTTATTATAACGTTCTATTTGGGAATTATCTAATATATTTTAAACAGTTTTATTGGGATATAATCACGTATAATACAATTCAACCATTTAAGGTGTATAATCCAATGATTTCAGTATATTTACAGATACGTGCAATTATACTGACAATTTTAAAACATTTTTATGATCTCAAAAAGAAAGCCTGAAATCTTTAGGTATCACTCTCCTATTCTTCCCTGCCTCCCTCTCATCTGAGCCCTAAGCTACTACTAATTTACTTCCTGTCTCTGTAGATATACCCTTTCTGGATATTTCATAAAGTCTTTTGCAACTAGCATTTTTGCTTAGCATAACGTTTTCAAGATTCATCATCCATGTTGTAACATGTATCATTCCATTGTGGTCAGAGAAGACACTGTACTGTCTGAACTTTGTTAAATTTAGCAAGGTTTATTTTTGGCCCAGCATAAAGTCTATTTTGGAGAATGCAGAAGAATCAAGACAAATGTGTGGTCTACTGTTGTTAAGTGTGGTCTATAAATGTATGTTAAGTGTAGTTGGTTTGTAGTGTTGTTCAGGCCTGTTTCCTTGTTGATCTTTGGCGGAACTGTATTCATTGGAATACAGTAGAATATTCAAGTTTCCAAGTGTTTTGTTGTTGTTAACGATGATGATAAACTCCCTATTTCTCCTTTCCTTTCTGTCAGTTCTTGCCTCTAGTATTTTGGTAGTCTTTCATTGTATACAAGCTTATAATTGTTATGTCTTCCTGATGGATTGACCTTTTTATCATTATTAAATTTTCGTTTTTATCTCCAGTAACATTTGTTTTTGTTTTAGAGCCAAATTTGTTTGATATTAGCACAGTGACTCCAGCTTTCTTATGGTTGCTGTGTGTATGATTCATCTTTTTCCAACTTTGATTTCCAGTGTAGTATTTTTGAGTCTAGAACGTGCCTCCTGTAAATAGCATATAATTGAATATTTTTAAAAATCCCATCTATTTCTGTCTTTTTATGCGGTTGTTCAATCCATTTACATGTAATGTGTGATTATTGATGTAGATGAATTTACAACTGTCATTTGACTTTTTGTTTTCTAAATGTCTCATTCTTTTGGTTCCTCTATTTTCCCTTTATTGCTTTCTTTTGTATGGAGTGAATATATTCTTATGTGACATGTTAATTTCTTTAGTGATTTATTTTACTTTATTTCTTGAGTTATTCCTTTTGTGGTTGTATCAAGGCTTTAATTATAAACACCAAACTTACCAAAACCAGCTTCATATTTATACTAACTTAATTCCAGTGACATAGTTTTTGTGCTATTATAACATTTACAAATGTTACAAACCCACAATAAATTGTTATAAACAGAACTTTATGATTTTATGCCTTTTAAAGAATCTAAAAGAAGAAAAGAGAGCAAGTATATATTTATAGATATTGCTATATTAATATCCTCATTTATCATTTCTGGACCTCTGTTTCTTCCTCTGGATTCAAGTTACCACCAGTAACTTCTTTCACCCACCTCCTTTGTGCTGTGTTTGGCAAATACATTATTTTTTTTATGTCATAGGTCAAACAATTCATTATATACATATTTTTATACAATTACTTTAAAAATAATTAATAGAATAAGGGACAGAAATACACATTTATAGTATTTATAATTACAAAATTATCATCACCATTGCTCTTTATTTCATCATGTGAATTTGAATTACCATATGGTGTCACTTGCTTTCAGCCTGAAGAACTTCCTTTCGTATTTGTTATAAGGCAGACCTCCCAGCAACATTTTCCCTGTTTTTTTTTTAATGAAAATTCTTCAGTTAACTTCCAGTTTTTGAAAGACAGCCCTGCTGATTATAGAATTCTTGATGAACTATTGTTTTCATTTTGAGCACTTTGAATGTTTTCCCATTGCCATCTGATCGCCATTGTTTCTGACGAAAATTCAGCAGTTAATTGCATTGGGGGTCTATTTAAAAGACAAGTTAGTTTTCTCTTGCTGCTTTCAAGATTTTCTTTTTTCAGCCATCTTCTTGTCTTTGGTTATTAGCATTTTTACCATGAGGTGCTTGTTTGTGGATCTCTTTCTATCCTACTTGAGATTCTTGGCTATATAGATCAATGTTTTTCAATAAATACTGGAAGTTTTTAGTCATTTATTCGATCATTTTTATCCTCCTTCCTATTTATTCTCTCCTTCTGGTTCTCTCATTACAGATATGTTGGTTCCCATAATAGTATCACACATTTCTCTGAGGCTCTGTTCACTTTTTAAAAGAATAATTAATAGACTTTATTTTTAGTACAATTTTAGGTTTACAGAATATCATGCGCGTCCGTGTGAAGAGACCACCAAACAGGCTTTGTGTGAGCAACATGGCTGTTTATTTCACCTGGGTGCAGGTGGGTTGAGTCCGAAAAGAGAGTCAGCGAAGGGAGATAAGGGTGGGGCCGTTTTATAGGATTTGGGTAGGTAAAGGAAAATTACACTCAAAGGGGGGTTGTTCTCTGGCGGGCAGGAGTGGGGGTCACAAGGTGCTTGGTGGGGGAGCTTTTTGAGCCAGGATGAGCCAGGAAAAGGAATTTCACAAGATAATATCATCGCTTAAGGCAAGGACCGGCCATTTTCACTTCTTTCGTGGTAGAATGTCATCACTTAAGGCGAGGCAGGGCATTTGCACTTCTTTTGTGATTCTTCAGTTACTTCGGGCCATCTGGACATATACACGCAAGTCACAGGGGATGCGATGGCTTGGCTTGGGCTCAGAGGCCTGACACAGAATATTTAAGGATATAATACGAAGACTTCCATATATCCACTCCACCCAATTCCTCTACCCTAGCACACAATTTCCCCTATTATTAACAGTTTGCACTGGTATGGCACATGTGTTACTGTTGATGAACTAATATTCGTACAATATTATTACCTATAATCAGTAGTTTACCTTAAGGTTCTAGGAACTCCAAGTTTAAAACTGTTTATACTTTGTGTTATACAGTTCCATGGGATTTGACTAATTATGAAACATATCTATTACTGTATTTTCATACAGAATATTTTTACCACCCTAAAAATCCCTTGGGCTTAACCTGTTTATCTCTATCCCACCTTCCACCAAACCCCTGACAACTACTGGTCGTTTTAATGCCTCTATTATTGTTTTGCCTTTCCCAAAATGTCATATAGTTGAAATCATAATATGTAGCCTTTTTCAGAGTGTCTTTTTTCTTTCTTTTTTTTTTTTTTTTTTTTTGAGACGGAGTCTCGCTCTGTTGCCCAGGCTGGAGTGCAATGGCCGGATCTCAGCTCACTGCAAGCTCCACCTCCCGGGTTTACGCCATTCTCCTGCCTCAGCCTCCTGAGTAGCTGGGACTACAGGCGCCTGCCACCTCACCCGGGCTAGTTTTTTGTATTTTTTTTTTTTTAGTAGAGACGCGGTTTCACCGTGTTAGCCAGGATGGTCTCGATCTCCTGACCTCGTGATCCGCCCGTCTCGGCCTCCCAAAGTGCTGGGATTACAGGCTTGAGCCATCGCGTGTGGCAGATTGTCTTTTTTCACTCAGCAATATGAGTTAAGTCTCCCCCATGTCTTTTCATGGCTTGATAGCTTATTTCTTTTCTCCCTCTGTTCTTCAAGTTGTGTAATCAATTTTGATCTATCTTCAAGTTTACAAATTCTTTCTTCTGCCGTTCAAATATACTGTTGAGCCCCTCAAGAGAATTTTCATTTTCATTTTATTTTTCCCTTCCAAAATTCCTACTTTGAAAAATCATTTCTCTTTATTGTTGTTTTTTATTTGATACAACATTGACATTGTACCTTCTTGTGCTCTTTAAATTGTGATTTCGGTTTTTTGTTTTTTTTTTTTTTGACCATATTTATAATGGCTTCTTTGAAGTTTTGTCTGTTAAATCCAACATCTGGTTTATCTTACAGGTATTTTCAGTTGCCTGCTATATTTTCAGCATATTGATCATGCTTTGCTGTTTTGTTTTTGGTTTTGTTTTGCATGTGTTGTAATATCTTGATGGAAACTGGACATTTTAGATTATATATTGTAGCCACTCTGAGTACCACCTCTACCTTTCTAGGGCTTATTATTGTTATTTTATTGTCTGTTTATTTAGTAACTAGATAGGCTATTTTAGCGGTATCTATTTTCCTCTCGTATTGTTTAACTTATGATAACCTTCAGGGGCTGCAGCCTTGGATGGGCCTATGGTCACCTTGGGATAACTGGCTCTAACAGAGCTCTCTTTGTCTATCACTTCCCTAATCAAGCCCAGCTGTTAAGAGCCTTTAATTGCTGTCTGATTGCTCTGTTGTTTTCAATAGTATTCTAGGGCATAAATTGTTCTGCATACTAACACTATCAAACTAAAGTCAGTGTTTTAGATTTGCTCTGACCTCAGGAAAGATTTTTCTTAGATGTCTCCTTCCCCATTTTTCTGGAAAATCCCCTCATCCACAGTTTAATCTATATCTCCAATGAGTAGCTACTATTTTCCCAATACCTTTCACCACGAACTTTATCCTTCTTGAGAATGCCCTCAGGATTAAACATCTTCACACTCTGTTGCAAATGAAGCCACTTGCTTTGCGAAGAAACTAGGAGTTACCTGTTTTAAGGCCTACTTCGACCTTCAGGCAGAATCACTGAGCCAAGGCTCTGGAAACTGGCAAAGGGTAGCAGATAGTGGGCAGTATGGAACAGTGATGTACTACTCTCTAAGTGACATCCCTGCTTTAGGAGCTGAGCTTTAAGCAGAAGAGGAGACAGTAGTCTCAGTTAACCTCTGCTTGCTTCTCCTAGCATGAAACCATGGCTTTACAAATGGAAACAAGGAACCCCAGTAGTCTCAAAGGTGCTGTGCCCCAACAAGAGCCTCCGTCTGACCAGTGGAGGCTAGCAGGAGGAGGGAAACCTCCCTCTTGGCTAAACGTTCAAAGAACTTAGCCTCATCCACAGGTAGCTGAAGGCAGGGTGAGTAAGGCTGAAATCCTCCCCTTTCCAGGAAGCTAGCCTTCCAAGCTAGGAACTGGGGGTAGGAGGAGCCTTGGGTTCTTGGCTACACTACACTGGAGTGAAGTTTTTGTCTTGCTGAGCTGATGAGGGAAGGAGAGAATGGTCTTGGTTCAAATACTACAGACTCTCACTGTTTTTAGTGAATTTTGGCAGAATATCTTGAATAGTTGTGTCATTTGCTGTATACCCTTAGAACCATTTCCAGAGAATGTAAATAGTGTGTGTGCATATATATATTTTTATATATATATATATATATATATACATGTATAATTTTTACCAGTGTCACCGGGGAGTAGTCCCACAAACTTTCTCATGTCATGCTGAAAGATGACCTTGTAATCATCCAACAGGTTCTTCCTGCCTGCTGCACAGGAAAAAATTAATTCATGGAGACCATGGCATTGCCATACAGAAAGAGTTTAATTGACGAAGGCCAGCCATGCCACTTAGGAGGTGGCATTATTACTCAAATCAATCTCTCTGAAGACTCAGAGGTGTTATAAATACAGTTTTGGTGCCGCAAAAGAAATAGCACTTGAATATAAAATTTTCTTTTTAATTCTCAGTAAAGCAAGTGACTTCTCTAGAAGGGTGCACCCTTACAGATGGAGCAATGGTGAGCACACACTTGGACAAGGGAGGGAAAGGGGTTCTTATCCCTGACGCACGTGGTCCCTGCTGCTGTGTCTTTCCCCTATTGGCTAGGATTAGACTGCACAAGCTACCCTAATTCTGATTGGCTAATTTAAAGACAGTGACTGGGTGAGTGGTTTGGTGGGAAAAATGGTTATGACAGAGCAGGTAACTGGAATGAGTCAGAGTGGAGTAGGTAATCAGAATGAGTCTGGGTGGAGCAGGTAAATCAAAAAAGGTTGCTTTACGAGGAAGTTAAGTTTAAAAGTAGAAGGCAAAGAATTGAACATACTGACATACTGATTCTTTGAAAAGAAATTGAGAACTCATATCTAACAGAGGTTAGGGGTTTTCAAGGATAGTTTGGTCGGCAGGGGACTAGGGAATGGGGAATGTTGATTGGTTGGGAATAAAATCATAGGGATATCGAAAACAGTCCTTGTGTGCTGAGTCAGCCTCTGGGTGGGGCCACAGGAGTAGTTGAGTCATGAGTCCAGAGTCCAGGTGGAGTCAGTCTGAAATATATCTCAAAACAACCAATCCGCTGGGCATGGTGGCTCACGCCTGTAATCCCAGCACTTTGGGAGGCCAAGGCGGGTGGATCACAAGGTCAGGAGATTGAGACAATCCTGGCTAACAAGGTAAAACCCCATCTCTACTAAAAATACAAAAACAAAATTAGCCGGGCATGGTGGTGGGCACCTGTTGTTCCAGCTACTGGGGAGGCTGAGGTGGGAGAATGGCTTGAACCTGGGAGACGGAGCTTGCAGTGAGCAGAGATCACGCCACTGCACTCCAGCCTGGGTGACAGAGCTAGATTCCGTCTCAAACAACAATGACAACAATCTTAGGTTTTGTAATAGTGATGCTATCTATAGGAGTAATTGGGGAAGTCACAAATATTGTGACTTCTGGCCACATGATTCCTGAGCAGTAAGGGATTATAGAAACTACACCCACATCTTAGCAGAATTCGGGACCCTCTCATAATCCTAACCATGTGGTCTTTCATTCGTTTTACTTGCAAAGGTGGTTTATTAGTAGTTTTGGAAAGGGCTATTATGGTCTTTGCCTTAAGGTTAAACTATAAACTAAATTTCTCCCAAAGCCAGCTCAGTCTACACTCAAGAATGACCCATGATAACTTGAAAGTTAGAAGCAAACTAGAGTCAACTATGTCAATTTCCCCTACTTTTATAATTTTACAAAGGAAGTTTCAATCTTTCTCTTATCAAACTGATGCTTTCATCTGTAAATTCAACTTTGTCTGGCATTAAGACTGTGATTTCTGTTTTTCAGTTTGGATTAGCATTTTCTCATGCTTTTGACCCTTTTTTATTATTATGTTTCAGATCTGTCTTATGTATGCTACAGATAGCTGGATTTTGTTTCTTGGTCTTAATGTATAATCTTTTATTTTGAAATTTTCCTTTTATCTTCAATACCTAGCACCATACTTAGCATTTATTAACTGTTTAAGGAAGGAAGGTTGATTTCTCTCCTGAGTTCTGGGCAGGGTGGGATCCCTCTAGGCCTCATTGGAAAGCCCCATGAGTAGCTAAATGCTGGATGCTGCTTAGAGATCACTAAGATCAACGTCTCTGAAAAAAAACATTAACAGTCTTATCGAAGTATAATTGTCATACAAGAAATGTCCCTATTTAAAATATATAATTTGATAAGATCTGACATACATCTATATGTCACATACACACACACACACACACACACACACACACACCAGGAAACAATCACCACAATCAAGACAGTTAACATGTCTATTGCCCCCAAAAGTTTCCTTGTGTTTCTTCCCAAATGAATCGTAACCACTGCCCTCATGTAGCATATGTGCTAGTGTTTATTTATCTTGATGCTGTATATATCTAATCAGGTCCAAATACAGAATAGCTCAATCAGATCCTTTGGTGTCTTATGATATAATTATTTGAATGTCTTAGCCCAGTGGGCTGAGAGAACTGAGTTTGTTTAAAGACTCAAGATCTATTTTCAATGACCTTCCCTAGTACTGGGTAAAATAATTAATGAAATTGTTCAATTCATCCATTTTTCTAGGAAAATGAAATCTCATGTATTTGATCTTACTACTTGCAGAACTACAACCCTCTGTTTCTCCTGACTTTTCCATATTTTAATATTTTCCTTTTGTACTCGTCTGAATGATTCTTTGAAAGAGAATGTTTTCGTGAGAATGAATAGGGGAAATAGGCTCCTTGTTAGGTATTGCCAGCTGCTCAATCTAGTTCTCCAAAGCGTCCAGAATAAATATATTTTTAAAACCTTCCAGAACATATTTGTTGAGAAGCGTCATGGCTGGCTAAGCTTGCCTATTTAGTATAACAGATGTTAATTTGTTTACCCAGAATAAAGGAAAAATCTAAGTATATTTGTTCATAGTGTCGCATGTGGATGACACAAGCATTTTTATTAGTCCAGACAGAGTTTGTATTTTATTTTTATGAGAATATTTTGCCTAATACATTTTATGTTCAAATATTATGAATTTATGGCATATTTTAAAAAAAACTAACAGGAATATGTAAAGTAGTTCTACTGAACCTAGAGTTCTCTGTTATGTGTAATTAATTTCAAATCTTGGTGGGGGTAGAGGGGAGAGCTACTATTTTAATTGGCCAAGTGCACAGACTCTAGAACAAGATCATCTGAGGTATGATAACTATCCTGCCTGTTACTACCCGTGTGACTTTGGGCAAATTGCTCAACATCTCTGAGAGATGATTCCACATCTTTAAAATGGAGACAAAACCTACCTCACAGAGTCTGTTTTTCACACTGATATAAAGATACTATCTGAGACTGGGTTATTTACAAACAAAAGAGGTTTAATGGACTCAGTTCATCATGGCTGGAGAGGCCTCTGGAAACTTACAGTCATGGAGGAAGGTGAAGGGGAAGCAAGGCATGTCTTACAGGGTAATGGAAGAGAGAGAACACACAGGGGAAATGCCAGGTACTTACCAAACAACCAGATCGCAGGAGAACTCACTCACTATCGAGAGAAAAACATGGGAGAAACCGCACCCCCGCATGATCCAATCACCTCCTACCAGGTCCCTCCCTCAACATGTGGGGATTACAATTTGAGATGAGATTGGGTAGAAAATCAGAGCCAGACCAAATCTCAGAGTAATTAAGAAAATGAAGTGTGATGATACATGTACAATACTTACAACAGTGTCTGGATCACAATAAGTGTTATTTATGTTAACTGTTATTTTGTGTATAAAAATAATGCTATTTGAAATGAATGTTTTCCTTTATGTCATGATTCAAAAAGCAAGCCAAGTCAGTTATACATTTGAATTTGGAATTTAGCTTTGAATATATTAATATTAAAATATTATTATGTGGTTTACATTATTGTTGAATGTTTTTTCATCAGTTTGGGACACAGTGACAACTCAAAATATATTAGGCAGTGAAAGTTAAAAATAGTTGACTATTTGGAGGGAGCTCTGTCCAAGAATGTTGAGTGAAAAAAAGAAAGCAGATATTAATTATTTCATGTTGTTCTACTGAATACTTGTTACTTAGGTAAACTCTCAGCTTTGTGGTCAGAAATCTTTGTTTTAGGTAGATCTGGCTATTTTTCCCAGTATTTCTTAGCCTAATGCATACATATAAAGGGCCTTTTGTAACCATCTGTTGACTAATTAAAGTGGCATGTTCCTATGCTCCTTGATCCTCTGTACTCCTGAACCCCATGTGACCCTGTATGAGTAACAAGAGGAGGAGGGGCCATGATGGAGAATGTGGCAATGGTCATAAACATGTGCATGAGCTTGCTACTTGCTACTTCCTGTGATGACCATGCTCTGGAAATGGTCCCTTAATTCCAGAGGGCAGATGCTTATCAAATGGTACTAGTGGCCAAAACAGCAAGTACTCATCTGTGTCCATTTCTTCATTTTTTTTTTTGGCTCAAAGCCACGTTATATCTCCCAGCCTCCCTTTCAGCTAGCTGCAGTCATGTGATGAGTTCTGATCAATGGGATGTGAGTAGAGGCTATGGATGCCTCACCCATTAAAAATATGGCATTCTTGATACTCATCCTGTTTTTCCCATCCACTGACTGAATAAGTGGATTTCAAGGACCTAGACAGGGGACACATATGGAAAAAGTCTGGCTTCCTTAAATAACAGATTAAGTATCTGATCTCTTTCAAATAATGCTCACCCCTTTATCACGGCTATTAGGAAGACTGTATCCAAGTCCATTGCTGGGTAAAGTTATGAAGAAAACAACTTCTTATAAGAGAAGACAACTTTTTTTCTCAGATTCTCTATACTCTTCTCCCTTTGATGATAATAATTAACTCTTATTGAGTATGTATCAAACATTATGCTAATTTGTTTGTTAATTCTAGATATCATGACATTTACCCTCCATATCAACCATATACAGTATTATGCACACAACTGAAGGAATGAAGCACAGAGAGGTTAAGTTATGGATCACTAGTGGACAATGAAATCAGGATTTGAACTCAGAAAATTCACACCTAATCACCAAACCAAATGACTCACCAATACACTCTAAGTGTCCAGTTTCTCTAGTTGTGCATACTATCTACAGGACTTGCTGTCTCAGATGACTTCCCAAAGCACATAACTTTCCACCTGTTATGTCCTTCAAAACACCCTACCCTAAATCCCATTCTTCAAACATTTATTATGCAAAGAAATTAATGGATTAATTAAAATTCTATTTTGAGCACTCACTATATTAAAAGGATTAGTGTTAACTGTAATGGGCTTGATAAACTTGGCAATATTATGATTTGCTACCTGAATTCCAGATAATTTCAGTCTCTTTATCATCTGGCCACCCTATGCTGATCTAAAACCAAGAAAGTTAGAGTCCTGGGGTGCGGTTTGGAGAATCTTCAGCCCATTATTCTTATGAGTAATATAAACTATATCCAAAGGTATCAGAGAAGTAGGTCCAACTGAAGAGCAAAATGGGAGGGTCAGCAGTGAGTGGTGTTGGGAATCCACAATGAAATAAACAAGAGTTAGAAAGCTGGAGGTGGGAGAACAAAAACATGCGAAAAGAGGTAGGTGGTCTGGCATAATTCCAGAAATGAGTTCACAGTGCACTATACATTTTTCATCATCTCCTGGAGTATGTCTATATGACGAATCTGGGATCGCTCGAAGGGTCTGCAACAGGTATGGGAAAATGTCATATAATTGCATAACTGGTACATAGGGGAAAAGTAATGAATATGCTGATGGAAGTTCAGATAATGTAGTATGAGGGTAAATGTCTTCTGTCTGAAGGATATCCATACAGATTTTTTGAAAGAGGTAACTATGGTGTTGGGTTTTCCTGAATGCACAGAATTGGGAAAGTGGATATTGGAGAAAGGGCAAAAAAGGCACCACAATAGGTAGTGGAACCTGTATAAGCAAAGGCATAGAGATAGAAATGTTCAAGCTGTGCAACAGAAATAACACATTGTAGAATTTTCAAGTGTAAATTACACAAGGGGTAACACTAAGGGACAAAGGTGAGAGCTAAACAAGGGAAATGGAGAGCTGACAGGTTATCTGCAGTCATAGTGGATCCTATCAGAGAAGAAGAGCTCCTCAAGTAAAAGAATTTAGGGAAAGAAGGAAAGGGGCCAAGGATAGAAGAAAACTTTGGGAGAAACTTTAAATGTATTTGAAAAAGAGCTAAAGAAGAAGGACTCAATGGAGATTTTTAAGACATTGGGGTGGGGAGAATAGAAGTTGCAAAGTGCTGACTAGTACTTTTTCATTGAACATTCAGCTCTCACCCGCAAGTGACTGGAGCTGTACCATGAACTGGATATAAAAGGCTTTGCACCAGAGTTCTTCCATGAGGCTCCATCTAAGGCCAGAGGGATTAAGAAATAAATGACAATGATGAAGTGGAGGTGTGGGTCGAGGCTATTTTTCTCCAGGGAAATACTTAGAGGCTCAGAGGAATTGCATAAGGGAGAGCAGATGCGTTTTTAATTAGGGAACACTTGAACAGGTTTCCAGCCAGGAGAAAGATAGACGGCACGGAGGAGAAGGATAGAAGAAGATAGTTGATGGAGGAAAACAGAGAGTGCAATTTAGCAAGAAGGAATCATGGGTTAATATAGAAATCCCATTGGTGGAGAAAGTGCAATGGAGGAATCCAAAATCACATATTTGACAGGACATCAGGTGTCCTCAGAGAAGAAGGGGTTGAAGGTTGGAGCCCAGGAAAATGGAGAGGTTTGGCATAGGATTTGGAAGAATATCTGCAAAGATTGTACTCAATTTTAGTCCATCAATCACCACATATTTATGAAGCATCTAGTCTGTGCCCTGGGTTGTACATTGCAGCTTTCCAAATTGCTGGCAGTTGCTGCCAACTTGGCAATATCAGAAAATGTTGAAAAATGTGTTCTCTGCTCCATCATGGAAGTCACTAATAAAAATAAGGAGTAACTTAGGATCAGGCCCCTAAAGCACCCAACTTGCTCTTTCTTTCCTGTTTAAGACCAATGCACTGAAGGCTCCATTTTTAAGTCAATGTTGTTTTTTGTGTTTTTTTTTTTTTTTTTTTTTTTTTTTTTGAGACGGAGTCTTGCTCTGCCGCCCAGGCTGGAGTGCAATGGCCGGATCTCAGCTCACTGCAAGCTCCACCTCCCGAGTTCACGCCATTCTCCTGCCTCAGCCTCCCCAGTAGTTGGGACTACAGGCGCCCGCCACCGCACCCGGCTAGTTTTTTGTATTTTTTAGTAGAGACGGAGTTTCACCGTGTTAGCCAGGATGGTCTCGATCTCCTGACCTCGTGATCCGCCCGTCTCGGCCTCCCAAAGTGCTGGGATTACAGGCTTGAGCCACCGCGCCCGGCCTTAAGTCAATGTTATTTATAGTGCTATTTCATTGTGACCAACATTTTGCATGCTTGGCTATGAGTTCATCTTCTTAGCTTTTTATCACAACTGGGCATAAAATCATGCATGGTTTCACAACATATTACTCTCTCATTATAATAAAGATATGAAGTTATGAGTGTTCAGTGGTACAGAAATTACCATTTTGACTTGAAGATCAACGAATTTGTGGATCAATGATTTAGTTAAAATGTAACAATAAAAGAAAATTAGAGATATGGGGCAGGAGTTGAAAAGGACAAAATTATCAAGATAGACTGAATAAACTTATAGAAATGGTGAAATTGAAAATATTGGAGGACGTTAGAGGGCAACAGACACTGTCCGTTCTTTACCAATATCCCTTCAGCATTCACCTTCCCATTGCACTCTGAGGCTTTCTCTGGTTTCCGGGGCATCACTGGCTAGAACACAGGCCAGGCCAGAAGTGCTATGAATTAATGCCCATGGGAGAGTCCTTCAACCAATAATGGATATGATTTAGCATATAAATATTCCATGTTCATCATCCCCAAGGTGAAACAACTCAAAAGCACATTCTACCTCATCTCCTGGAGGTTCCCAGTAGGTTGAGCCCCAGTTGCCCACAGTGGCAACCTATTCGTCAACACATATTAGATTTCTTTCACTCCCTTTCTTACTGCCCTCTTCTCTACTCATTTTCCACATTGGCTTCACCAAAATGATGATTGCATTTAAATCTTTGTCTCAGGGTTTTCTCTAGTGGAATTGAGCCTAAATCAGAGAGGGAAACCAAATTCCTCTGAAGAAGAAAAAAAAAAGAATCCTCCAACATGTACTATTTCTTCCCTGGTAAACCACATCCTGTTGAACCACCATCTACACAATTCCCCAAGATAGAAACCCTAAAATTATCATTGAGAATTATCTCTTCCTTCTATCTTATATTCAAATCATTGACAACTTCTACAGATCTATCCTCTAAATATCTCTCAAATCTACTTATTTCCATCTCTGTCTGCACAGCATAGGTCAAGCTACTTCATCTCCCACCCAGACCTCCTAACTGGTTTCTATATTCATTTTTATTTTCTTCCAATTCTTTCTCCACTTAGCATCCCCAAAGCAAACTTCTCGAAGCTAAGTCTAATTTTTTACATCCCACACCCTGCTTAAAACCCTTCAATGGCTTTCCATCTGTCTTACATTACAGCCAACACTCCTTAACACAGCCTGCAAGATTTTACATAGTCTGGACTCCCCCTACTTTCCACATTTCCAGCTTCCCCTTAAACCACACTTTTTTTTGCTTTAAACTTTCCAGCTCTCTACTCCTTCTTACATTCAATGCCTGTATGTTTCCTGCTCCCTTGCACCAAGGGATGCAGATTTTCTTAGAAAAGTCTTTCCCTGCAATCTTTCCCCTCCTGTGACCCCTTGTCTAGTTAATGCCTACCTTGTCTTCAGTTCTCAGGTTCAGAGTTACATTCTCTAAAAATTTTCCAAACATCTTTTATTAGGTTAAATATCTCTTCTACGGGCTGTTATAGAAATATGTTACTCTACTTTTTTTCCACCATTGCAATTTTTACATTTAAATTACTGATTATTAAAGTTAGTCTCCTTGTCTACACTTTAGCCTCCTTGATGCCAAGGAAGATAAGCCAATGAATGCATGCCTGTGAATTTTATATTTATCACTGTAAGAAACAGGAATAGTCTGTGGGGGAAAGGAACGTAGCTTCTGGGGAAACAAAAAGGACGCATGAAGGGGAATCATGCACAAGCTCTCATATAGGATAGCTTTGCTGTTCTGCCCTAACGTTGGTAAGATTACAGAACAGAAACTTGCAATGAGACTAATATACTTGCCTCTTTAACATTCTCCAACAATGTGGTAACAGGATAAAAATAAAGCAGATTATCTAATGCTAGGGAGAGTAAATACAGCAAATTAGAAGGCTGTGGGTGTGTAGGATGTGGTCATTGTCTCTTTTTTCCAAAAAGAAGTAGAGACAAGGTCTCGCTATGTTGCCCAGACTGGTCTCAAATTCCTGAGCTCAAGCAATCCTCCTGCCTCAGCCTCTCAAAGTGCTGGGATCACAGGCATGAGCCACCATACCCAGCTCATATAGTCATTCTCATATGTGTTGCTAATGTATTTTTAAGATGTTTTGTTTTCTCTTTCCCCGTTTCTGGGAAGAGATCTTCTTTAGCATAAAATTGTCCATAAGCTATGCTCTAAGAGTTGATATATATTCACGAGAGAACATTTTCTTGATCTTGGAGGCATTTTTCTGGGAGAGAACTGGAGGACCTGAAAGCTGCCTCCAGAAGCTCTGCAGTATATAAATGACCTAATAGAGATTCATCTCTATGGGATGGATGCAGGACCAGAAAGAACCTAGTGATGGAGAAGTGAGATCCTGGTGGTAGGTGGCCCAGAGGGAAAAAACCCATGGAAGGGTCCAGGAAACAAACTATGAATGAGGGAGACCACCTAACATGTACCTAACATGAACCCTGGAAAAACCAATGAGAAACTTGATAAGAAAATTAAAGCTCTGTTTTTCACAGAGATTCGGACTCCGTGTGTACTTGTGTCCATCTAATAGTGACTTTGTTGTCATGGATTTATTCCATGTCCTTTTTTGAGACTCTGTCACCAAACTGGGGTGCAATTATGTGATCATAGCTCACTACAGCCTTGAACTCCTGGACTCACTCAGTCCTTCTGCCTCAGCCTCCCATTTAAGGATATAACTAAAGAATTGCATGCACTTAAAAAATCTTGCTGAATGAGTGAATACAACATCATGTGGCCATTTCAATAAGCACAGAAAGGATGCTTCAAAAGAAAGATTAAGGGATTTGGTTAAGTAAGTGGAAACCTTAACTTGAAATATCTTCCTTGGGAGAATAGGAAATACAGTAGATAAAAAGGTTCTTTTGTAAGGGTTAGAGGAAACTAATTTGGAGACCTAGAAAAGTGATAGTAGGTGATTCACTTGGATGATTGTGATCTACCACCAGGATCTCACTTCTCCATCACTAGGTTCTTTCTGGTCCTGCATCCACCCCATAAAGATGAATCTTTATCAGGTCATTTATATACTGCAGAGCTTCTGGAGTATATTGAGTAAGTATATAATATAGGGTGGGATGGAAGTCAAGGATACAGAGGAGTGGCAAACCAGTATTAAAAATGATAAAGACGAAAGTAGATGAAAAGAGATATAACGAAGAAAAAAATACAAACTGAAGTAAATACATAAAAGGATGAAGATTTGAGGTAGAAGATAGTTGCAAATACATGAAGTCAAGTATTTTTACATTTTATATATAATAACTAACATTTTATGATTGAGATGGTTCATTTGCTTTTGTGGCATAATAATTAACTTTTTAAAACTTATTGTTATTGCTCATTAACATACACTTATTTTCAAGGTGCCTACAAATGAGCCTTTCATGAATTGTTCCAAAACGTTTCCAGATACAGAGTCATGCTAGTGTGTCTCTGTTTTCCAAATTTAAAAAAAGGAAAGTACTGCGGATATTTAAGAAACTTTCTCTCCTAATATGGAGGATCCACAGTCATAAAAAATCTGGAGCTAAATCATGAGAGGAAAATTATATTTCAGGTCTCCAGTAATATTATACTTGCAAAGAGCACCATTGGTGGATTATGATAGAGAGAACTGCTCCATATCATGTGGTATAACTCCATCTGCTGTCTTTTAGCAAGCATCCAGATGGATTCCGTTTCTGGTCTCCAGAAAAACGAGACCAATCAACAGGAAAAGCTGTGTCTCTGATTATCCATCACAATCATCCAAGGAGAATCACATTTTTTTTTGTTTTGTTTTCTACCCATCTTTTTTGTGAAGAGACCTGTGGTTTTATTTTTAACCATGAAATCCGTCTGTGCATTGATGAGCAATGCCAATGCCAATGGTCTGTTTTTCCCCTGGATGTGTTTCTTATGGTGGTTAGGAAAGCCTACCTTGAACATGTCTTTCCTATTCTCTTTCAAAAATCTTTAATTCAGTTTCCTGAGGGACTGTTTATGCTTCTGGTAATTATAAGACTTAAATATACTTATGATATTATTATGACTTGAAGAACATTGCAGATTGAGGAACCAAACAAATGGCTTGAATTGGAATACAATGCTGATGAGAAATAAGACTTATAAAAACAAACTCATGTTTGAGCATTTTTATTTATGCACTCAAAGTACTTATTTATGTTATCTCTTTTTCACATCGGTTAAAATTGTATCACCATCTCTATAACATGGCTGGTATCAAAAAGAAAGAACTCTGTAGATTTCTAACTTACACATATTCACAGACATACATACATCCCCCCCACTTCTCTGGGATAGATCCACACTGTTAGTAAATTTAACATATTTATTTTTTAAATCGATAACATTCTAACCAAAGTTTAGGAAGAGTCTAATGAAAATGCTTATTTTCTTTTATGTCCCAATAGTGACTGCTTTAAGCTAAAACTTTGTTAGAGGTTACTTGCATTTTAGATTTTTAAAAATTCCCATTTCTTTTTTTTTTTTTCCCGACTTCTGAGAAAGAAGAGTGACTGTTGCCACAAATATCTTTCCCCCTTCTTCTCTTTCTTCAATAGTAAAGCTTTCATTTCAGTTGGGCATGTGACTAATTGGAATAAAGATTTTTTCCAGCCTCCCTTGCAGCTGGGTCTCGTCATGTGACCAAGTGTTTGGCAATGGGATACAAGCAGAGGTAGGGTGTGCACTTTCTGAGAAGTGCATTGCATCTCTGCTTCGATCCTCACACCTTCCTTAGGCCGTCACGAGAGACTGGATTGGTTGGAGCTCCAGCAGCCATCCTAGAGTATAAGATAAGTCTGAGAATAGAAGCCATGCCTGGCGGAGCAAGATAACAGTGCCTTGGGTCTTTAACACCATGGAGCACCATCTTAACTCTGGATTGTCACCCAGAAGACCTATTGAATGAATTTCTGTTTTAGAAATAATAGCCTTATTATTTTGGGATTCTCTATTACCCAGGGCCTATTATATATGTTTTTTAAAAATTGGATAGTGTCCTACTAATAAAAGATGATTCTAGCAGATGTCATTGCCAACGGTGGCCCTAATACTGATACATATATGTGCAATGGAAATTTTCAAGAGCACTAACTCTTTTAGTATTATCATTAGGCAGTCAAGAACTTTTAACATAAAGAAAAATTTAAAAGAAAATGAAGTTGTATGCGTGTTATTTTATCGTTAAAGATTCTTTTCTTTTTCAAGTTCCCCTTCCACATTCTATCTACTAACCTGAACTTATGTAACTCAGCACCAAAAACTCTGACTTCAACTGCCAGCACCTGTTAATGCTTGCTTGTTCGGGAAATAGAAACTGCTCTTCTTAAGAGAGGGGCAGGAGAGATGTGTTGGAAAATTAACACACACCTCCCAACTCAGGAGAAGCCCTGAAACAATGACTGAAAGGACACCATGTGTAAGTATCCCAGCTCCTTTGTTCTTTGAGTGAATTAACTCAGAGTCCTTTGTTCTATACTTGCTCGCGGAGTTCTCCACTGGGATTGAGATCAGAGTGGTGACTGACTTGCTAGCATGCCCTTTGTTATTTTATTTATTTATTTTTTTTTTTTGAGACAAAGTTTCGCTCTTGTCGCCCAGGCTGAAGTGCAATGGCGCAATCTTGGCTCAATGCAACCTCTGCCTCCTGGATTCAAGTGATTCTCCCGCCTCAGCCTCACGAAGTAGCTGGGATTACAGGAGCCTCCCACCATGCCCAGCTATTTTTTTTGTATTTTTAGTACAGACGTGGTCTCACCATGTTGGCCAGGCTGGTCTTGAGTCCTGATCCACCTGCTTCGGCTTCCCAAAGTGCCAGGATTACAGGCATGAGCCACCACATCCGTCTGCCTGCCCTTTGTTGACAGCCTTTTTTTCCTTTGCCTCAATTCTCTACTCCTCTATGCTTGTTTTCTGGGTTCACATCCTAAATAAACTATTACATGTGAATCTTTATTTAAGGATCTGCTTTTGGGGACTTAGAAAAATGCAGACTCATTTGGTGAGTATTTAATATATTGTGGAGATGGAAGTTAGGGAAACAGAGGAGTGGTATAACCAATATTAAAGGTGATAAAGACAGAAGTAGATTAGGGGCACTGGAACAAAGGCATAATACTTACATATTGTGTGAGTGGCAGCAAAAACATTTATGATCAGGGGAATAATATAGACAATGACATGACATAGTTGCATAGTAAGCCAAGAGTACTTTTGCCTCTTTTTACTTCAGTCTTCAACGGTAGAACAGAGCAAAACTTTAACCACACCCCTACAAAAAAAAACAAAAAAAAAGGATTAGTAAAGTCTTGAGAAAATGTAACCCTAAAACCCTTAGAAGAGTAGGTTTTCACATCCTTTAAATAAGATTAATTGGCTTAGGATGAAAGTAAGCTACAATAATTTCTTCAGAAGAATATAAACAGGAATCACTGTGCTTAATATTTTCCCCCAGTATTGACAAAGTGCCCAGATATATAGCAGTTAATTAATAAATATTTGTTGAGTAAAGTATGGTGGAGAGGAGAGTGAAATAAAGTTAGCAGACTGGTGAATCCAATGCACTATGTTAGTTATGGAAAATCAAACATTGCAGTTGGAGAATATATTTGCGATACATAACCAATAAAGGAATTAAATTCAGAATATGTAAAGAATTACAAAGGCATTAACCCATAGGAAAAACATGGCCAAAATGTACTCCACATGATCATACCTAAACGGTCAATAATCATGTGATAACATGTTCATCTTCGTTAACAGAGCAATGCAAATTCAAACAACAGTGTAATGCCACGCCTTCTAACTAGATGGATTTAAAATAAAAAGATAGTGTAAAGTATTGGCAAAGCTGTGGAACAGCTGGAACTCTCATATACCACTAGTGGAGGGGTAAACTAGTACAACTAATTTAAAAATTTCTTTCGCAACATTTACTAAATAAATGTCAGCATATATACCTCCTATGGTCCAACAACTCCACTTCTGGGTATACAGCCGACAGAAGTGCATTCATGGGTTTATCAAAAGACATGAACTAGAACATAATGTAGCAACAATATCAATAATAATCCCAAACTGGGGACAACCCAAATGTCCATCCACAAAGGAATGAGAGCATAAATTATGCTATAGTCAATGGACTGTTCTACCATAATGAAAATGAATGAACTACAGTTGCACACAGCAACATGTATGACTCTCATAAACATAGTATTTGAGTGAAAGAAGTCAGATACTAAAGTACAGACTGTATGATTCTAAATACATCAGTTCAAAAATGGCAAAACTACTCTATGCGGCCAGAAGTCAGGATGGTAGCTATTTTTGGGAGAAGGTAATGATTTTAAGGGAACAAGACGGGGTGCTTCTGAAGTGTTAGTTATTTCAGTAATTCTTTGACCACTCACTAGTTTGGGAATTTGCTGGAAGAACTAATAAAATTCAATATAATATTATAGTCATGGTTAAGATTTATTATAGCAAAGGATACATGCAGTAATAACAAACAATAAAAAGATACTATACGGGCAAAAGCTAGAAGGTAAGTAAGTAAGAAGGTAAGTAAGGACAAGTAAGTAAGCTTACTTGTCCTCCTTCTCTGAGGAACTCTGGATACATCTCCAGCTGTGAACTGCAGGGATCTGTGTGAGATAACCATGCCCAAGAGTGCTTGCTTGAATTTTGTGATCCAAAGTACTTAAATGGAGTTGGTCACATTCCTTCCACGTAATCAGCCATGGTGCAAACCCTACACCAGGTCCTGGGTGCACATCACAAACCTTCATGTTTTTCATGTTTACTGTAAACATGTTGATAACTTGGTTCATCTTGACCCATTACTTTGAGCATGTAGATTAGTGTCATTAGCCAGTCAGTATGTAACATTCCAGTAGTTTAATTCTCAGAGTTGACCAAGAGTCATTGCCATGGCTACAGAGATAAATGAAAATTCAGTGAAACACATCCACTGCATAAACTCCTTCTGTTCACTTTTAATGCTGTCTTCCTTGCTTTGGGACTGATTGTATTGGTATGTTTAGTTTGTGGTTATGAATGCAGATAATACTGAAAACACTATTTAAAGAAATTATTCAGATACTAGTAATTCAGAACCATCACTTAGAGCTTGTTCGAGCAGATAAATGTTTTTTTCCCCAGGTTCCTGTGAGATTATTGAGACCCTGGGAAGTTATCAAAATAAGTTTGGGAAGCCATTGGGTAATATCAAAAAACAGAGGTTACTCTAAATATAGGAATTATTAAAGTGATGTGAAGACAAAGAGAAAGAGAATTAAATTTGTGATGTTGAGTTTCAGAATATGTTTAAGTAGGCATGTGGTAGTAATTTTGTTAAAACAAAAGATTGTATTTGGATGTTTTGGCTATTCCTTAATATGTTTGAAGTGACCAAATAATCAAATTAAAAACGAACTTATGATCCAGATGTAAACCTTTATAGGAATTTAATTGATTGCATATTCTGCATTAAAAGTTACCAACAATGATTTTTAATAGATTTTATTTTTAGAGAAGTTTTAGGTTCACAGCAATACTGAGCAGAACATACAGAGATTTCTCATATACCCACTCCTCCCACATATGCACAGTCCCCCCATTATCAATATTCCTCACCAGAGTGGCACATTTGTTAAAATCGATGAACCTACCCTGACACATTATCATCACCCCAAATTCGTAGTTTACATTAGGGTTCACTCTTGGTGTTGTACATCCTATGGATTTGGCCAAATTTATCGTGATTTGCATCCATCACTACAGTATCATGGCAGAGTAGTTTTAAATGTTTATGTGTTATGTTTATAATTTTAAAATTGAACATTAAAATATATATGCAATAAAAAGTCGGTAGTTCTGAGTTATGGCACCATTTTACTACTTATTAATGTTATGACTTTAAACAAGTTTTTTAACCTTCTGCTTTCTTATCTGTGCAATAAACAGGGGCAATAGTGTCAATGATATAGTCTACAGGGTTTTTCTAGCAGTACAAGTTTATGTTTTAATAAATTACTGCCTCAGTACCATTGACTAATCCAACAAATAGTTTGTGTATCCACTATAATGAAGGAGTTAGGCTGAGTGATATGGGGAAAAAAAATGCTGGAAAACAGGATTTCTGGTTTTGAGAAGCTAAATTTGGTGAGCAGGGCACCCAAACACCACAACTTGTAGCAAGGGAGTGAGGCTAGCATGAAACTGGAGAATTAAGAAAGACCACATTGTTCAGGTAGCACCTGAAAGGAAACATCGTGAACCAATAGGATTTTAATAGCGAAAAGAAGAGTAAGTTCATGTCAAGGGAACACTTAAGCAAAGGCTTCCATCATGAAAATGCTTAAACAGAAAATAGTCCATTTTTTTCTGACTTGGGGATTGAGAAACAACTACAAGGAAATGAGGAAGGAAAGAAAGATTGATATCAAATCGTGAAAGGCCTTAACTTTCATGCAAAGGATTCTGCAGTCAATGAAGACCTAAGAAGGTTTTTTAGGATGATGAAGAACATAATTAAATCTGGTTTTCAGATTCATATTTCCCAAATGTAGCAGGTTGGGTTGTGCAGAAAGCAGACTTAGAGCCGGAGTTTAGTGTTTAAGATGTATATTAGGAAGTGTCCTTGGGACACAACCCCTAAGGATGGAGAAAGAGGAAGCAGACATGAGAGCTAAAGGCTGCCTGCCAGTCACATTCCCAGGGGCAAGAAAACAAATCCTTCCTTGAAGGGGTATCTATGTGGTACATCAGGGCATCTGCCACATCAAATTTGTGCTTTAGAAGCACTCAGGGACTGTGAGAGGCCCAGGTTTCACTCTGAATTGGTAGACATCAAATACAGTCAGACACTATTATTTTAAATAAACTTCCCAGATGATTTTGATGCACAGAAATCTGATAACTACTCTTTTAGACATTCATTCAAAATCATTCAGTGAAGACTCCGAGCCAGGACTTTGAGCTTTGCTTGTAGGACACGTCCTCTGCCTTACGGTACCTTCCTTTGATACAACAACTCCACGAAAAAAGCAGAACTGGCATCTGTATTTTGCAAATAAGGAAACTAGCTTAGAAAGCATAAGTGACCATGCCCAAGGTCAAACAGCTGCTAAATATTATTCAGTCTCAAACTTGCCCCTTCTCACTCCGAGTCTTTCTCCCTTTCCCTCTCGTTTCCTCTCTCCCTTTTCAATATATTTTAAATTTACCGCTGTATAGGTCATAATGTTCTTAGAAGAAAATGACTGTCCTTATTATCCTTAGAAACATTTCCAATGTTATGTTTGTTGCCCATCTTACAAAAATAAAAGTTTGTCCCTGTCATGGTAAAAATAGACTCTCTGCTATATTCTATCTGGCATAGATGGCCATACAGTCCTGGCTTTTCATCCTGGCAACAGCTTTTGCTTTAACTCCCAACACCAGATACTGAAAAGAAGGTGCAATACTCTCTCATCTGTCTTCTCTGAATAAATCCTTCTTAGATCTTCATAAGATTCTGATGGATCTTCATAAGATTGAGTTGAGTTTTCCAGAAAAAGGGGAGCCTTTTAAATTCCCTTCCAAGAGGCAACTAAGGCTTTAGGTGGCATCAGTGAGGATGTGCTTTAAAAGAAAAAAAGTTAAAATGAGAATAGGATGAATTTAATGGGCAGAGAGTCTGTTGTTGTTGTTTTTAATGTGAGTATGTGATACCTTCTTCAAATCTTCCATCAATTCCTTGATTCTCTCAAAATCACTGCACTTGTGCAAAACAGAGAGGTGCCCTACAAACCCTCCAAATGAATCCATGCTGTTCTTGATGCTGACAGCTTTACTAAATGACAAATGAGTCTTAATTTTTCATCAACTGAGCATGGCCTAGGGACAGTGATGAAGATACTCTGGATACACCATTGGTAGATGAGGTTGTGCTTTATTTTCTACCCTTCTAACTCAAAATTAAACCATGGTTTGGAGACACATTAGGGGACAATCTTTACATGGCAGTGTTGATGATGACGTTTTTCTTCTTAGAGAAAAAAAATGTCCAGTACTGATGTTCATCAGCATGCTGGGATTTTAGCAGGTTAGAAGCAATTAAGTACACTTGTGTATTAGCAACTTACACAACAAAAGCTCTTAATTGCTTGTCTGGCACAACTTGAACTTTCTGAGCTATGACGTATAAGCAGTGAATGCTTTAATGTTTCAATATCTGGCAATCTCATTCAGAATTCCTAACCTTGTTCTGGAGTGAAGTTTGACCCAAATCATTCAAGGGCATTTCATCCAGATTTTACAGACTCCCACTGAAGTCCATGGCCTTAAAGTTACATGGGTTTATTTCCCTTTCGGAAAGAGGATAGAGCTCACCAAATGGCATAAAGTAATTTACTGTTGCTTAAAGCCACAGGCACATACGGCTCAGTTCTACAGAGCTTTAGCTATCATCTTTAACCCATACAAATATATTTTTCTTCACTGATTTATAATGCCACCCTTATTATAAACGAAATTCTCAAATGTATTTGGGTTTATTTCTAGACTCCTCTGTTCTATTGATGTCTGCCAATTTCATATGCTGATGTCAAAATATTGTGCTGTGTGTGTGTGTGTGTGTGCGCGTTTGTGTGTGTGTGTATGTAAGAGACAGGGTCTCACTATGTCCCCAAGCTGGAGTACAGTGGCACCATCATGGCTCACTGCAGCCTTGAACACCTGGGCTCAAGCAATCCTTCCACCTCAGCCTCCTGAGTAACTGGGACTACAGGTGAGTACCACCACACCTGGCTATTTTTTTATTATTATTTTTTATTTTTGTAGAGACAGGGTTCCTCAAACTGGTCTGGAACTCCTGGCCTCAAGAGATCCTCCCACCTAGGTCTCCCTCGTAGTTAGGACTACACGCATGAGCCATCACACCTTGCCTCTAAATGTTTTAATTTTGGTTTCTCTCAGGCTAGAAAGAAAAGAAGGAGAACTGTATGAGTATTTGTGAAAGTGGACTGACTCCTCCCTGCTCAGGACAGCAGCTGACCCACCGGCCTTCTCTAGGCTGCTTCTGGTTTTCTTCGTGTCACATCTCTAGGCTCTCTTTCTCAATGTCCTTATGGTCATTTCTTCCTCCACTCACCCCTTTCATGTTGGTGCTTGCCTGAGTTACATTCTTGGGCCTTTCTCATTTGATGTAGTTTTCCTGGGCAATCTTAACTCTATTTTTGGTTTCAGGTAGCACCCACACTGGTATGTCTTCCACGCTTCCTTGCCTGGCCCCAGATTTGTGCTTCTTACTGCCTCCTTGACTGGTCTGAGACTTTGGGGGTTTCTCAGGCCACTCAATCTCAACATGTTAAAAAAGTAAAGCCCTACATATTCTACTCCAAACTCACTCTTTCTCTTTCATTAACTGTCTCTGCCCCAGTAGCGCCACCATCTAGGAGCTATCCCAGTCAAATGTTTGGAAGCTATCTCCAAGCATATTAGTTGTGACCCTATCATCTACATCCGTTTGGATACATCTTCCTGATCCTACCTCTTTAATGTTCATTAAATCTATTTCCTTCTTCCCACTCCTACTTCCACTGCCCTATTTGAGCCATTAGGTATTCTTCTCAGGGGCTACACCTGTAGCTGCCTAACTGGAGTCTTGCTGTATCTAATCCATTGAGAGGCAAGTGGTATTTTATTTTATTTTATTTATTTTTGAGACACAACCTTGCTCTCTTGCCTAGGCTGGAGCACAGTGACATGATCATAGCTCACTGCAACCTCAAATTCCTGGGCTCGAGCTACTCTGGCCTCAGCTGCCCAAGTACCTGGGATTATGGCGCACCCCATCACACCCGGCTAATTTATTTTTAAAAAAATTTTTGTAGACAGACTCTCACCACATTGCCCAGGTTGGTCTTGAACTACTGGGCTCAAGCAATTCCCATTCCTCAGTCTCTCAAAGTGCTGGGATTATAGATTTGAGCCACTGTGCCCAGCCTGCAAGTGATATTTTAAAGATGTCAACCTACTTATGTTGTTCTTAAAACACTTCGACGTTGTCTATAATCTTCATGATGAAATTGAAGTGCTAAGGCATGGCATCTGAGGCGTTCGCCATCCAGACCCTCCCTATCTCTCTATATTCACTGACTCTGCCCTGGCTTACCAAATGCTTGCCTTTCCTGAATGTCCTTTCATGTCCGTGTGCCTTTATAAATCCTGTTCCCTGTACCTGGGACAGTATTTCTCCCAAATCACCAAAGTCAAGAGGCTTTAACTCACCCGGCTTACATTAATTGCCTTGAAGACTCAGCTCAGGGTATTTCATTTTGCAAGGATTTTCTCACGACTTTAACTCCAGCTAGGTCAGGAGTCTCATCTTCGAGACATAAAATAAATATGAGCAATCCTACTCTGGCATAGGGTTTAGAATATTGGTATGTTTATGAGCCTCCTTTAAATAGACTTAGTTTCTGGAAGACTCGTGTTCATTTTAGGGTTGCCAATACCTTTCCTAGTAATTGACTTATAGGACTGTGCTGCCCAACATGGTAGTCATTAGATACATGTGGCTATTTAGACTTAAATTAAATAAAATTAAAAATTCAGTTTCTGAGTCACACTAGTTACATTTCAAGTGCTTAGTAGCCACACATGGCCAGTGGCTACTGTATTATTCAATGAATATATAGAACATTTCCATTATCACAGAAAGTTCTGTGGGACAGCATTGACATAGGAAGTGCTCAGTAAATGTTGGTAAAATAAGTTAGGGATATATGAATTACTTGTGTTTGTTTGTTTTGAGACAGAGTCTTTCTCTGTTGCCCAAGATGATCTCGGTTCAATGCAACCTCCACCTCCCACATTCAAGCAATTCTTGTGCCTCAGCCACCCAAGTAGCTGGGATTACAGGCATGCGCCACCATGCCTGGCTAATTTTTTTATTTTTAGTTATGTTATGTTATGTTATGTTATGTTATGTTATGTTATGTTATTGAGCCTGTTGCCCAGACTGGAATGCAGTGGTGTGATCTCGGCTCACAGCAACCTCTGCCTCCTGGCTTCAAGAGATTCTCCTGCATTAGCCTCCCAAATAGCTATGATTACAGGCACCCACCACCATGCCTGGCTAATTTTTGTATTTTTAGTAGAGACAGGGTTTCACCATGTTGGCCAGGCGGGTCTCAAACTCCTAGCCTCAAGAGATCCCCCTGCCTCAGCCTCCCAAAGTGTTGAGATTATAGGCGTGAGCCACTGCACCTGGCCATGAATTACTTTTTAATTGAAATTCTTATTGAGATAATTGTAGATTCCCATGTAGTTCTAAGAAACGCAGAAAGAGCAGTGTATTCTTAATCTAACTTTCCCCAACATCTTGCAAAACTATAGTACACTATCACAACCAAGATCTTGACATTGATGCAATTCAGTAATCTTACTTAGATATCTCTGGTTTTGCTTGTACTCATTTCTCTCTCTCTATATATATACATGTATATCTATATATATGTATATATGTATAATACAAATATATGTATTATATATAGTATATAATATGTATAATATATTATTGTATATGCATTATATATAATATATAATATGTATAATATATTATATCTGTATATTATATGTATTATATATAATGCATATATAAGTATTATATATTATATATAATACTATATTATATATAATACATTAATGTTTAATACATGTATGTATATATAATAAGTAATATATACATATATGTATATATACACATACATATATAGTTAACTACACACACAGAGAGAAATACATACACAATACAATACATACACAAATACATAAATATATATACACACATACATACATATATACATACATACAGGTGTGCACCACCACACCCGGCTATTTTTGTATATGTATATGTATTTGATGTATATGTATATGTATATGTATGTATGTATGTATTTCTCTCTCTGTGTAGTTCCACAATTACACCCCATGTGTATTTCATATAGTCACCATCACAGTCAAGACATAGTTCTATCACCACAGGATACCTCCTGTCGCTATTTTATAACAACATCCACCTTCCTCCTGCACCTCTCATTCCCTCCTTAACCCCTGACAACTATCAGTCTGTTCTACATTCATAAAATTTTGTCATTTCAAAAATGTTATATAGATAGTATATAACCTTTTAGGGTATTTTTCACTAAGCATAATTCCTTGCAGATTTATAATCCATGGTGTGGCACAAATCAATCACTTCTTTTTATTGCTGAGTACTCTTTCATGGTATGTATTAATATGTACCACAGTTTGTTTAACCATTTACCTATTGAAGCCTGTCTCCAATTTTTGGCTATAATAAATAAAGCTGCTCCGACAATTCTTGTTCATGTTTCTGTGTGAAAGTGAATTTTCAGTTTTCATTTCTCTGAGAGGAATGTCTGTCTTAGTTCATTCAGGCTATTATAACAAAAGACCAAAAACTTCTAACAAAAGATACAAACAACATACATTTATTTCTCACAGTTCTGGAGTCTGGCAAGTCCTAGATGAAAGCACCAGCAGATTCAGTGTCTGGTGAGGGTCTAAGTACAGTGGTCTTCTCTCTGGAATCTCACATGCAGGAAGGGGAAAGTAGCTTCCTCAGCGCTTACATAAGGACACTAATTCTTTTCATAAGGGCTTCACCTTCATGACCTCATCTAATCCTAATTATTTCCCAAAGAACCCATCTCCTAACACCATCAAACTGGCATGTAGGATTTCAAAATATGAGTTTTAGGGGGATGCAAGTATTCACCCCATAACAATGCCCAGAAATGTAATTGCTGGATCATATGACAACAGTATATTTAGTTTTGTAAGAAACTACCAAACTGTTTGTTCAGAGTGGTTGTACCATTTTACATTCCCACTATCAACGAATGATTTATACAGTTTCTCTGCATCCTCACCAGCATTTGGTGTTGTCACTATTTTCTATTTCAGCCAGTCCGATAGGTGTCTAGTGACATCTCATTGTGGTTTCAATTTGAATTTCCCTAATGTTTAATGACATTGAACATCCTTTCGTGTGCCTATTTGCCATCTGTATATTCTCTTGGGTGAAATGTCTGCTCTTGTCTCTTAACCATTTTCTGTTTAGATTTCTTTTTCTGTTGAGATTTGAGAGTTCTTTATATACTCTGTATGTCAGATAGATAGTTTGAAAGTATTTTCTTCCAGTTTGTACCTTGTTCGTTCATCCTCTTCACATGGTCTTTCACAGAGAATACGTTTTTAATTTTGATGAGGTCTAATTTATCAGTCTTACTTTTTATAGATCATGGTTTTGGTGTCAGGTCTAAGAACTCTTTCTGAGACCTAGATCTCAAAGGTTTTCTGCTAATTTTTAGAGCGTTATGTTTTACATCTAAACCCATTTTGAGTTAATCTTTGTGTAAGGTATGAGGTTTAGGTTGAAGATTTTTTTCTGTTCAGTTTGGTTTTGATTATAGTAAAATATTCACAACATAAAATTTAACATTGTAACTATTTTTAAGGGTACAGTTTAACGGCATTAAGTACACTCCCCTTGTTTTGCAACCATTACCACTATCCATCACTACAACTTTTTAATCATTTCAAACAGAAACTCTGTATCTATTAAGCAATAACTCGGCATTCCTCCCTTTCCCTAGCCTCTGGTATCCACTAGTCTACTTCTTGTATCTATGAATTTGACTATCCTAGACACCTCATCTAAGTGGAATTACACAATATTTATCCTTCTGTGTTTAGCTCACTTAGCGTCATGGCTTCAAGGTTTATCCACGTTGTCACATGTATCAGAATTCCATCCTTTTCAGGGATGAAGATTATCCCCTTCCATGTGCATACCACGTTTTGTTTTTTCATTCATCTGTTGATGGTTGGGTTGTTTCCATCTTTTGGCTATTGCAAATAATGCTGCAATAAATATTGGTGTACAAATATTTGCTCAACTCCTTGCTTTCAGTTTTTTGGGTATATACCCAGAAGTGGAATTGTCTATGTTAATTCTATGTTTATTTTTGAAAAACTGCAATAGTGTTTTCTATAGAAGCTGTACCATTCTACATTCTCACCAGCAGTTCACAAGTGTTCTAATTCTCCACATCCTTGCCAACGTCTGCTATTTTTTGTGTTTTTAAAGTAGCCATGCTAATAAGTGAGAGGTGGTATTTGTGGTTTTGATTTGCATTTCTCTGATTAGTGACGTTAAGCTTCATATCAGGTGCTTATTTTATGTCTTCTTTGGAAAAATGTCATATAAGTTATTTGCCTATTTTATATTAAAGTTTTTTTAATTGTTGTTGAGTTTTAGGAGTTCTTTCTATCTTCTGAATGTTGATTCCTTACCAGATATATGATTTGCAAATATTTTTTCCCATAATACGGGGTGCCTTTTCGCTCTGTTGATTGTGTCTTTTGCACAGAAGTTTTAAATCTTATGTAGTCCAACTTATCTAATTTTTCTTTTTTATTCTACACTCTTGGTGTCGTACTAAAATTATTGCTAAATTCAAGGTTGTGTAGGTTTTCCTTTATGTTTTCTTCTAAGAGTTTTATGGGTTTGGCACTTATGTTTACATCTTTGGTAAAAATGTAGCTAATTTCTGTATATGATGTTAGGTAACAAAGGGCTCATCTTCACTTTTTGCAAGTGGATGCTCAGTTTTCCCAGTGCCATTTGTTAAAAAGACTGTTCTTTCCCCACCCTGAATGGTCTTGGCAACCTTGTCAAGAATCATTTGACAATATGCAAGGGTTTATTTCTGGGCTTTCTATTCTACTTCATCAGTCTATGATTTAATGCCAATACCATACTCTTTTGATTATTGTTGCTTTGTAGAGAGCTTTGAAATAAAAATGTTAGTCTTTTAACTTTGTTCTTCTTTTTCAAGGCCTGTTTTGGCTGTTATCAGTCACTTGAGATTCCCTATGAATTTTAGGATAGATCTTTCTTCTGCTGCAAAAACATTTGGATTTTGCTAGGGATTGCATGGAATCTGTAGACTGCTTTAGGTAGTATCGATATCTTAACAATATTAGGTCTTCCAATCTATGAACATGGGATGTCTTTCTATTTATTTATGTCTGTGTATTAGTCCATTCTTGCATTGCTATTAATAATTACCTGAGACTGGGTAATTTATTTTAAAACGAGGCTTAATTGGCTCATGATTCCACAGGCTGTATAGGAAGCATGGCTGGGGAGGCCTCAGGAAACTTACAATCATGGTGGAAGGCAAAGAGGAAGGAGGCACATCTTACATGACCAGAGCAGAAGGAAGGGAGTGAATGGGAGGTGATACACACTTATTAAAAAAAAAAACAAACAAAAAACAGATTTCACTCACTATCATGAAAAGAACAAGAGGCAAATCCACCCCCATAATCCAGTCACTTCCTACCAGGCCCCTCCTCTAATACCGGGGATTTCAATTCGACATGAGATTTGGGTGGGAACACAAATCCAAACCTTATCAGTCTGCTTTAATTTCTTAAGAAGTATTTTGGGCCAGGCATGGTGGCTCACGCTTGTAATCCTAGCACTTTGGGAGGCTGAGGTGGGTGGATTACCTGAGGACAGAAGTTCAATACCAGTCTGGCCAACGTGATGAAACCCTGTCTCTACCAAAAATACAAAAAAAAAAAAAAAAAAAAATTAGCGGGGTGTGGTAGCACACGCCTGTAATCCCAGCTACTTGGGAGGCTGAAGCAAGAGAATTGCTTGAACCTGGGAGGCAGAAGTTGCAGTGAGCCGAGATTGCGCCACTGCATTCCAGCCCAGGCAATAGAGTGAGACTCTGTCTCAAAAAAAAAAAAAAAAAAGAAAAAAAAAAAGAAGTATTTTGTAGTTTTCAGCATACAAGTCTTTCACCTCTTTGGTGAAGTTAATTTCTAGGCATTTTATTCTTTTTAATGCTATTGTAAATAAAATTGTTTTCCTATTTTCCTTTTGAGATTGTTCAGTGTTACTGTATAGAAATGCAACTGATTTTTGTGTGTTTATATTGTGTCCTGCAACTGGGTTGAATTTGATATTAGTTCTAATGGGTGTGTGTGTGTGTGTGTGTGTGTGTGGACTTGTTAGGATTTTCTACATAAGAGATCATGTCATCTGCAAACAAAGGTAATTTTAATTCTTCTTTTTCAAATGTGGATGTTTCTTCTTTTTTCTTTTTCTTTTTATTTTTTTGCCTGATTTCTCTTGCTAGCACTTCCAATACCATATAGAATAATAGTGGTGAACGTAGGTATCTTTATCTTTGTCCTGATCTTAGAGGAAAAGCTTTCAGTCTTTCACCATTGATTGTAGCTGTGAGGAGGTTGTGTTTTTTGTTTATTTGTTTTTTTTTCTTGTGTGTGTGTTTGTTTTTGCCTATATATGTTCAATTGTTATAGCACCATTTGTTGAAAAGCTATTTTACTCCAATAAATTGTTTTTTCACTTTTGTCAAAAATTGGTTGTTCATATTTATATGGGTCTATTTCTGGGTTCTCTATTCGATTCCATTGATCTATGTGTCTATCACTCTGCTATTACTATGCTGTCATGATTACTGCAGCTATAGAGCAAGTCTTAATGTTTGGATAGAGTGATTCCTCCTATCTTATTCTTCCTGGTCAAATTGTTTAGCTATTCTAAACCCATGCCTTTCCATATAAATTTTAGAATAAATTTGTCTATATCTATAAAAATACACTGACAATTTTGTAGAAATTTCACTAATTATATAGATCAGTTTAGGAGAAATTGATACCTTTGCTATACTGAGTCTTCTAATCTATGAATATAGTATGCCTCTCCATTTATTTAGGTCTACTTTGACTTATTTCATTTGTATTTTGTAATTGTCAGCATACAGATACTGTATATAATTTGTTAAGTTTAAACCTAAGTATTTCATTTTTTTAGGAGCAATTGTAAATGGCATTGTGTTTTAAATTGTATTTTCTGTACGTTCATGATTAGTACACAGAAGTAAAATTTTGCATGTGTGTTGATCTTTTATGCTGCAACTTTCCAGAACTCATTTATTATTTCTAGGAGTTATTTGGTCGATTCTTTGGCATTTGATTCCTAGACAATCATGTAATCTGCAGATAGAGACAGTTATTTTTCTTGCCTCATTTCAGTGAGCTAGAATTCAGCTAGAATTTTCATTACCATATTGAGTAAGATTGGTAAGAATAGTCATGCTTTCCTTGTTCTACATCTTAGGGGGAAAGCATTCAGTCTTTTCACCTGTAAGTTTGATGTTAGCCAGAGGTTTTTTGTAGATGCTTTTTATCAAGTTGAGGTCATTCCCCTCAATTCCTAACTTGCTGAAAGTTTTACTCATAAACATGTGTTGGGTTTTGTCAAATTTTTTTCTGCATCAATTGATGTGATCATATTACTTTTTTTCTTTTTCAGTTTTTAGTATGGTGAATTACATTATTTTTCAATAGTAAATCTGCCCTTAATTCCTGAAAGAAGCCCCACTTGACAATGTATAATTATTCTTATACATTATAAGACTCAGTTTGGTATCTTTTTTTTCGGGATTTTTGCATCTAAGCGGTAGCACATGCCTGCAATCCCAGCTACTTGGGAGGCTGAGGCAAGAGAATCGCTTGAACCTGGGGGGCGGAAGATGTTTGTTTGTAGTTTTGTTTTCTTTCCTACTGAATTTGTTTGATTTTGGTATCAGGGTAAGAGTGGTTTCATTAAATGAGCTGGGAAATATTCTGTTGTCTCGAGAAAATTGTGAAAAAAATGATGTAATTCTTATTTCACAGTTGGTAGATTTCCCCAGTAAAACACTCTCACTAAATTATAATTAAACACTTCATATTAAGAAAAGTTTATAGCCAGATACCTAAATAGACAATATCCTCTCAATTGCTGATTACAGGTTATTTGTCAAGTTTAAATCTCTGGATATTTCATTTTAGGGAGCTTTTAAGTTATGAATTCCAATTTCATCAGTGGTTCCGGGACTATTCAGCTTACGTATTTTATCTTACTTGAGTTTTTGTTAGTGTGTGGTTTTCAGAAATTGTCTATTTATTGTAAGTGGTTGAATTTATGAACACAAAGGTTTTCCAAGTATTTACTTAAACTATCCTTTTAATGACTTCGGGATCTGTACTTTTAGTCCCTATTTTATTCCCAATGCTGGTGATTTGTGTCTTCTCTTCATTTTTGTCTAAATGAGTAATTTTAATCCAGACTTATTTTAATTATCTGTTTTCATTCCATTTTCATACTCTGTAAGGCTTTTTTTTTTAATTAAAAAGCTATTTTTAGGAACAAGGTCTTTGTTTTTCAGGCTGGCATTGAACTCTTGGGTTTAAGTGATCCTCCCACCTCAGTCTCCTGAGTAGATGGGACTATAGGCATGTACCCCTGCACCCAGCTTTCTGTAAACTTTTAATACATTAAAAAAAGAAATAATATTTTGGGATATTTTGAAGAAAATAATGGCTTATTTTTAAAACACATACATTTATTGTCTAACATTTCAAGCAATTCTAAGGAATATAGAGAAGCAAACAATCAACTCAAAATCTTTTCGTCAAAAATATCCCTTGGTTTATAATATTCCATAAATCTTCCTGTATAGAAAGAGATAAAAGTATAAGGTAGGATAAGTTGACAGATATACTTTTTCAAGTATCATCCATATGTGGATGATAGCACACAAGCTACTTTAAAACTAAATTATATTTAATCTTATTAAAATTAAATAAGAAAAGAAGCTAAAATGTGCCTGTAGTAATTTCTCAACTTCAGAAAAAGGCTTTTTTTCATATCAAGGGAGATAAGTTTGAAACATATTTCCTTAAAGGTAAGAAAAATAGACTGAAAAAAGCATGATGAGATTGGAGGTGGGGTTTTCTATCTATCTGCTGCAACTTTAATAATGTACATTGACCACTTGATGAGGAAATTATTATACTTAAACATCCTTACAACTCCCTTCCTTCTACCTTCAGGTTTTAGTAAGTTATCCAATGATATTGACATTGTCAAGGTTTATATTTATGTTCTGATTTAAAACTGCCAAACACAGTGGTTTAGTCTTAGATTTATTTTAAAATAAATATGATTATCATTATCACAACATTTGACCACAGCTTCATCGTTCATGAGATTTATGTTTTAAATTTATCTCTTAGTTGTATAAATTTGATGATGAAGTAGAATATTATAAAGGTTTTTGTCTGCTGTGTATACTGATTTATTTTGTTTGAGAAAAATTGACTATTGCCTTGAAAATCTGAAGAACACCAGTGTAGGAAAACAAACATTCTTAGGTCACCCTTTCTTTCCCTTAGAACACCCTCAGGCATTGCTTGATGCTGTGAAGAAATCTAAATGTACACTGATTTTCTTTTTCTTATATGTAAATTGCCTTTTCTGTCTGGATATTCAGAACATTATTTGTCTTTGAAGTTCTGTAACTTCAGTAGGATATATTTTAGGGTTAATTGTTCCAGATTGATTCTTTTTTTTCCCTGAGACAATTGTGTTCTTTCGTTCTCCTGATCTAACACTCTCTATTTCAGGAAATTAACTTTTGTGCTTCCATTATATCTTTGATCACTTTTTTCTTTTCCATTTGATCCTTTTTTTTTTTTTTTTTTTTTTTTAACAGCAAAGGTTGTAAAAAGTAGTGTTCTGGTAGATATGTAATAATCAGTTGTCTGAAAACAAACAAACAAATAAACAAAACCCTGATTTGTAGCATTTGTCCATTTGTGTGGGGGTAAATACTTCCACAGTGGCTGATTTCAAGCTGTTACTGAAAATGGAGTTAGGAAGCACTACATATCCCCGATCAGCTCTTGCAAGCTGGTGTAAGCCAGCTCCTGCATACTACTGGTTGTACATGTGTTGGATCTCCTTTGTTTGTGTTTCATAAAAATGGTCTGTGATTTGTTTTATACCTTATTTGTTAGTAGCTAAGTACTTGTCTATCTATCACTGTGTTTTCAGTTGTGGCTAGTCTTTTTTTTTTTTTTTTTCCTATTCTCTTTCTCTCTTTCTTTTTCTCTTTCTTTCTTTTTTTTTTTTTTTTTTTTTTTTTTTTTTTTTGAGACAGAGTCTCACTCTGTCGCGCCCAGCTTGGAGTACAGTGGCGCAATCTCAGCTCACTGCAACCTTTGCCTCCCAGGTTCAAGTGATTCTTTTGCCTCAGCCTTCGGAGCAGCTGGGATTACAGGTACCCGCTACCACACCCAGCTAGTTTTTTGTATTTGTAGTAGAAACGGGTTTCCCTATGTTGACCAGGCCATTCTTGAACTCCTGACCTCAGGTGATCCACCCCTCTTGGCCTCCCAAAGTCCTGAGATTATAGGAGTGAAACACCATGCCCGGTCCTTAGTCTCTCATCTTTTGAGTGGTTTAATGACTTTTATTTTTCCCTGAACTCTGCTAGTTTATCTTTCATTTAGTCTTATTGTCTTTAAATCCTTATATTTCTTTATGGTGCTTTTAAAAAACATGATTCACATTATACTGCCTTTCATTCCTTTGAAACTCTGGGAAAAATTATTTGTCTGAACGTTTTTTTCTGTTTCCTTGGGGGAATTCTTCTTTAGAGACCTATACTTCATATGTTTTTTGTTTATGTTCCTTGAAACATTCTTTTCCATGTCCTGTTCTTTCCCTACCTCCACTATCTGAGCAAATGTCCTGTTTCCATTCTAGACTCCATGCTGGTTCCCTAATGGTTGTGGATCATCTTTCAAGAATTCCAGCCATTTGTAGATGCATAGCATGGAGAAGGTAAAGAGAATAAGTCGGGTAGTCTGAACCTGGGTTCCAGCATGCTGTCTTACATCCCTGTCAGACAGTCTACCAAGTTCTCCACCCCTCAGGTTCATCTTGTCACAGTTTTTGGTGTTAACGAGATTTGTTGACATTAGTTTCTCATGAAATCTTTACTAGTTGGTAGCTCTGTTTTATTGAAAAACACACTTCTATTTACTTTCAAACACTTATTCCTACCCCATTACAAATTATAAATACAGATTTTGACAGTAGAGAAAATTATGTCTTAAATGGTAGACAATAAATACATGCCTGCTCAATAAATCATAATTAAACTCCTCCTATAAAAAATGCATACAGTCAGATACCTAAATAGATAGTATACTCTCGAAGGCTGATTATGGGTTATTTTCCAACTTTTAAATCTTTGAGCCAGAGAGAAAGTCTACTACTTATTTAAAAATAAAGTTTTACAATCTCTCTGACAAATCAGTAGAGTTCTACTTTGTGTGTTCAAAAGTGCTGTATTCAATAAATATATCAATGTGGTGGACAAAGTAATGTTTTGCCTAAATTCCCCTTAAGTGAAGGATTTGTTACTGCAGCTGTAGGGACTACAGCTGACGGAGGTCTTTAGCTGTCATTGCCTTTAAGGATTGCCAGAGCTGCCTGTCTTAAGTTCATGCCCCTCCTAGGAACAGCCCATGCTCAATGATTGATGTGGATATAAAAGACTGACTATCTCAGACCAACTCATGGTCATTCTGAAGAATCATCCTAGCTAGTGAGCTCCCTAAGGGGCTGACAAAGACTGCAATTGGCCTGCATCACAGCTTAGCTTCCACCTCTGCCTGCTCCTGCTTCCTGTATCACTCCCACCCACAGATGTTGGTCGTTAGTCAAATACTGCAGACTAAACTTTCAAGAAATGACATTACATACAAAGAAAACCCTTAGGAATTCATGCAATGCAGTATTTACAGAAATAGTATTATTATTCATCTATAATTTTTACCTTGCATGCTTCCAAAATAAATTTGAGGCAGCTAACAATCATCATCATATTTAACTAGCAGAAACAAACGTACGAACACAAACTTTATGTATAACAGGAAGGCTATTTTAAGTGATTAAAGTTCAACATTCCAAATAAAAATTTTAACTGATACTAACCAATGACAAACTCTATCTCAGTAAAAATATGTTCTGGCTTTTGCATCTATGTGAGCACACATATAAGAAAATCAAAAGTAGAGAATACTTATGCATATAGTTGTGGGTGTGACAGTGGTGGCAGTGGGTAGGTTGTTAGGGCTGTGTGCAGCTTTGAGAAGGAAGAGATGAATTTAGAGGCTCTTACTCCTCTAAATGGAAAAAGAGAGTATGATACACAAGGACACAGGACTACTGAGGGAGAAAAGTAATCATCCATTTATCCTGTGGTTTCTGTTTTGAGATGGCCAGTACGATATTAAAGGTACTAAGTGAATGGAAAACAAGCAAAGGGAAATGATAACTGTTATACTATTAGCTAGAAAACTGTCTAAGGTCATTGAGTATAGTAGGGAATGGCAAGATACAAATCCTTATTTTGTAACCTGCTATCTAGTTATGGGATCAGATTCCGTATCCACTACTAGCTCATAAGGGTACCCTTGTGGCAGCTGAAGACAGACAAGGGCGTGGTTTCTTCATTTCCAAGGGTGAAACCTCAGGACTACTTCGTGAATGTCTTTCATTCACTAGAGTCTTGATAATGCTGGAGACTTCAAGAGTCTGGGAGGTCAGTAGGCAACTGGGAAGTTTAAGTTGAACCGCCAAATATCATTGCAAACTTCAGCCCAAACATCACTCAACACAAAGGCTTGTCATCTCTTGGTCCAAAAATGCGCTATATGTTTGTCATAATCTGTCAGTTTTCTTAACTGGGCAAGCCCAAGCTCGCTATTAGACAATAAACACTTTGATGCCCAGTCTGAGTTTTTGTCCCAGCTCAGGAAAGGCAAGGGGACAGCCAAGGCAGACTGGTTCAGACTTGATCAGGGCAGCTCAACCAGCAACTGGCTTACTAGTCAACTAGCAAAGTGAGCATGAAAAGGTCCAGGAATCCTTCTTCCCCTGGGCCTTAAATTGTAAATCAGACAGCAGCCAAGGAGAAGCTGGGTGGTCAGAAGCTTCGTGGAGCCTACCCCCACGAAGACTCCTTCCAGGGAAGGCCCAGCAACCCCAGGCTAGAGGAGTCTCTGTGGACACCAGAGACCATTGCTGGGCTGGCGGATTGAAGGATGACCACTCAGAGGTCACAGATAAGGGGTTATCTAGATCCTTGCTATTCAGAGTGGTGGGAGGGCCAGCAGCAGCAGCATCACTTGGGAGGTTGTTAGACTTGCAGAATCTCAGGACACAGCCAATTGAATCTGAATCTGCATTTTAATTCACAGGCACATTAAAGTTTGAGAAGCACCGGTCCAGGTGGTGGCAAAGCAGCCAACCCGATGTTCTGCTTCTCAGCCCCTCCTCCTCCCCACCTCTGCTAGCCTCTTAAGCAAAGCTCAATCCTGCAATGGTCCTGAACAAAATTTCTGCAAATCCCGAGTGCTGGGGGAGAGGGCGTGCAGGAGCTGCTCCCGCCGGGGACCGCTGGGAGTAAGCGTGACTGGATTGGTCGCCTGCTCCAGCTCCCGGCTCCTGCACCCGGAGTGTAGACACGCCCCCCGACCCTCCCCCTCACCTCCACCCCCGGCCGCAGCTACCGCCTGCCTCCCGCCGGCTGCAGCGAAAACCCGGAGCAGCTGCGTGCGCTCATGGACAGTCCTCCGAGGAGCGAAGCCGGGCAGCTGGGCATGCTCAGTAACTGGGGGAGGTTTGGGTGGAGAGTAGAAAGCTGTGGCTCTGCCTCCCACCCCCTCCCGCTGGCCCCCGCCCCCCTTGCCCCTACCCAGCCCGTAGTAGTTCCCCAGCGTGCGCCCGGGGAGACCGGGAACATGGCGCTGGGAGCGCTGTAGCAGCTGAGAAGGGGCTGAGGCACCGCCGCTTCGCTGACAGCCGGCCACCAGGTAGGCAGGCGCGCCTGTCGGGGCTGCCTGGGTGGGTGTCCGCGCGAGGAGAGGCGCCTGCGGGGATGCGCGCCGCTGGTACCCGGAGCATCTCGCTTTGACGGGAGAGGATGCGAAGAGGACCTCCGTGACAGCGCGATCATGCATCTCCTAGGAGATGCAAAGGCTAGGGACCTGCTGCCTGGAGGGTAGGGATAGGGGACCGCCCACCCCCAACCCTTGCGCTACTATCCAGCCTGGGCTCTCTACGGGTCAAATAAAGGATAGTTCCATTTTGCTGGGCGGGAGGGCGTGGAGGAGAACCCCGGATTCCAGCCCTGAGATCCTGCTGGTACCCCGAACCGCTCGCAAGCCCAGCACCAGTTCTTTGTGTGTATACAGCCGCGCACACCCTGGGGGTGTCACGGCGCTGCTTTTCCCGAGGAGTGCTGGACATATTGCCAGGGCAGGATTCCCGTATGGTTTTTGTCTTTTGGCAGGTGTGGACTGGAGGATGCAATAGCTGAGCCTTTATGGGGCTGTGTTTTCCTTTGTTATTTGTGTGTGTGTGTGTGTGTGTGTGTGTGTATGTGTGTGCGCGCGTGTGTGTGTGCGCGCGCGCGCGTGGTGGGTTGTAATGGAGAGAGAGAGAGAACTTCTGCTTGTGGGCACCCTTGTGGGCAGGGCGTGGAAGAGGATCTCGGTTCCAAACTCTTGTCAAAATTGTGTGCCATGTCAGCCTCCTAGAGGGTAAACTTGAGAAGTCCAGGGATCATCACTGCTCAGTTTGGAGGATAAGCGCGATCGCCCTTCTTGAAACCGTGTGTGTGTGTATATGGAGCTTTCAACTCGGGCTGAGTTAATTTGTCAACATTAGATATCAATTAAGGAAACCTGAATCGCTGAGGCTATTTATGGTGATCTTTTTATGGCCAGAATAATAAACAAAAAGAAAAGTTGGCACAAAGCCAGAGGAAAGTGTCATTGTTAATAGTTGATGACAGCTTGAAAGACTGAACACACTTTTAGGGAAATCAGGAAACCTGGCATTCTACAGAGTTCTACCAAGATATAGCCACAGGGTCTTAGGTAACTCACAAAATCTCTTAGTGCAACCGCTTCTCTTTTGGGGCTTGGAGGCTGTAGACACTCTTTTTCTTACCTGATACAGATGGACAAGATGCTTTTTAGAAGCCCCTCCCACACTAGAATTATATGAAAATGACACCCTATAATAACAGCTCTGCCACCTTAGATTTGTGTATCTGTTATATTCAATAGTACAACAACTCAATGTTGGGGAGAAAGGTAAACAGGTTAGTTAGGGAGAAAGGTAAATTTAAAGTATGGGTTTATCTTTTGCTTTATAATATAAAGGATAGGCATCTTGGATATGAAGTTTGGAGACAGTTTCCTCTGCACTCGTGCTATTTATTTTTATAGTCTTGTTAGGTGGCGAGAATGAGTCAGTATCATCAAAATGAAGTGGAGGAATACATAAGGAAAATGCATTTAAGTAAATCAAAGCCATAAATGTCCAATCTGATGATAATACCTTGACTTGGAATACATATGTGCAAGGCAGGTGCACTGCTAAATGGAAGCAATAGAAGCCAATGGCAAGTTCCTGGGTAATGCTGACCTTAGACTAAAAATTGTGTGTTCTTCTGTGAATAGGTAGAGATTGTACTAGGTCTCTGCAGCTTGTTATTTTATTAATAATGTGAGTTTTAATTGCTATTAATTAGATATCAATTGAAAATTGATATCTAAGCATTGAATCAGTTAATATCTAAGCACTGAAAATCTAGTCTGGCAGTGCCTTTCCACTCTGTCAGGGCCTGCTGAAATGCTGTAGGTATGGGAGGCAGGCATTTGAAATCTGACTCTTCTGTGTTTAGCTTTGTGATTCTGGGAAAATTACTTAACTTTCCTAAGCCTCAGTTTCCTCACTTATAAAACAGTCCTGGGAATAGTAAGACCTACCTAGATGAGTAGATGTATGGATTACTCATAATTTAAATCACCAGGAAAATGGTGATGACCATTATGAGTAAGAGGGAAATGGATATTTACTGAATCTATACTATGTGTCCTATATAATGATTCAGGCTCAGTTAATTCCCTTAAATTTCCCAACTATATTAGTTTCCTAGGGCTGTTATAACAAGTTACCAAAACTGGGTGGCTTAAAACCACAGACATTTATTCTCTCATAGTTCTGGAGGCTAGAGGTCCAAAATCAAGGTGTTGGCAAGGCCGTGCACCCTCCAAAACCTCTAAGGGAGGATTCTTGCTTGCCTTTTCCAGCTTCTGGTAGCCCCAGGTATTCCCTGGCTTGTGGCAGCATAACTCCAATCTCTGCCTCTGTCTTCACATGGCATCTTCCTCTCTGTCTCTGTCCCTGTGTCCAAATTTCCCTCTTCTTATACGGACATCATTCATAGTGGATTTAGGACCTGTTCCTTATTCAGTATGACCTCATGTTAACCAGATTACATTTGCAAAGGCCTGACTTCCAAACGTCATATACACAGGTTCTGGATGGGCATGAATTCTTGGGAGACACTCTTCAGCCCAGTACACCAACATCCCTCTGAACTGTGTTTAATGACCACATTAACATTATGTTAGCATAAGAGCAGAAGGTAAAGATAGAGTAGCATAGGTTCAGAAAATACTTTAAAGATTATTTAAGGGAACTAACCTATTTGAGGCTTTATATACACAACCATGGTAGGGAAGAGCAGGGTTCAAAGGTACCTCACTTATACATGTCACTTACCTGGGAGCCACGACAACCCAGGACCTGGGTCTTCTAGAGTATCTCAAACATACTCTGTCCCCAAATGATTTGTTGATGTTGCCTTCCATCCTTTTTGCTACCCTTCCAAGCAAATGCAAAACAAACAAAATGCATTAAACAACAAAAACAATAATAGCAACAAAGATAAGCTAACAACTTTCTAGTCCTTCTTAACCTGGTAAATGGCACCACTATCCATGGAGTTGCTTTAACCAGAAACCCAACCAGAATCACCTTTGACACCTCCATTCCCTTGACCCTCCACATTTAAAACCATCATATAGTCTCATAAATGCTATTTTCTATATAGATCTCTAAATACATCTTAATAAATTCTTTCTATCCCCGCCACCACCACTATCAAACTTCAAGCTACCATCTCTTACCTGGACCACTAGTATAACTTCCTAACAAGAACCTTGGTTCCTTGCCTGGCTCTTCTAATCCTTCATGCAGAGCAGATAGGATAATGTCAGTTCCCTACATAAAATACCACCCACATACCTGGGACAGATTCCAGAGACTCCTAGAGCCTTTGGTACTTGGCCAGCCTCATCTTGTGCATCTCTTCCTCTTGATGCTGTCACACTGACCCTCTGTCTGTTTCTGAACATCCCCAACCATCTTCCCTCTATATTTTACCAGTGTGGGTCATACTCATCCCTTGGGCTTCCTTGACCTCTCTTCCCCACCAACCCAACTCTCTCATCATCCTTTTACTTTTATTCCACACACTTATTCCAGTTTGCAATTGCCTGTTTGTTTGTTTGGCTATGTCTGTAAGCTCTATAATGGCCATTTATTTTATGTCTTATATGCAGAAGGTCCTCAATAAACATTTGGCGAATGAGTGAAGGAACGAATACTCTGCCTCATAGCATTTTCCTGTGCCAACTTAAAGATCTGATTTTTAGAAGGTTTTTTTTTTTCTAGTGTAGAAAGAGCAATTTAGAACCTTATTCTGACTTCAAAAGGGGAGTATTCTTGGCTTTAACAAATGCATCTTTTAAGAACTGATTTAGGCTAGAAGTTAAGAATTGAGTCAAAATATTTTTTTGGCAACTGAGGTTTTTGTAAAAATACATCAATCAGTCAACAAATATTCTGCAAATATTTATTGCATGTGTATATTTGCCATGCTAAGGCCCTTGGAAGACAATGGTGAGCTAGACTTTCAGTCTTCTGGAAATTTATAGTAAACAATAATTAATAATCATTATGTATAATAATAAATAAATAATACACTTAATTATTTGTTGAGCTTCTGTTATATGCCAGTGTCTCTTCAGTTCCTGTCCATAATCATCACTATAGCCCTCTAATCTTTCCCAATAACACAGAACCCCACACTTACTAGGAGCACAACAAATATTTTGTGAATTAATGATTTGTTGGTACTATTATCCTGATCTTTTGAAACAGGAAATGTATGCTTATCTGGGGAAAAAGGTATCTGCTCATATATAGAAGAGCATGCAATTGCTTTCTCACTATATATTTTATATATATTTTAAATAAAACATTTAAAAAATGTTTTATTTAAAAAATCATCCTGGCCATTATCTCTGGAGTTAAATTAGGAGACAAATTACTCTTTATGTGGCAACAAGTTGCTGGTGTGTTTCTGTCAAAATTCTGAATTGTTTTATTTTGTTTAATTGTTTTAATTTGTCCTGTTTAATCCAAGTGAGAAGTGACTTAATGTCTCTCATTCAGAGCCCTTTTTGTAGTTTTGAATAGTAAGACTGAGTGCCCAAAGAAAATGAATGTAGTTCAGCAGAGGAACACGTGTTATGTTTTAGATTTCTAAAGTGGCTTCAATTTCAGGTCTTTATATTCATCTCATAAAAGGGTGATTTTAAAAAAATAGTAAAATAGTATTTAATACCTATGCTTAAGTGAAGCTTCTCATATAAGTAACCAAAAATTAGACAGTGTGTCTTGATTTTGTTTAAAAGTGATGGATACACCATGGGATCAATTAAAACCTAAAGGAACTGGTATGAAATTTCAGTAAGGTTGTTTGTTATAAAATACATGTTCAAAAATCGATGGCCACCCTAAATGCCAGTGTTTTATTAACTAAAAAGTAGAAGGGAAAATGATTCTATTCATGAATTAACTAATATATATATTGAGTAGGAACAATAGAAAACGAACATAAAATACTTGTGAATAATAAGAAATATATAAAAGCCTTTGTAGAAAGCTATACAATTTTACTCAAACCAATAAACTGAGAAGCAAAAAAAGAAAGATATACCTTATGCTTTGGTGGAAAGATGAATATTATGAAACGGTTATTTTTCCCAGATCAATTATATAGTTTTATTACATTGGGATTTGGGAGAACCTTACAAAATGATTCTAACATCCATCTGGAAGAATCACTATATAAAAATAAAAGAAAACTTTTCCAAAGAATAGTAGTGGTGGTGGGGAAGGTGAGTGGTGGTGGTAAGATGGGAGGTGGTGGTAAATACAGGTGGTGTGGGGAGTGGAGTTTTGGGGATGGTGGAGGTGGGGGAAGTTTGACGGTAGAGATGAATACATGAAGGTGGTGGATGAGGTGGTATGGATGGGGGTGGTGGGTGGTGGATGTGGGTGGTGGGGTGAAGGTAGGTAAATGGGAGTGGTAGTGGTAATGGGTGCCATTGTTGAAACAAAAATAAATTTGATCATTGAACTACAATCATTATAGCAATGTAGTACTGGTGTAAGAATTGATTAATAGCTCAGTGGAGTAGAAGAGCCTGGAAACAGATTTAGGTCATTCTTAGAACCAGAAATATGACAGAGAAAGCATTATGAACCAGGGAGGAGTATTTGACGAAAACGTCATGGAACTTGGCTAAGTGTATAGAAAGCATTCAACTAAGAACCTCTGTTTACATGACCCTCCAAACGAAATTCCACATAAATTTTAAGTTTTTATGCAAGGTGGAAAACAAAGCTAGAATAAAATATTTAACTAACTTTAGGGGAAGTACTTTTTAAATATAAAATCAATGGGAAGAATCACAAAGCAAAATAAAGATTTGAATATATTTTAAACTTTCATATGCAGAAATGCATGCATTTTAAAGCAGAACAGAATCATGGAAAACAATATTGACACCAAACGTGATATGACAGTTCATGATAGCCTTGAGGAACTCTTGCAAATCAGTGAGTAAACAATAGAATAGCACCCCAATAGAATTGTCCAAATATCTGAATGCATAATTCAAAAGGAAGAAATAAAAGACCAATGCACACATTTAATAAATGTTATTACTATTAATCACAGAAATGCAAATTAAAATAAAAATGAGGTGCTGTGTTTTATGTATTAAATAAGTAAAAAATACAAAAAATAAACTCAATACTGGCAAGGATGCAGTGAGAAGGACAATCTCTTTCATTACTTGTGGTGGGAGGGTTACATAATACAACCTTCCTACAGAAAAGTTTAAAAATACTTATCAAAATGTCTGCCAGGCACGGTGGCTCATGCCTATAATACCAGCACTTTGGGAGGCCAAGGCAGGTGAATCACTTGCGGCCAGGAGTTTGAGACCACCCTGGCCAACATAGGAAAACCCCTTCTCTACTAAAATACAAAAAAAAAATAGCTGGGTATGGTGGCACACTCCTGTGATCTCAACTTCTTGGGAGGCTGAGGCAGGAGAATTGCTTGAACCTGAGAGGTGGAGGTTGCAGCAAGCCGAGATCGCATTACTGTGCTCCAGCTGTTTATTTTAATAATTGAAATTAATTGAAATTAAAATGAATGACATTAAAATTAAATGAAATTAAAAAAAATTGTCAAAAGCTTTTAAAAGTTCTAATTATTTGATGTGCTATTCCGCTTGCTTTTTATTTTATGTTTGCTTTTGTCTTTGGTAAAGAAGTAGATGCAGGTAAAGTTGTGTATTATAATATATTTCATAGTAATAAATATTAAAAAGAACCTATATAACTAGAACTTGGGAGCTTGGTAAAGATATTTAAGGTCCCAAGATAACAGACTACTATATAGGTATTAAAATTAATCATTTTGAAGATTATATAGTGACATGAAACAACCTTCACCACAATTTTAAGTGGAAAAAAACAAAATGCACTACTACATATATTGTATTGTTAATACGTGTTTTGTGAAATGAAAACGTCATGCAAGTATATTAAAAAAAAACAGAACAAATTCAAAAGTTAGGCAATCTCTAGTGGTAGAAGTATGGATGGCTTTTATTTTGTTATACTTTTCCAAATTTTAAAAAATGTAGTAGGTCGGGCGTGGTGGCTCACACCTGTAATCTCGCCACTTTGGGAGCTTCAGGCAGGTGGATCGCTTGAGCTCAGGAGTTTGACACCAGGCTGAGCAACATGGCAAAACCCCTTCACTACAAAAAATACAAAAGTTAGCTGGGCATGGTGGTGCATGCCTGTAATTTCAGCTACTCAGGTGGCTGAGGTGGAAGGAATGTCTGAGCCCATGAGGTGCAGATTGTAGTGAGCCAAGATTGAGCCACTGCACTCCAGCCTGGGCGACAGAGTGAGGCCCTGCCTTGAAAAAAAAACAAATTAGCCAATGATGTGTTGTTTTATGAATCAGAAAAAAACCCACTATTTTACAAATAAGCAGTGATATACATTTAGGTTGTAATTATTCATTTATGTAACAAACATTCATTGATTCTCTCTTGTGTCAGGGGCTCTGCCAAGTGTATCAGCAATGACTTTTAGATTGCATGCAAATGAAGGAAACTCTGCCTAACTCCAGCAAAAGGAATTTACTAGAAGGATATCAGGTAGCTAAAAGAATTGCCAGGAATGTGGCAGAGGGTAGGGAATCTCACACACACACACACACACACACGCACGCGCACACACACACACATCCCAAAACAGCTTGGAAGCAGACGAAGCTAGTTAGCTCCAGGTCTAGATATCAGGAGCTTTGGAAGAGACTCTAGCCAAGAATGACTTGTTCTGAGCTTGACCACAGTCCACTGGTTGCTATGCTTGGGGTTCTTCCCCTACACCCAACCCACTGGGCATAGGATAGGAGTGGGAGTACCTTGATTAGTAGGCCCACTACCCTTTTCCAGTGAAAGAAACACAAGAGATGTGATGGGTGCTAAAAAACCAAAACCAAAACAAAACAAAAAAAGACAACAGAAATGCCCATTACCCTAGGACTTAGGGGCAAACAGGGTTGAATACCAGTCATCCCTCTCTTCCCTTCCCACAGGAAACATTTGCTATGACATGGGGGTTTAACTTAAGGTTCATGGTGTAATGTTCACTGTGATGTGCATCATTGAAGGTACAATATGGGTGCCCCACACAGAACGTACTTTTTCCTCTTGGAGCCAGCAGTGACATGTCAGGAAGAGTGTGGCTTTTCAGCTTGATCCTCATATACCAGCAGGAATTTTGAAAGGAAGGTCCCATTTTCTCAGGTAAGAGAAAATCCTAGAAAGGTATAATCTGAAAGAAACAGTGAAGCAGAAGCAAGAGATACAATTTGGAAATAGATCAGGCACCAGCACGGGTCTGGCCTTCTTTTCTGAATGATCTTACATTCAGCAAGCCCAATAGTCATGTTTGAGTTTAGTTCACCATGAATATGGCCCTCTTGGTTCAATTAGCTTTGGTTAATAAAGTTATTATTAACTAAATATGAAAAGATCATACTCAGATCAGTGCATATTCTTACTGTAGCTCTCATGATAAATAGGAAATGTCTGTGGCTGTCCAGGTAACTTAACAATCATGTTGTTGCTTTTATAACTCTTTATAAACTTTTCTGTGAAGAAAGATGATTTGTAAGTGGAAGAGAAAAAGGAGGTAATTGTTCTTCACTTGCACTAAAAACAGGACAGAAAAAATAATCTTAAACTAGCAAGAGAGGTACCTGTACCGGTCCCTGCATATTAGAGGGCTCTGCTACTCTGTACTCCAACTTCTCATCAGCTGGACAGCCCTGCTCCTCTGCAACAAAGACCCCACGTTTCCCCTGGAGCCCTTTGCCTCCCTCTGAGTCTTGCTCTGTGTAGCTGGGACCTTGGAATTCACTGCTCATGGGGCTCCTGGGCCCCATGGGGGCTGAAAAAAGACTGTTGGTGGGAGGTGTAAATGGAGCTTGGACTTGTGGACTTTGTAGTCTCCACACAGGTGCTGAAGGCCATGGTTGAAAGAGGAAGGGATGGGGAGGAGACCAGAGACTGGGTCTCCTTGCTTTGCTATGTTCCCAAATTTAAGTATTCTAAATTTAAATCTGGCTTCTAGGTTGTTAGGAAGGGATTATTTGTTAAGCCAGGAAGATATAACACGTTTAAATTAACATTTTTTAGCTTGATTTATAGTATTTAAATATTGAGATCTGTAATATGTGGGACTCCTTTTGTACTCTTGTCTCTCAAATGTTAGGATCAGGCCTGCTCAGGTAACTGTTTTAGAAAGGTACCACTCAATTGTTGAGACGCACATGCATAATTAGCTAATTGTGCAATGGCAATGTAGATGATAAGAAAAATATACTTTTTGTGATTATAGCTAACATATTGAACAAGATGTGTTAAGCCCACATCCAAGTGTTTTACCTGTGTGTATTAATTAGTCTTCATAAGAGCCCCATAAAATAGGTCACTCAAGGCAAAATATCATTCAGCTAGATAGAATCAAGAAGCCCCGGATCATCTGAATCCAAAGGCCATAAACACTGTGGTATACAACAATTCAATGGATAAGAAAAGTTTTGTTTGAGGTCCTTGAACCTCCAATAATTTAAAAGTCATTGGATTAATCAACCCACTTTGACTCTCCAATACTGTCAAATCCTCAGATTCAGCATTCCTGTTCGTGTAGATTTCCTCATGAAAAGGGAGAGTAAATGCATGGACTGCCTTGCTGTGTTTGGTATTATGATTAACTGAATGTTCCAAACCAAAAATCAATATTTCGTTGCTTGTATAAGAAGCAAATTTAACTTACCTTTTTAAACAGATGTCCAGTTGTGGGATTTCCTTTGCTAATTTTCAACGGAATTGCCATTGTGTCATTGATGATAAAGGTAAATTGGCCATAAGGTAAATTGGCACTGGTTCATGCCCCTACTACTCTTCTATTACCCTATTGTCCAACTGAACCAAGAAGACTTTCTGCAATCGATATTGGTTCCATCACTCTTTTGATAACAACTTACATAATGGGAGAAGGAAAGGAGGAAGGGAGGGAAGGGGAAAGAGAAAAACACAGACAGAGAAACTCCCACCTTTGGTTCCAAATATGAGATCTCTGATAGACACAACAGTTATTAGCTTCATTTCCAATTAAAATTCAAGGTTGGCATACGATTAAGAAATTATTTAGCTGTTTTCTAGTGGGAACTTCCTGTGTTTGTTTCTAATGGTCACTGGAATCGTGCAAATGGTGTTTGTATAATACTGATTTTTTAGCTAATTGTTTTTAGCTGTCAGCTCTGTTGCCCCCTTATTTTATAGCTACATTACAGTTTACTGACCCAGGAAGTGAACTTCCTGAAAGAATAGAACATTTACACTTTATTTGTTTAAAAGAAAGATTCTTCCTCTAAAGTAGGAACAGTTGTTATGTGGGTATGATTTAACTTCTAAAAATAAGAACACTGATGGAGCAGGGGGATTTAAAAAATTTTACAGAAACACAACTTAGAGTTTTTCTCATCCTGGTGGTTTTTAGGACAATGTTCTCTCTTCTTTAGGTATTAGAGATAGGGAAACAAATAAAAAAAAGAATTTGCCAATAATATTTGAATAATAGTTATTCATGCCTTAAGTAGTGGTTTAATCCTTTTTGAGAGTTTTTAAGATAACAGCTACCTACCTGCAAGTTGTGTGCTATCTCTTTAGGACTCCAAGTAGAGTCTACTCTTCTCCCACCCTCACAGCCAAGCGGTATCTAAATTGCAACTTGGTTGGGCACGGTGGCTCACCTCTGTAATCCCAGCACTCTAGGATCACCTGAGGTCAGGAGTTCGAGACCAGCCTGGCCAACGTGGTGAAACCCTGTCCCTACTAAAAATACAGAAAAATTAGCTGGGCATGGTGGCGCACGCCTGTGATCCTAGCTACTCGGGAGGCTGAGGCAGGAGAATTGCTTGAACCCGGGAGGCAGAGGTTGCAGTGAGCGGAGATTGTGCCACTGCACTCCAGCCTGGGCGACAAAGCAAGACTCTGTCTCTAAATAAATAAATAAATTGCAACCTAAAAAACACTTTTTGCATGTGCCCTTCCCTGTCTCCACTGCCACTCCCCTTTGCATCTCTCAATTAGATCTTGTGTCAGCCTCCTATCTCTTCTCTTTCATTCCTACCCCCAAAATGATCTTCTGTTATCTGAGTATCACCCCTTCATTGAAAAGTTTCCGTCCAGCTACCACCTTCTCCCACCCCACCCCTATCCCAAAATCCTCCCACGTGGTTCTGGATTGTTCTTCTCAAACAGACATCACAATGTTTTGTAGATTTTTTTTTAAACTTAACTCCCTTCTTGCACTAAACTGGGAAATCTTCTAAAGCAGGCATCTTGTTTCTTCATCTTTGTATCCCCAGCACCTGGCTTTACACCTACACATGTTAGGTCTTTAATAAATGACTATGGATGAATGGATATTACCCAGGCTAAAAAATTTGAATACGAATGAGAAAGGGTGGTGCCATGATTTAAAGGGCCACTCAAGGCAAAATATCATGCAGTTAGATAGAGTCAAGAGGCAGAGTCAAACCCTGTATCATCTGAATCCAAGACCATCAAAGCTATGGTATGCAGCAACTCAGTGGATAAGAAAAGTTCTGTTTGGGGTCCTAAACAAAAGTTGGCTAATCTAAAATTAACTAATCTGAAAGTTATCTCATCCATTTTCTTTAAAAATACACAAACTAGTTTCACACTAATATTAGTTTTCTATTTTCTGTGAATAAAAAAGAGGCAGAGAGAAAGATTAAACCCTCTACCTGTTTCTGGTTGGAGAAAGACAAATATTCCAATATTGGATGTGGATATAAGGTGGAGATTCTAAACACATGGAAAAGAGAGAAAGTGATGAAGCAAACTATAAGCTGAGAGCCGGCTTCCCAACAATAGAGCAAATAAACTGAGCTTCTTGAAAAACATTGAGAATAATTATTTGATTGCTAGATGCAGCTTAACACCTACTGCTCTATTGTCCCAAACCTGGTATGAATATGCCTAATTGGTGGTGTGATTCCTGCTCAAATATCACTTGATTTGTGTAGTGAAAGGTGGGGTTTTATATGGTTCTGCCCAAGTCTTCGGCACCAATGTTTCCATAGCAACAGATGCACTATGAAATGAGGAAGAAATCAGAAAGTTTGGGAGAGAAATAAATCAAAGTGAGTGATCCCAGCAAGGGGTTCCCCAGGGTGAGTCCCAAGGGCTTTTCAGGCTTCTGGTCAGATATGTTTACGGCAGAATTCTCGGAGATAGAGGATTCTAGGATGATAAATGCCAGGGATTTTTTAAAGCAATATATGGGTACTATCTATGACAGCAGTTACCTTGCGTGCTTCAGCTTGGATTTCTAAGGCAAGGTCCTGTGTTGGGATATTAGGAGTCTACACTCGTTGAAAGAATCACTTACCATTTAGAGCCTACTAATCCCTAGGTAACAGGATATGAAAACTGGAGATTTTTACTGTCTTTTAAATCGAATTGAGCTATTCTTCTAAAGTTGGAAGGTGTAGAACACTGTGAATTCTATTAGGTACTAAATATTTGACTATGTCAATTTAGAGCAGTATCTAATTTTGTGGTATAAATGTGTTCTGTTTAACACAGACAGTGTGAAATTTCCCAGAAAAAAAAAATCTAGATTTCTGGCTTCTCTTATTCAAAAAATCACACACACAAATACACACACATACACATAGTTGCAAAATTTGTCAACACTGACCATGTTTCTTCATGACAATCATATGCTGTAGCTGAGTAGCAGCTGCCTCTAACATGGATTGGTCATGGAGTCTTCACTTTGTCACAGTCCCCATCACTCCCTACTGCCTATAATCAGGCCATTTTAATTGTTTATATTACCCTCTTGGTCATTAAAGTATTGAATTTATTACCTTTGAATTTGAGTGAGTATTGCTCTATATTTTTTGCATCGTTTTATCCTTATATATTGTACCTTCTTAATCTCGCTTTCCAAAAATGTGGACCAACTTATTTAATAATTTAAATATAAGGCAAGTGACATTTTAGAAAGATGCATTTAAAAAATTTTATCCTAGAAAACAAATGTAAAAGTAAGACTTTATGCTGGTATGAAGTTTATTTAAAAGCAAAGAGTTTAGAGATATTTGGTGAAAACATTTGCATAGTTAGATAGGCTTCTGCAACTACTTTTTCAATATTTCTTTCAACACTGGACAATTTTTGAAAAAATTTCTGGTGTGTTTTATTTGAACTAAACTGAAATGGAAAAATAAATCATATGATTTATTTTTTGAGCTTGAGCTTGCTGGAGGTAGGGATTATCAAAACGCAAAAGGATGGTATCATGTTTCATATGATATTATCATCTGGAAAATATAAAACATTCACAACGCAACTGTGCCCACAGCAGTGAAGTAGAACCTTATAAATGATATGCATTCTATAGAATGGCTGGAAAAATCTCAAAATCATTATTGGAATCACCCAGGGTGACTAAGAATAATAATATCACTGTACCTTACTAAAAAATAATGAAAAACGAGTCAGATAGAAAATTCCAGAGTTGTCCCTAGAGTTTTTATTTGCTTAGGAAGGATGATAGCAGTAACTTCCCATTTCTTTTCAGACCTCAATTTTATTTTAAACACAGAACACAGTCCACCCGCTGAAAAGAATTTTCTTTTCTACAAAGACCAGGGTGTGCAATGACTGTGAATATCACTGTAAAACAGAAGAACATTTGGCTCTAAGTTACTCACTTAACTAGTCGGATTAAAACAGGATAATTGGATCTGTCTATTAGGGTGGTGTCTGTTTATGTCTGCTTTCTCCTGTGAAGGCTAGATTAAAAAATAGGAAACAGATATTACAATGAACATTCCCAACTAGTCACTCACCCATTCAGCAGCTACACCTTGAGTACTACTCTGCTTACTTCAGGTGGCATGTACCATGAGGGGGCACATCAATGAACATAGAAGATAAAAATGTTCTTCTATGAACATAGAAGATGCAAAAAGAAGGAAAGACAGGCAGGAAACAGCATAATAAATAAATGTATAGAATGCCAGAAGGTCATCAGTGCTTTGATAAAATAGAGTGGGATAAAGGAAATCAAAAGGGCTACGATGGGTGGCGGTAAAGGGCGTGATTTTAAATAGGATGGTCAGAATAGGCGTAACTGAGAAAGTGACATTTGAAGGAGGAGAGAAAATTACCATGTAGATACACATGGGACAGCATCCCAGGTAGGGATGGGGACCATTTTTGCACTGCACTCCAAATTGCATATGATTTGTCTCCTGCAAAGACTCTCACGTTTTTTCATTTGGAAGTAGAATTTTAGTGCTGGTTCAAACCCTAACCTCATTCTAATGCTGTTAAGGACACCATTACTCCAGTCCTGCCCGGTCTTCTCTAGATAAACCATAACTGCCTTTGGAAATTTTTTTTAAGAGACAAGGTCTCACTTGTCAAGACAAGTGAGACACTCACAAGACAAGGCCCAGGCTGATCTTAAACTCCTGGCTTTAAACAATCCTCCTGCCTTGGCCTCCCAAAGTGCTGGAATTATAGGCATAAGCCACCACACACAGCCTTCCTTTTGGATATTTAATATTTTTCCATTTTGGTTTAATTCAAATGAAGCAGAACAGGGTTTTTTTTTGTAATTGTCTAATGTTTAAAAAGTATGAAATTATAACACATACTAGGTACTTGATAAGTTTTTTGTTGGGTTATAGAAAGAAAAGATATGCCTCAGAGTTAGAACAATGATTGTAACAGTAACCAAATTCTTTGAACATGTATTATATGCCAGATATTGTGTTACATGTTTTATAAACACTATCTTATTTGATTCTTGCAGTAGGCTTATAAGTTAGGTGTTATCATTATTCCATTTTATGGCTAGTAAATAGATTGTGCTGCCTTGCTCTATTGACTAAAATTAATCTTCTACAAGCATAAAAAAAGGTAAAAAGTATTTTCTCAAGTTCTAAGTGTAAGTCCTTTAACTTCCTCTATTTTAGTTAGGAATCCCCCCCAGAAACAGACCTTGAGGCAAGGATTCAATAGCAAGTAGTTTACTTGGAACGTTCGTGGAATACCATTAAGAGAGAAGGAAAGTAACACATGGAAGGAAAGTTTATTAGTCTGTTCTCACACTGCTAATAAAGACATACCCAAGACTGGGTAATTTATAAAGGAAAGAGGATTAATGGACTCACAGTTCCACATGGCTGGGGAGGCCACACAATCATGGTGGAAGACGAAGGAAGAGCAAACGATCATCTTACATGGAGGAAGGCAAGATTACTTGTGCATTTATAAAACCATCAGATCTTGTGAGACTTATTTACTACCATGAGGCAGTATGGGGGAAACCACCCCCATGATTCAGTTATCTCCACCTGGCCCCACCCTTGACACATGGGGATGGGGATTATTATAATTCAAGGTGAGATTTGGTGGGGACACAGCCAAACCATATCAGAAACTGTCAGTCCGTTCCTGCTACTATAACAAAATACATTAGACTGGATACTTTTTAAATAATAGAAATTGATTTCTCGTAGTTCTAGAGGCTTACAAGTCCAAGATCAAGGCACCGGCAGGTTTGGTGTCTGGAAAGGGCTTCTCCTCCGCTTTAAGATGGAATCTTGTTGCTCTGTCCTCCAGGGTGAAAAGAATGAATGCTGTGTCCTCACATGGCAGAAGGGTAAAAAAAGGGATAAACTTGCTTCCTCAAGCTTTTCTATAAGGACACTAATCTCATTCATGACAGTGGAGCTCTGATGGCCTGATCACCTCCTAAAGACTCTTAATATTATTACCTTCAGGTTTAAGTTCCAACATGTGAATTTCAGAGGGACATACACATCTAAATCATAGCAGAAAAGCTGCCAACATTGGAGTATTAAAATAGAGAAACTGGGAAATGGTATAAAACTCATGCCTCCAAATCAGTCCACCCAAAGGGGAGGGAACTGAGGTATTTATACACCAACTCCCATCAGTCATTAGTTGAAGGCTGCTCCCAGAGAATGTTAATTTCTCTGTACTTCCAAGCTTCCATGATTTGGAAAAGCCCTTAGGAACACAGATACTGACTGTTGGAAGTCAGTAGGCATATGGGTGGATAGTAATCGGGCTTGCTACATCTATACCAGTTGCCTCCCTGGTCATGTGCCTGCCAAACTTCAGAGATCCTTTAGAAGTTGTTGTAAGAAAAGAAAAATTTATCTTCTTGATTGGACCATTTATTAGTGTAGATAAGAACACCCCAGGTACAGTGGGTAAAAGAGCATTGAGCCAGAGTGTTAAGTTGCTCTCAAAGTCATTTCCAAATGAACAAGATGATGTAACTATGGGTGCTCAATTGTACATAATTAAGCATGGAGCTGTTATTATAAATGCATCTAATGTTGAAAAATGAAACAGAAGTAAGGCTACAACTGACCTTGTGATGAAACAGAAAGATGAAATATTCCTGAGAGTAAATCATTTGCCCGTGTAATGTAATTGCTTTTTTTTTCTTTCTTTCTTTCTTTTTTTTTGGAGACAAAAGTCTCACTCTGTTGCCCAAGCTGGAATACAGTGACAGGATCTCGGCTCTCTGCAACCTCTGCCTCCTGGGTTCAGGCAATCCTTCAACCTCAGTCTCCCAAGAAGCTGTGACTACAGGCATGCACCACCACACCTGGCTCATGTTTTTTATTTTTAGTAGAGAAGGGGTTTCACCATATTGCCCAAGCTGGTCTCGAACTCCTGAGCTCAGGCAATCTGCCCACCTCGGCTTCCCAGAGTGCTGGGATTATAGGTGTAAGCCACCATACTGGGCCTGCATTCTTGTAGGATACTGGTGGACCAGTCGTTAAGCTGTATCTTCCATGGCATTATTTGGGAACTCTATATCCCCAAAAATGTTGTTCATGCCCATGATCATTTTTAGGAATAGCTATCTTGAAACTTGGGAAAGCTGGAGAATATATAATACAAAATGATTTTGAGTCTGTCTTGCAAGAAACCACAAACCAAAAATAATTTTGCATGGAGAAAGAAGAGAATGTAACAAGTATGCTGAGAGCAGAAAGGCAAGTGTTAGTCCTCTGTATGTGTGGATAAACAGTAAATGTCAGTGAATTTTAACTGAGTGATGAAGTGCATTTGATCAGGAAAAAGTAAAGAATGGATGTTGGGCAGTTACCAGCCTGAAGTGGGATTCAAAAATAACCCAGATGGCTTTCTTGATGAGAATGTATCAGTTGAGGTAGTTTAGGATAGTAGAGACAGTGTTTTAAAATTAGCCACCTGCTTCCAACAATTGTGGAGCAAGAAGGAGATTCAAATTTGAGGTCGTATCAGTGATTGCCAATAGGATACTCAGGTTAGGCAGGCTACAAATTATTGTGCTCTGAAAAGAATCACAGTTAACCTTGGATTTGAGATACATGTTGGTTTTAAGAAACTCATCATCTTTTTTTTTTTTTTTTTTTTGAGACAGAGTCTCACTCTGTTGCCCAGGCTGGAGTGCAGTGGCATGATCTCGGCTCACTGCAACCTCCGCCTCCCGTGTTCAAGCAATTCTCCAGCCTCAGCCTCCCAAGTAACTGGGATTACAGGTGCCCACCGCCACACCCAGCTGATTTTTGTATTTTTAGTAGAGATGGGGTTTCACCATGTTGGCCAGGCTGGTCTTGAACTCCTGACCTCAGATGATCCACCCACCACAGTCTCCCAAAATGCTGAGATTACAGGTGTGAGCCATCGCACCTGGCCATTATATTGGTATGGACAGGAAACCTGTTTTTCACACCAGAGGGCACCATGGGTGCTAGAGTTTCCCACTTGGAGTAACAGAATATTGTTCAAAATTTCTGGTGTTCATAAATATTCTTTATTCTAAGAGAAGAAATTTGGGGAGAGCTATCAGGGCTGGAGGAAGAGTGGTGCTTAGGGGCTTTGCATCACCAACATTGAGCCTTCCTTTACCACTTTGGATTGCTCTAATTGTTGAACCTGAGTGTTACAGTTCTGCTTTTCCCTGGTTCTCATTTCAGGGCTCCTCATTCAGTTCCTTTAGATTCAGGGCCTCCATGTTACACAACTTCAGAGGACAACATTCACATCTGAGGTGATTCCACTTTTGTTGACCCTGCCTTGGTCCATACTTTGTAAAATGGGTCACCTTGCTTCTTAATTATGTGTGTTTTGTTCTCTTTTTTTGTCCCATTGGACGGGAAGAGGCTAAATTTTATCTAGTTAAGTTAAAGCATCTTGCATAGCACCTTCCACGTAGAATTGCTCAGTAATTTTTTTTTTTTTTTTTTTTTTTTTTTGAGACGGAGTCTCACGCTGTTGCCCAGGCTGGAGTGCAGTGGCGCGATCTCGGCTCACTGCAAGCTCCGCCTCCCGGGTTCCCGCCATTCTCCTGCCTCAGCCTCCTGAGTAGCTGGGACTACAGGCGCCCGCCACCGCGCCCGGCTAATTTTTTGTATTTTTTTTTTAGTAGAGACGGGGTTTCACTGTGGTCTCGATCTCCTGACCTTGTGATCCGCCCGTCTCGGCCTCCCAAAGTGCTGGGATTACAGGCTTGAGCCACCGCGCCCGGCCAGTAAATTTTTACTAAACAAATGAGTTCAATAAGAATGCTGTGACCTACCGAGACTTATGTCTCCTTTAATCCAAATAGCAGCCCCATGGGGTACATATTGCCTTCATTTCTCCTTGGAGGAGATGAGGTATAGATCAATGAATGGAAGCAGTGAGTAAAAACAACTCCATCAAGAATTTTGACATGAAGGACTAAAGAGAGTTAAGAATAGAAGGTATAGCTAGACTAGGATGTGGAGTTGACGGGGAGAAATTTATATAAAGGTCAAGGGACTTGACTTTAAAAGTTGACAGGGACGATTCAGTTGGGAAGATGGAAGATATAGTTGAGAGTACTGTTCATTGACATTGTTGAGAAGGTCCACAGAGAAGAATCCAGAGGACACAGAGGGAGTAGCCCTAGAGAGGACTGTTCTACTGGAACAAGAGGACAGGAGAGAGTGGAATAGACTCAGGGAGATTTGGTGGTGAGAAGTTGAAATTCCCGTCTGACATCTTTTTAATCTTTGAAGAAGGAGGCTGTATTAGTCTGTTCTCATGCTGCTAAAAAAGATATACCAGAGACTGGGTAATTTATAAAGGAAAGAGGTTTAATGGACTCACAGTTCCACATAGCTAGAGAGGCCTGACAATCATGGCAGAAGACAAAGGAGATCTAAGGGATGTCATATGTGGCAGAAGGCAAGAGAGCGTGCGTAAGGGAAGTCCCCTTTATAAAACCATCAGATCTCGTGAGACTTATTCACTATCATGAGAACAGCTGAGGCAGAGCCAGGGAAAAACCCACCACCATGATCCAATTACTTTCCACTGGGTCCCTCCAAAGACATGTGGGCATTATGGGAGCTCAAGAAGAGATTTGGGCGGGGACACAGCCAAACCATATCAGAGTCAAAGTCATTTATTGAATTTGAGGAGGAAGATCATGGTTTTCATGACAGTGGTGATAACAGAGATTTAAGTAGAGTGGAGAAGGTATGAAATAGTCTCTTCAGAAATTCAGAAAGACTGAGTCAATCAGAGACCTGAGCATTTTTATGGACTTCTGTCAGTTTGTATTAATGAAACCACAGTGGCAAGGTAAAATTCTCTAGTGCACATTTTCTTTGGATCTATCAGAAAAATAGGTTGTGGCCCAATTTAATTAGACTCTAAAGTAGGAGAGGCCTTCTGCATATAGGGGAAATCTGAGTTTTATAAAATACATTTAAAGAAAATAAGCTTTCCTTCTCCTTATTTCTAACTCTCGCTTCATTTTCATGACAGTTGATATTATGAGAAGGAAATAATGAATAGATTTTCGATAGATTAAACTTGTCTTTGCAGCTGGATGTTATGGGAAGCGGAGAGTATCTTCAACAGGATTCTTTTGTTTGAAAGGGACAGAAACCCAACTCAGAGTGGATCAAGAAAACCAGGAATTTGTTGACCTGTATAGCAGAAATATCCAAAAATACAGTTGGGTCAGGAGCTCAAAAACATTATCCTGGTGTCATTTCTTCCCCATCTTTCAGCTCTGCGTGTTTCTGTATAGGTTTCTTTCTCAGGCAAGCTCTCTTATTTTTCTGGCAACATGGACAGCCCCCCTACAGCTCTTGGGTTTAGATCCTACTGATCTCAAAATCCAGCAAAAAAATACTCTCTAGCTGAACAGTTCTAACAAAAGTCTCTGGATTGAATTTCAGTGGTTCCAATATGACCTTTGTGGGTCGTGTGCCAGTACTGGTTCCTAGTCTAATTACTGTAGCCTGCGGAATGTGTGGCTTTTGTATGCCCACCTGGGTCAAAACCCACCCCTAGAGTCAGAAATCAGAGTGGAGTTACTTTCTCCCAAACCACCTTGACAGAGAATGGGGGTAGAGAGGATGTGCAAGGATTATCAGGAGGCCATTATCAGAAGCATAGCAAAGAATGTGGTCAGTCAGGCAAAAAAAAGAAAAAAAAGTTTTTAAATGTTCATTAGAGTAGGTAAAAGTAAAATTGAGCAATGTAATTATAGTCTCCACAAAGATTTCTGACCCAGTGAAATTTCTCTGGTCACGTAGTTTGTTGGCCCTAATTTACGGGACTGATTGCATTTGAAAATATCTATCTTTCCTGGAAATGAACTATAAGTTACCAAAGACACCATACAGAGATTCTTTAGCCCTATCCTCTTGTGATCTTAGCTCTTCATCTTTGTGTCCTATTTTGCCATTGTACTGCTGCTTCTATTTTGAAACCTTGGTAAGAAATAGATTTGTGTTGGTATACTGATTTAGTCTGAAATTAAAATGAAAAATCATTTGCATATTCAGAACCTAACTTAATGGGAGGAAAATCAGTGATAAAATTGCATCCTAAACATTTCTCAGGGAAATGAACTTATAGTGAGTTAGTGAGGATATATTGTCATTACAAGGTAACATGAAATGTATGCACCCAAGCCCTCAACTTATCCTGATGCTTTCTTTCTTTGGCTTTCTCATGCAGAGTATATTTTCTCTCAGTGATTTAAATGATTTGGTATTATTTTGTCCTATATAGCTTCATGTCTTGTTAGATGAATTCAACTTTTGGACAAGACAAATTGGAAAGTAACTTTGATAGTTACTATATGTTATTAGGCCATTATTATTTAGTTGAAATGATGTCCAATACCCTTGTTTGTTTATATTTGCAGTCCTTCATGCCAGCCTGTGTTCTATTTTTACAGTGATACAGCTATCATTTTGTTTGGTTTTGGATGTTCATGCATTCTAGAGAAAGTGGAAAACTTAGAATCCTAATTAATGATTGTCTTCTGGACATCTGAGACCATGTTTCTAGTGTTTTCCATGGAATATTATCAGGTGTATACTTTATGATAATTTTCATCCATTCAGAGATTATATATTAAATTGCCTTAGGAATATTAGGGTCTGTGTGCATCTGTTCAGATATATTTGCTTTCCCTGGAATGCTTTGAATTCTTGGTTCTTGCAGATTATCAGTCTCCTCCAAGATTCATCCTTGTGAGATACTGTTCCCATGTTGATGGAGGGTGTTTCAGTGATACTCGTTAAAGCAGAGTACAAAAGACTTTATTTAGGACCATCATGATAGGTAGAGGGATTGAGCAATGAGATTTTGCAATGAGGGACAGAGATTGAGCTTAACTCTGAACACAGCATGGACAGGTAGGAATTTATATTGCCAAGGAGCAGAGTGGGAGTGAATGGAAAATTACCAAGAGGAAATATCTGGGTAAGGAGGATGTCTAAACTGACCTAATGGGATTCTTGCTTCAGACAGTCCAGGATGATCAGACATACCTGAGGAATAGTGGAAGATGAGGAATAATCTGATCAGATATGGGGAGTGATCAGATGTCAAGGTGGGGGGACTTTGCTAAACTGAGTTAGCAGGGTATTTTGTTAAAACTGGATTTTATAAGGAAATGAACAGATACCAAGGGTGTTTATTCTGAATTTGCATTTCTTCTTTTGTGTTTCTTGTTTTAAAATCATTCTTTGATTTTACAACAGAAGGAGTTAAGTATTTGTTTTAGATAAATAAAAGCTGGATTTTATGTAACAAAGATAGCTGATGACCCCCAGTTGCTCTGTGTTCCTATGAAGAAAGTCCCAGTGCCAGAGATTGGTCATGCCTGGCCTTCACCAGGTGTGACCTCATTAACTGAGAATTGATAGCTTTGGAATTTGACATAAATCATAGAGTATGTGCAAAGGCAGTTTACGTAATAGGTAAGAGATTGGATTATGGACTTGGCAAGCATGGATTGCAGACCCTGTCCAGACCACGAGCTGTGAAAATTGGTCAAATTTATTAGTTTCTCTAAGCACTGATTTCCTAAGCATTAAAAAATATTATTAGGTACCTGGTTGGGGCTGCTGTGCGTTGCCATCATCCCCATCCAAAATGTGACTCTGATTTACTTTCTACGTATTTTTTTCACCATCTGAAATTATCTCATTTACTTATCTGTTTATTTTTTGTTGTCTTTCTTCTTCCCCAGTAAGATATCTTTCGCCCGAGATTAAGGATCTTGCCTATTTTGTTTGGCCCTCTATCTCCAGGGTCTGGCACATATTAGGAGATCACTGTTGTGTGTGTTGAAGGAAGAAATGAATGAATAAATCAGGCTTAGCATAGAAGTAGGCACTTAGTAGGTGCTCAATAAATGTACATTATGACATTTGCTGATACCTGAAGCTCTTAAATGTGTAGACTTGAAAGTCTTTCATTTGTATAGGATTTTTTAAAAAATTGTACGTATTTAAAATCATGGAAACTGAGAGCTTGAAATTGTAGTTTTGAGACTTCAATTCAGCCAAAAACTTATTATGTTGAGTGTTCTTATTTACATAATTCTTTATTTTAATTTTTTGTTATTTATTCATTTAGTTAGGTTTAGAGACAGGATCTCACTATGTTGCCCAGGCTGGACTCAAACTCCCAAGCTCAAGTGATCCTCCTGCCTCAGCCTTCCTAGTACCCGGGACTATAGGTGTGCACCACTGAGCCTGGCTTCTGTAATTCTTAAACTCATATTATACCATAAGTTTCCTCCTGTAAAAGAAATACTAGAGAAGTCAAGAGATTTGTTCAGGTCTCAGCAGTTAGTAGCAGACACAAGATTCCAGGCATCCCATATTCTCCATACCTTGCTTGCATCATCTGCATGGTAATGGTTATAGTAGAAAAATAGAACTAATACCAATAGTAACAGTCATGGCTGCTGTACTAGTCAGAGTTCTATGGAGAAAGGAGATTTATTATAAGGTATGGTATTGGCTCACATGATTATGGAAGCAGCGAAGTCCCATGATGTGTTATCGGCAAGCTGGAGACCCAGTCAAGTCAGTTGTGGGGTTCAAAAGCCTGAGAACCAGGATGGATTCCAATCTGAGTCGGAATACCTGAGAACCAGGAGTGCAGAGGGCAGGAGATAAGACTGATGTCCAAGCTCAAGCAGTTAAGCAGACAGCAGATTCAACCTTCCTCTGCCTTTTTGTTCCGTTCAGGCCCTCAGTGGATTGGATAATATCCACTCGTGTTGGGGAAGGCAGTTCACTTTACTCAGGCCACTGATTCAAATACAAATTTCTTCTGGAAACACTCTGATGGACACACCCAGGAATAACGTTTAACCAGATATGTGGGCATTCTGCGATCCAAAGTTAACACATGATGTTAACTGTCACAGCAGTTAACCTGTATTTCACTATTAATGTGACAGATAATGTACTCATCATAACCCTATGAAGTTAGTACAATTGTGATTAGTGTATTTATTTTTTATTTTTTATATTTCCTAGGAACATAGATTCAAGTTGCCCTGAATATATGCTCCCTATAATCACATATTTCAGATGGCAAAACTGCGGCTTTAGAGAAGTTAAGCAGTTTGCCCAAGACCACACTGCCATTTTCTGAACCCAGTCAAATCTCTCTCCAGAGCCTGACCTCATAACCCTGAAGTACTGACCCCAGAGTTCCAATCTGCTATAATTCAGAACTTTCATGAAATCAGACTGACGTTTAGACACCAATGACTCAGAACCAGGGGGTTCTATTGTAGTGTGATTTTGGAGCTCTCTGAATGGTGCACGTACTTTCTGTTTTACAGAGCAACCTTCGTTATGAGAAGCTGTGTGTCTGGCCTGAAGGAAGGGAACACCAGAGAAGGGGTTGGTTGGTTTGAATTATGTGAGAGTCTGGCAGGAACTGTCATTTGGCATGTGAAATAGAAGTGTATTGGATTTTATTTTCCCCTGAGTAGGTTGGTGGGATTAAATTTAATTACCATTTTAATAAGCAGAAGAAAGGAACGATTCCAAATAGTAGAAACAAAAAGAATTGCTATGGTAGACCACTAATTATTAGAAAGACTTATTTTTGAATCATGAGGGACCACAGTGAGAAAAACAGAAAATTCAGAACACAGAGATTTATAACTGATGGGACCATTACAAAATTATACCTGAACGACAGTTTGACCTATAAAAGTCATTACTGTTCCATGTCAGAGGTGGGGAGGGTATGTCTTAGGGGATTCAGCAATGAGGATGGCCCAAACCTGAGTGTATGGATTCGTAGAGCTGCTTCAGAAGGGAGGGATGGCCCAGTAATGTCAACTGAGGCCTAATCATGCCTTTCTTCCCAAGAAACTCCAAGGGCTACACACATGCATTTCAGTTTTCACTCTGTGTTCCCGAGGAATGATGGCAGGCATTCATATTCATATCTTCAGGGCAGATATTAAACCAGATTTATATGGTGCTATGGTTTGGATATGGTTTATTTGGCCTTGCCAAGTCTCTTGCTGAAATTTGAGCCTGAGTGCTGGAGGTGGGCCTGGTAGGAGGTGTTTGGATCATGGGGGCGGATTCTTCATGAATTTCTTGGTGCCATTCTAGAAGGAGTGAGTGAATTCTCACTCTTATTTCCTGCAAGAACTAGCTGTTGAAAAGAGCCTGGCATCTCCTCCTTTCTCTTTTGCTTCCCCTCTTTCCACGTGATCTTTCTCTTTTGCTTCCCCTCTTGCCACATGATCTCTGTACATACTAGCTCCTCTTTGCCTGCCACCATAAATGGAAGCAGCCTGAAGCCCTCATCAGAAGCAGGTGCGGGTGCTATGCTTCTTGTACAGCCTGCAGAACCATGAGCCAAAAAAACATTTTTTTCTTTATAAATTACCCAGCCTCAGGTATACCTTTATAGCAACACAAATAGACTAAGACATATGATTAGCAGTATAGATAGCAAAAGCATCACATGATTTCCAGGTGTCCACCCTCGTGTCATTGCTGTTGCCTGCACAAATGCTCAAAATATGGCATTTGAGGGTTCTGAATCCAAAAGTGATTCACAATAGTCAGATTATGAATGGACAGACATTTTAGTAAGAACTTAGCTGATTTGTTTTTCTTATATATTTATCTTTTATGTATGTATTTTATGAAAGAGTGGCATATGATGTAAATCTCTGACTCAGTAAATCTAAAAGAACCCTTTTACAAGGTAAACTAAAAACTCTAATAGTTAACAGTGTTGTGATATTTTAATTGGCAACTCTTTTTTCTTTCTCAGTGATTCTTAAAATAATGGTGCATCTTGCAATTCTTGGTATCTTGGTCAATGAAATTCTTGGTCAATGAAATATGGCAATGTTAACCACAATCATTTTTTCAAGGCATGCTAGACACAGTATTAAGCCCTTCACGTACATTGTATGATTTATTTTCATTCTCATTTCACTGATGATGAAACTGACTCAAGCAGCTAAGAAACCTCACAAAGACGCCCATCATTTCATAACAATTCCTATGTAGAATCTTTCAACGGCCTCACTTTGGATCTAAATAAAATGTAAACTCTTTGCCTTATCTATAGTATCCTTTTCTAACATTGTCCTACCTACTCCTCCCACTTCATCTCATACCATTCTCTACCTGGCCATCCTGTTTATGTCCGCTGCAATTGCACTTGCCATTCTACCTGCCTAGAATGCACTTGACTGAGAACCTGATGGATCCAGCTCATTCTTGTTTTTCAGAGCTCAGCTTATATGCTTCCTATTCAGAAAGGTGTTTCTGACATCCATCCTAAAATAGCCAGTTAATCTCATCTCTATCCTATCATACGGGTTCACTTTTATTTAAAGTAATTTTTTGAAACTTAACATATACACAAAAAAGGATACACATTTTAAGGATATAAGTTGATGAATTTTCACAAAGTGAGCACACCTTTGTATAAGCACCCAGAAGCCCTTGTTGGATTTCCTTCTAGTTGTGCGCTACACCCAAGGGCAAATGCCATCCTCAGCTCTGTCAGCATCGATTAAAATTGGAATCGTAAAGTCCTCATTTGTGCCTGGCTTCTTTCATTCACTATGTTATTAGTAAGATGCATCCATGTGGTTTTGTGTAGTTGCAGTTCACTTATTCTCATTGCTATATAGTATTCCATTGTATGAATACACCACAGTTTTTTCTGCTCTTGGTGAACATTGGCTGGTTTTCCATTTAGGGCTATTACAAACACTGCTGCTACGAACATTCTTGAATATTTTTTGGTGAACATCATGTGAATTAATTTTAACTGTATTACTTAAAACTATGTGGTATGTATTTACCTATTTCAACTTTTTCTGTCCAACTTTACCCCCATCACAATGTTATTCCTAAGACGGTATAGACCTTGTTTATATTTTTTCTTATTTTATTTTTGAGCTTTATTGAGATATACTTGTCTTACAATATACACCCATGAAATTGTTACTGTGGTTAAGAAAATGAACATATCTCTCACCCCCAAAAGTTTGCCCTTGTTCCATAGCAGTCCCTCTCTCCTGCTTCTCCCTGTAGCTCCTATATCTCCTACCCTAGGTCCCTATTGCTCTGCTTTCTGTGATGTTCATTAGTTTGAATTTTCTAGCATTTTTTATATAAGTGGAATCATACATGAGGTACTCTTGTTTTGCTTTCACTCATCACAGTTATGTTGAGATTCACCTATGTTGTTGCTTATATCAATAGTTTATTTCTTTTTATTTGTGAGTGACACTCTACTGTAAGGTTATACTATATAATTTGTGGTAGATTTCTTTTAGCTTTAGATTACTATTAAACTTTTTTTATTTTTATTTTTATGGATACCTAATAGTTCTACCTATTTGTGGGGTACTTGTGAAGTTTTGATGCAAGCATACAATGTGTAATAATCAAATCAGGGTAAATGGGATATCCATCACATCAAGCATTTGTTATTTCTTTATGTTAAGAACATTCCAATTTCACTCTTCTAGTTATTTGAGATATACAATAAATTATTGTTAAATGTACTCACCCTATTGTGCTACTGAACACTAGATCTTATTCCTTCTAACTATCTAATTTGTTTATCTATTCATCTGTTGATGTGCATTTGAGCTGATTCTAACTTTTGTCTATTAGAAATGATGCTACTGTGGACATCTATGTATAAACTTTCACATATATGCCTCTACTTCCCTTGGGTATTCATCTAGGAGTGTAATGGGTGGGTCATATGGTAGGTGCATGTTTAACTCTACAGGAAACTGTCAACCTGTTTTCTGTCTGAGAGTTCCAGTTGTTCCAATAATTTATAGTAAGTCTTTTTAAAATTTTGCAATGACTAATGATGTTGAACATCGTTTTTATGTGTTACTTGCCATTTGTACATCCTCTTTGGTGATATTGTCTATTTGAATTTTATGTTTATTTTAAACATCTTTTTTCGTTATTGAGCTTATGAGATTTAAAAATAAATATTCTAGATAGAAGGCCTTTTTAAGGTATGTTGTTCAAATATTTTCTCCCAGACTGTGGCTTGACATTTCATTTTTATAACAGTCTTTTATTTTAATGCTGTCTTACTAGGAACTGGAGTAGTTGGCACATGTTGGTGCTCAAGAATTTTTTCTTGAAAAGACCTAGTGAAAGGTGATCCTCTAGGAAATATCTTAGATTCTAAAACAGTTTTGAGTGACCCCATTGCCCCTAATCTTATCAATATACATTACACAACTAGGCATGTATATGATGTAGGTGCTATAATTCATTTTCCTTATGAGAATAAGGAAACTGAGGCAGATGGCGATAAACTCACCTTATTCAAAGTCACCAAGAGAGAAGCCAGTGTTTGAAGAAGGCAGTCTGACTCCATAGTTTTTGGAGGGTGTGGTTTGCAGAAGGGATATAGAATGGTTAGAAGGAGCATAGTAACTTCTTCCATTGTCCAACTTTGCGTTGTTTCAGCAGTGGGGTGAAAACATGTTATTCCTAAATTTTGGAAGTGTGCTTTAAAGATAATATTTTAAAAGAATACATGTGTTAAAGTGCTGGACTACATAATTTGAATGTATAGATAGATACAAGATTGACTGAGTTTCTAGATGTATAGACCAGCTAGGTTGAATGCAGCCATTCTTGTTCAGTTCTGTGGGCTGTCCAGTCTCAGGCAGTCATGCAACTTTTACCAGAGTGAAAGTGGTTGGCCTCTGGTCATAGTGCCACTTCTCCCTTCTGTTCTCACTCCATATTATTAGACTAATATCCTCTGCATGGTAGAATTTGTCCTCAACTGTTCCTTTTTAGTAAAAACAAAAACAAACCAAAAGCTTTCTTTTTTACCCCTGAATTCTAGGAATACATATTTCTTTTTGGGGTGGGGGAGAGAGAGAGAGAGGCAGAGAGAGAGAATGTTTTAGTAGTATTTAGGAGTTACTGGGCAGCCTTTGGGAAGTGGCATCCAAAGGAGAACTGTGAGGCAGTATACAATGTCACAATGATAAGTACATTTCAAGAAATCAAATTTGATCATATTTTGGGGCAGATTAATTCATAAGGAGGGGATCATTGGCCAATACTTTGTAAACAATCTGGTGCTCATTTTACTCAATTTAAGTATTCCATAGTCATTAAATAGATATTCAAGTAGTGCTTAGACAGCAGAGAATATATGAAAGTCTGTAGCAAATCATACTATCCACATAAACTATTATACTGCTTCTGTGGCTGATGTGGCTGCCAGATGTCTCTTTTGTGAGCTGACTTCCATAGTGTTTTTCAAATCTCTAACATTATTTGGATAGTTACTTCTTGAATATCTAGCAACTGTGCATGCATATGTATATATATATGTATGCATGTGTGTGTATATATGTCTGTCTATGTGTATGTGTGTATATATACATGGTGAAACTTAACTTTGCAAGTCTTTTATTCATTTCTGTGAGATATGGTAAAACATGACCTTGTACATTTTTATTAATGCAGGTTGGGAAACAGATTCTCCATTGGGGTAATAGCAGAGAGGGTACATTTTGGGTATATTTTGCAATTAGACAATTTTAACAGCTACTGGTCAAAGTATTATTTAAATTTGGCATCACACTTTAGAAATATAAACTGTTGTGTCTAAATTAAGCCTAGTTAAACACTGCCCTTGATACATTCTTTCTTTCTTCCTTTTCTTTGGAGACAGGGTCTTGCTGTGTCATCCAGGCTGGAGTACAGTGGTGTGATCATGGCTCACTGCAGCCTCCCACCTCCTGGGCTTAAGGGATCCTCCCACCTCAGGCACACACTGCCTGGCTAGTTCTCTTAATTTTTTTATAGAGACAGGGCCTCACTGTGTTGCCCAGGCTGGTCTCAAACTCCTGGACTCAAGCAATCCTCCCGCCTCAGCCTCTCAAAGTGACTGGACTACAGGCATGAGCCACCACGGCTGGCTGTTTGATACATTCTTGGTTTGCCTTGCTATTTGTATTTTCCTAAAAGAGCATGCTGGGGTCACTTTTGGTGCTTTCAAATGTATAACCTCTGGATCCCATTCCATGTGATTCTGGTTTTACTGATCTGGTGTGTAGTGCTGAAGACCTTCCAGGAGCAGAGGAGGTTGGGAACCACTGCTGCACAGGTCGAAGGAGCCTGGAGGGGCATCTGTGATCACGGACTTAACTCTGACAAAAATAAGGTGGTAAAATGAAAGGAATGAGTCTCTGGAGGATGTAGCAATGTAATTTTAGCATTGGAAGGGAGAGCTTCGGCATTAGGAAAATGCTTACAAAATGGAATGTCAGAGGAAAGATAAATAGAATCCTATGGCCAGAGTCTTTCCAAAGTTTGACAACTTAACAGAATGGAGAGGCTTCCTCAGAGTAAAATTCTGACCTTGCAACCATTCAAGTAGTATTCTCCAAAGAGTGGTTCTGGTAAACCTGATATGTTAGGTAGTTCACAAGCTTTTAAAAATCAGTGACAGCTATGCACTTATTTAATACCTATTAAACGTATAAAAGGCACATCAAACGTGATTTAATGAAGGTATTTGTAATAGGTGAGGATGATTTTCAAAATGAGTCAGTATGAAATTGGTTTAAGTGAAATTGTAAATAAATAATTGTACGGGTGCTATGTGGTAGAAATAAGGAAGGTGGGATGTGAATAGTTTAAAAAATGTTTGAGAAACAGCCATTAAACACAAAGCATCTTAAAAAAACTAAAATGACAGCACGAAGAGCTCCTGAGCTCAGAGTTTTGAAGGAGTGGTGCTTATAAATACACCCAATTAAGTCTCTGATGGGAGGAAAAAAATCTAGTTATTTGCCTGAGTGTGATCATTCAGTTGTCTCAGCTGTTACTTTCTAAAAGCAGATATTTGTGGCCTCATGGTATGTTCTTGTTTTCTCCTTTTAATTTTTTTAAACACAAAGTTATTCCCAAACCCTAGAATTGGAGTCATTATCATGATGAGCCTGCCAAAAAAAAAAAAAAAAAAAAAAAAATTTTGGATTGCCTCAACAGAAAAGTAGTATCACTTGTTCTCTAACTGAATTGTTCAGCAAAATCACCTAACCATTTTTCAGGGTCAAGTTGCCTTTCCAGAGAGTCTGATTTGAGAGATCTGGTGTGAGGCCCTGAGATCTATATATACTTTTTTTTTTTTTTTTTTTTTTTTTTTGAGACGGAGTCTTGCTCAGTCGCCCAGGCTGGAGTGCAGTGGAGCGATCTCGGCTCACTGCCAGCTCTGCCTCCCGGGTTCACGCCATTCTCCTGCCTCAGCCTCCCAAGTAGCTGGGACTACAGGCACCCGCCACCGCGCCCAGCTAATTGTTTGTATTTTTAATAGAGATGGGGTTTCACCGTGTTAGCCAGGATGGTCTTGATCTCCTGACTTCGTGATCCGCCCACCTCAGCCTCCCAAAGTGCTGGGATTACAGGCGTGAGCCACTGCGCCCGGCCGAGATCTATATTTTTAAGTAAGCCTCATAGGTATATCTGGTGCATGCCAAAGGCTCAGAATGTTGGCTGAGAATTTGGAGATGATGGTGATGTTTCCCACACTGGCAAGGACACCCATCTCCCTTCCAGAAGTATCATTTAAACAAAATTATAAGCGATTTCATCACATACAAAATAGAAAGAATAACATAATGAACATCGATATACCCACTACCCAGTGTAACCAATAGCATATTACTAATATACTAGTTGATTCCTGCATACTTCTCCCCAGATTGCATTACTTTCTCTTTTTCCAGAGATAATCACTCTTCTCATTTTTTAAAATAGCAGATTTACTGAGTTATATTCTTATTGCATACGATTAAAGTATACAATTCAATGATATTCACGGAGTTGTACAACCATCACCACAATCAATTTTAGAGCCTTCTCATCAACTCAGAAAGAAACCTAGTCATCACTAGCAATCATTCCCTATTCTCCCCTACCCCACCTAACTCCCAGCCTTATACTCCTACCAGTTTACTTTCTAACTCTATGGATTTGCCTCTTCTGAACACGTCAGATAAATGGAATCATACAATACTTATTCCTTTGTGAGCACTTCTTTCACTTAGCATAATGTTTTCAAGGTTCATCCATGTTATAGCATGGATCAATATTTTATTCCTTTCCGTGGCTGAATAATTTTTGTTTAGCCATTCTTCAGTTGAAGGACATTTGAATTGTTTCTGCTTTTTGGACATTATGAGTAGTGCTTCTTTCATGAACAGTCATGTACAAGTTTGTGTGTGAACATACATTTTCAATTCTCTTGGGTACATACCTAGAAGTGCAATTACCAGGCCATATGGTAACTCAGTTGAGGAACTGCCAAACTGTTTTCAAAGAAGCCACTCCCTGGGTGTTGATACTTCTTATTTTCATACATTTTTTTGTACTTCTCCCTGTGTATTTCTAAACAGTATGTAGAAATGTTATGTATTCCTTCAAACAATGTAAGGAATTTCATTTTATATTATATATAACCTGCACCTTACTCTGCTTTTCATTGTGTTTGTAAGTTCATCCCTGGGTACACACAAAGTGCTAACACATTCAGTTTCACTGGTGGTACAATATTCAGTTGTCTAAACACACCTCAACTTGTCTATTTTCTGTCTTGTCTCTTTGTTCATTTTACTGTCAGAGTAAATAATACCATCTCTGTTAATACAGATTCCCAAAATCCACAATAAAATCTTTTGTATCATTCATGTGAAGTTCAAAGTTAATGCTTCTGGCTGGGCAACTCTCCTGCATGTGCTAACTCAGGGATCTCAGGTTCCTCCATCTTGCATGATTGTCATTTTCTAGGTCTTCCCTTGAGTATATCATCCAGCTGTCTACTGAGCTAGAGGGCAGGTTTACATGGGATTTATTATTATTATTATTATTATTATTGTTATTATTTATTTTTTGCCAGAAGGGAGTCATTATTGTTGCCCACTTTGCATTGGCCAAAACCTAGCCACAAGGGCCCCAAATTAACTGCAAAGGAACCTAGAAAACATGGTCTTGCTTTGTATTCAGCAAGGGAATGGGGAATGGTTAGTATCCCTGCCACATCGATTTATAAGTTTATTCCAACTTTTTGCAGCTGTAAACAATGCCACTAAACTTTTATTTTTCTTGTTCATGTGGGTCTCAGTTTCTCTGGAGTATGTATATATTTGTGGGATTGGGTCACAGAGTGTGTTAGTGTTGCATATTATTAGGTACTTTCAAGTTTTTCTCAAAGGTGTTTATGCTAATTTAAGCTCCACCCTGCCGTATGGGTGCTTCACTTTCTTGCCAACACTGAGTATTTGCCAAACCTTTAAATGTGGGGCACCAACTGTTAAAAGGGAGATGACAAATGGCATGGCATTTGAAAGGGAGGAAACTAGGATACTAAAAATATAGAATAGTGTATGTGGTAGACGGAATAATGGCTCTTCAAATATGTCTACATCTCAATCCCCAGAACCACAGAACACATTTCTTTTTTTTTTTTTTTTAATTTATTTATTATTATTATACTTTAAGTTGTAGGGTACATGTGCATAACGTGCAGGTTTGTTACATATGTATACTTGTGCCATGTTGGTGTGCTGCACCCATCAACTCATCATTTACATCAGGTATAACTCCCAATGCAATCCCTCCCCCCTCCCCCCTCCCCATGATAGGCCCCTGTGTGTGATGTTCCCCTTCCTGAGTCCAAGTGATCTTATTGTTCAGTTCCCACCTATGAGTGAGAACATGCGGTGTTTGGTTTTCTGTTCTTGTGATAGTTTGCTAAGAATGATGGTTTCCAGCTGCATCCATGTCCCTACAAAGGACTCAAACTCATCCTTTTTGATGGCTGCATAGTATTCCATGGTGTATATGTGCCACATTTTCTTAATCCAATCTGTCACTGATGGACATTTGGGTTGATTCCAAGTCTTTGCTATTGGGAATAGTGCTGCAATAAACATACGTGTGCATGTGTCTTTATAGCAGCATAATTTATAATCCTTTGGGTATATACCCAGTAATGGGATGGCTGGGTCATATGGTACATCTAGTTCTAGATCCTTGAGGAATCGCCATACTGTTTTCCATAATGGTTGAACTAGTTTACAATCCCACCAACAGTGTAAAAGTGTTCCTATTTCTCCACATCCTCTCCAGCACCTGTTGTTTCCTGACTTTTTAATGATCGCCATTCTAACTGGTGTGAGATGGTATCTCATTGTGGTTTTGATTTGCATTTCTCTGATGGCCAGTGATGATGAGCATTTTTTCATGTGTCTGTTGGCTGTATGAATGTCTTCTTTGGTGCAGTGAACACATTTCTTTATATGACAAAAGAGATTTGTGGATATGATTAAGTTAAGGATCTTGAGATGCAGAGATTATCTTATGTTAACTGAGTAGGCCCAACGTGATCACACAGGAGTCCATATAAGAGGGAGGCAATAAGGTCAAATCAGAGGAAATGTGATGACAGAAGCTGAGGTTGGAGTGATGTGCTCTGAAGATGACGGAAGAGGTCACAAGCCAAGGAATGTGGTGTAGACTGTAGAGGCCGAAGAAGGCAAGGAAATGGATTCTGTCCTTGAGCCCTCAGAAAGAACTAGTTCTGCCAATACATTGATTTTCATGCATAAGACCCATTCTGGACTTTTGACATCCAGAACTATAAAATAATAAGTTTACGTTGCCTTAAGTCATAAGTTTGTGGTGATTTATTACAGCAGTGATAGGAAATTAACATAATATGAATAATAATAGCTGGCATTTATTCAGTCACACACAGTCATGCTAGGTTCTCTTCTCTGTGGCTCATTTAAAGGATAACACACTCCGTAGTGTCACCATTTTAGAGTTGAGGATGCTGACTTAGAATTGGAGAGGACTCAGTGAAAAGAGAATGTAACTTTGCAAAGAGCTACCTCTTTGCAGGACAAACTCACGTTCGATGGGAAAGCCCACACAGTGACAGAGCTCTAAAATACAGTGAGTTACAGAAATAAGGGTTATGGGTACAGGAGGTAGGGTCTTTATGTTCTGTCCCTGGTTCTGGGAGGGCTCTCAAAGAGGTGCCTTTTGACACAGGACTTGAAAGATACAAATGCTCTGCCTTGTGTCTTGAAAGAAAAAGAAAATTCAAGATGCAGGAACTGGAGCAAAGCTAAGGCCTGGCAAGTTATTTTTACCACATCATTCTCGATAATATTAAAGACCATATCTACTGGCTGGGCACAGTGGCTCACGCCTGTAATCCCAGCACTTTGGGAGGCAGAGGCGGACAGGTCACTTGAGGCCAGGAGTTCAAGACCAGCCTGGCCAACATGGTGAAACCCCATCTCTGCTAAAAATACACACACACACACAAAAAAAAAAAAAAAAAAAAAAATTTAGCCAGGCATGGTGTTGTGTGCCTGTAGTCCCAGCTGCTTGGGAGGCTGAGGCACAAGAATTGCTTGAACCCAGGAGGCAGAGTTTGCAGGGAGCTGAGGTCATGCCACTGCACTGCAGCCTGGGCAACAGAGTGAAACTCTGTCTCAAAAAGAAACAAACAAACAAACAAAATATCTAAAGGTTTTGTACTTCTTTTCTGCTTACAACAAGCTTCATTCATTCATTCATTCATTCATTCATTCATTCATTTAAACCTCATCATAACTTTGTGGCCTAGGATTTGATAATGAGAAAACAAATCTATACAATGAAAATATTAGGAGGTGAAATTATGTGACCTGTCCAAGGTCTCACAGCTTATAACTATCAGTATTAAAAACCTTAGTCCAGTAGTTTCTTATCTTTGCCTCCCACTTGTCTATGAGACATTTCCAAAAGAACAATATGTGCATTTGCTCTTTGCATCCACACATCCACTTTTGGAGAAAGTTGGGTGAAAACGGATCTCCAGGCTTGGTTGCATGCTATGGGATGCTAATGTAATGGTGGGTTTTTTTAGACACACCTAAGATTCATCAAGCCGCTTTCCAGCTTACACTTCAGCCTCAGTCTTGAATAGTGCTCTGCTGGTCACACAAACCCAGCTTTAGAATTAAGAGATTTGGAAGCTGTATAACGGCATCACCTTCTTGGCTAGATGCCCAGTCTTTGTTAAAAATTGTCTGCAACACTCATGTGACAGAGTTGTAAACTCTCAGCTCCTCATCCATCTCTCTCGCTTAGCTATTAAACCATTAGTGTTTTCTTTGGTAGTACTACTACCACAACTGAATAAAAAAGGATTTGCATGAGAACTGCACCTGATTTTGATTGTTAGACTATTGAAAGAGTTCTGCAACCAACACTACTATCTAATTTTAGAACATTTTTTATAATCCCCAAAAGAAATTCTATGCCCATTATCAGAAACTTTCCACTCTGTCCTCCCCCAGGCCCCTGCAAACACTAATCTTCTTTATGTCTCTATGAATTTGCTTATTTGGGATACTTCTTGTATGTGTAATTTATATCTAATGTAAATGGAATATGTGGTCTTTTGTGACTGGCTTCTTTCACATAGCACAGTGCTTTCAAAGTCCATCCATTTGCAGCATATATCAGTATTTTGTTCCTTTTTATGGTGGAACAATATTCCATTGTGTGAATATACCACATCTTGTTTATCCATTCATCATTGATGAACATGTGAGTTGTTTTCACTTTGTGGCTTTTATGAATAATGCTTATTCTATGACCACTTTGTATAAGTTTTTATGTGAACGTAAGTTTTCAGTTCTCTTGAGTATATATATACACCTTTAAGTGGAATTGCTATGTCATAAGGTAGTTTTATATTTAACTTTTTGAGGAACTGCCCTGTTTTCTAAAGTGACTGTACTTTAGACTCTCATTTTATATTTGCCTGAGAGTTTTGATTTCTCCACATCCTTGTTAACACTTGTTATTATCTGACTATTCGATTCTAGCCATCCTAGTGGGTGTGAAGCGGTATCTCATTGTGGTTTTGATTTGCATTTCACTGATGACTAATGATGTGAAACATCTTTTTATGTGCTTATTGGCCATTTGTATTTTTTTGGGAAAAATGTCTATTCACATTCTGTGTCCGTTTTTAAATTGAGTTACTTGTGTTTTATTGTTGAGTTGTAAGAGTTTTTCATATTCTGGATACTAGGCTATTATCAGATATAATATTAGTATTATTTTCTCCCATTTTGTGGGTCACCTTTTCACACTCTGTTTTTTGATGGCTGTTTTTGTTTGTTTGTTTGTTGTTGTTTTTTTAAATAGTGACAAGGTCGCACTATGTTGCTCAGACTGGTCCTGAACTCCTGGCCTCAAGCAATCCTTCCACCTCAGCCTCCCAAAGTGCTGAGATTACAGACATGAGCCATCACACGTGGCCCACATTCTGGATAGTGTCCTTTGCATGAAAGTTTTACATTTTGATGAAGTCGAATTTACTGTTTTTCTTTGGTTGCTTGTGCTTTAGGTGTTATAAGTGACGAACCACTGCCAAATTTGATGTCTTGCAGATTTGCTCTTATGTTTTCTTCTAAGAGTTAGATAGCTTTAGCTTTTACATTTCAGTCTTTGATCTATTTATAGTTAAATTTTGTATATTGTGTGAGGTGATATGGTCAATTTTATTATTTTGTATGTGGACGTTTAATTGTCTCAGCACCATTTGTTGAAAATATGATGTTTTCCCCTATGTATTGTCCTGGCATCTTTGTCATAAATCAACTGACCATAGATGTATGCATTTTTCTTGAACTCTTAGTTTTATTCCATTGATATATATGTCTATCCTCTGTGCCTGATTTGAAAGATTACTTGAAGCATCTACATGGCTGATTTTGGAGAGTCAGTAAGTTTGAAAAGACACTTGAAAATATGTATTTTATCATAAGCACTACCATGTGACTCTGGGGTCAATATTGAGAAACTAGGACAGCACCTCTCAGACTTCAATGAATATACAGATCACTGGAGCTCTTGTTAAAATGTAAATTCTGATACAACAAGTCTGAATTGGGGCCTGAGATTCTACATTTCTAACAAGTTCTCAGGTAATGATGATGATCCACAGACTACACTGTTGGTGGCAAGGGGCTAGGAGGTCTCCCACCACAGCACGATCCTAGGCCTTCCAGGTGGGCCTCTGGAGGAATCACTAGGCTTAAATGAATATTTGAATTTTTTTCCCATGTTAGTTGTTGCCTTTATTTACTTTTATACCACCAAGATAACAAACTTCTCTAGCTCATATATGGTACCTTACATACCTGATTTGAGGGGATGAGTTTTTGAAAAGGCTTTAGGATTTTATTTCTGGATTTACAGAAAAAGACATGGAGTTAGTAGTGCTTGATGGAAAAATGAATTCATTGGATTCTAATAATGTTCCCACTTGTTTAAATGCTACTTTTTTCCAGAAGGGGTATATTAGCAGGTTATTTTTCTCTTACAATGATACTTTAATGCAGATATGTAATTGCATCATGTTTGCCTAAAAATTGGTTTAGATAAATCACAAGTGCCAGGTTACATCAACTTTTCCAACATCCACTTGATCTACCTTTATTTCAAAGGTTTGTTTAGAAGGCTGACATGTTCTTAGACTCCTCTTTTTCTGCTGTTTGCTTTCAGCAAGTCATTCCAATTATTTGCATATAGAATATCTCCATTTTCACATAGGGACCCCTTATTTGTCCCTATATTCTCTCAGGAAAACTGCTATTTCTCAAGTACTTTGGTAGAGGATTGCCCTTTATAGTTCTCAAATGTGTGCTCGGATGTGCCCTTGCATATCCTTCCATGCTTTCTGGACTTGGCGTAGTAAGTGGTCATTGATT